>NW_017802379.1:8825069-8852987 GCF_001625305.1 Branchiostoma belcheri | reverse complement strand
AGTGGCCTAATCTCGCGACAGCGCGAGACTAGGCCCGAGACTTGCATCGGTCTGCCGGGTCCCATCCCCCGTCGATAGCCATCGAAAATTTGGAGGTTAGTATCCTTATCCCTCCAAGTTGTCACTGATGAAAGAATTCACTAGTAACTGTATCAATACGTGACAAATGAATCGCTTCAAGGAAATAAAATTGTAATGACAATAATTATATTTTATTGATGGTTCTCTGGTTTCTCCTTGTCTGTATGGGCCATATTCAAGCTATGTAATATATACTTATAGGTACTTATAAGGAACAAACTTTAAATATTCAACTTAAAACGTATAACATTTATTAGACCAAACAAATTCTATCTCTGCTTTCAAGTATTTACCTACAAATGTATATCGGGATTCTGGGAAATAAGAATTTTGGCATTAATTTCATGGAAATAACTTTAAATTTCTTATCATCGTCACTCATCTCAATTTATTTCTAAGGTACGACATGCAATCCTTCTTGTAATGCTACCCGATAGTAATGGACTGGTCAACTGCCCTGTCTACTACATTTTGTACCTTAGTTGTAATGGACAGGGTGTGCCCTTTGAAACACCACAATTGACCACAATGTAAAGGAGCAAGGACATTGTGTGAGCTGTCTACTACTAGATACAATATTAATGTGTCTAATGCAATTATAAATAGAAAACACACAGTACGTCTCCAGTACTTCTTTCAAGTTGTCCCTCTCCTTTCTAAATTGAATCACGTTTCTGGCTGCCATATTGGGAATCGAAGTTCTTAATACCTTATTATAGCTCGACAGATGACAGATTGTACATGTATGTAGTGGTTAGTAGTTATTATAGTCACATACTACATTGTTATGTGTTGTCCATCCTTGATTTTCATGTTACATGTACTTGCAATTAGCCTACAAGGACTTGCAATAACCTTTCTGTATTGTTGGTTCACAAGTTATGGCATACCACAATGGTATCATAAGAAGCTCATAATAGTTATGTACAGCACAGTGTTTTTCAGCCTCAGATACAAGCACTTAATACACATCCTAAACTTAAAAAATTATGTGTCCTTCAAATCTTATTTTGGCATCCACCCAAGTTCCTGAAGTGTTTGAATAGTGTCAATCATTCTGTCCGTCACACGACCACCAAAAACCAATTTCATCATGGACAGAGACTTCTCAAGATACTGTACAGCCTCTGCGTGATCACCCATGTCCTTTTTTATGTAACCCAGAATGCGGAGACTTTCAGCAGTGTTAGGCCTGGGAGTGTCCTTTCCATAAAGGTTCTCTTGCATATGTAGTGCTTCTTGCACGTACTTCATCGCCATCTCATAGTTCCTTGCTTTCCAGTAAGAGATGCCCAAGCCTTCCAGGCTGACTGCTGTGTTTCCCGAGGGTTTGTTTTGGTAAAGTTCTCGGTCGATCCGCAGTGCCTCCTCAAGGCACCGGATAGCTTTTGAATGGGACCCAGTATCACTGCTTATCTTTCCTAGGTTGGTGTATACCTGGGCAAGGTTTGTCTTGTTCATGCCACTTGTCTTCAAAGATAGTTCTAGTGCCTCTTCAGCTATCTGCATGGCTAGCTCATTGTCGTCTTGCTCCCAATGAATATCGAACAAAACGTTCAAACTCTTGACGACATCAGGATGATAATTGCCGATGTGCACGTTCTGTATCATCTTCAGGGACAAATCTGCATACCAAACGGCTGTGTTGTAATCGCTATGGAGAAACGTGATGCGAGCCAGCTCCCGAAAACACGACGCCGTGATGTGGTGAGCCACATTCATGCCAAAGATCTTGTTGCACATTTTGACAGTTTTCTTGTGCCAGAAGTAGGCTTTGTCCATCTGACCCAATGAGGAGAACAATATACCCAAGTTAAATCTGGCATTCAACATTGCCAAGGGTTTCCTTTTGAGCTGTCCTTCATCCGTCTTCAGGATCATTTGTTCTATCGAAATTGCAAGCTCCTTGGTTTTGCCATGTTCTCCAAGATTAGTAGAGATCTCAGCAAGTTGTAGGGTTATCAAAATTTCCCATAGCTCTGCATCTAAATTTATCTCCAGCATGTCCAAGGCTCTAAAGCAGACCTCGCGAGCCTTGTGAAACTGACCAATGCGGATGTACAAATGTGCCAACGAAAAGCAACCATCTAGGGACAGCTGACAAAGTTCTGCTGATTCCTCAGTTACTTTCAGTGCTTCATCATATTTTCCAAGGCTTTGTAGAGTCCAGAGGTAACAGTGTGATAGTCTTTTTGGTTTCTTGTGGTATGCAGCTTTGAGGAGGGGCTCTGCTTCCTGAAATGAATCAGTCCCCTCAGCAAGTCACTGTTACAGTAGAAGTCCTGTTCTTTACCCTGAAGTTCACAGACGTCTCCAGGAAGCCCGTGCTGGAATAGTGTTAACAGCCTCAAAATGTGCTGTCCGTGTAATAATAGCGTCTCCACTTCTTCGGCCTGACTTGTAGGACAAAATGCTTCCTCACTGTGCAAGTTTAATTGTGGTCATTCTGAAGTTTGGTCCCCATTACCGTTGGCTGAATCAAGACCTGGCTGTATTTGTGAAAATGCTGATGGCTTATATGGAGGTTCAATATTTTTTAGAAGTGACACCACATTTTCTAACAGTAAAGGTGGACAGACCGTCATTGATCCCTCGTGTGTAGTTCTTTCCACCGAACTTTGATGTTCTAAAAGAAACTGTTGGATAAGCTTTGATTGTATTTCTCCAATAATAGAAGGAATGCTCGAGGTCAAGGCTGCTAATACAAAAAGATACATCTGCAAAGGTATGTTGGTCTGGTAGAAACGCATCAATAGAGAAGAAATTGGCAGTTTCTGCGGGAGGTCTTTCTCTTCGCTTTTCCGCTCACTTTGTTGTAGAATGAGGAGGGTAGTTATTCCTTCCTTTTGCCTACCATGTGCCAGATATGTCTGCAGCCGTAAGAAGGTGGCTACGCTGATTGCTACTCTCAAGTTGTGTGCCCCCGTCTCTGAGACACACTCATTGTCTCTCAGCGCGTCAATGACATCCCAGGGAGTGTTTCTCTTCGATACGAAGCAGAGTCCGAGATTGTTGATTGTCAAAGTTGGGAAGCGGTAAATCTCTTTCTTCACATCGTATTGGAAGCCAGGCCTTGAGAGAGAAATTATGTCCTCTTGATACTTCTTAGCATCTTCAAAGAGGGCAGACAATGCCTTATGAATCGCAGCCGAGTTTGATGTAGTGACGTGAATTCTTTCTTGATATTTGTCCACCAGGCTCTTGTCTCCGTCTACCCACGTGACAGTGGAGAGGATATCAGACAAGTGGTCATCCTCATCAGCCAAGGCTTGCTTCTCTTGAATAGAGGCCATCTCTGACGGAGTCATGATGAGTTCTACAGAAGCCTTTCCGTCGACCGTCTCTCTTCCCAAAGGCGTTTTGCTTGCAGAAGGCATGGCCCCGTCGAAAGCAAACCCTCTGGGCGTTTTCCAGTCATAGAGCCAGTTATCTTCTACCTCGCTTGAGTAGTAGTTGTTCAGTGACCTGATTGCCATTGAAGGGAGGATTGTTTCACCGAGATTGATCACTTTCAGATGAAGCAGTGATGTTAGGTTACGGAAATACATTTTATGCTGCTCTGTTGCTTTGTCTTCTTCAAGCAGTATTGCAAATTCGAAATCAGAATACGGTGTCATTTCTTCCCTAGCCATGGACCCCAAGCCTATGATGGCGTACTTACAGGGTGGCTGCCCCAAGGTCTCCCTGCATTCTGCTAACAGTTCCCTTACAAAGTCTTTCATTCTTCCTGCTGTGGCATGGAACAAAGAGCGCACGGCTGCCACCCAGTTTGCTTCTTTGTCTTTGACCTCACTGGATTCCATGGGGTCACCTTCGAAATCACAAATCTTCTCAGCACAACCCAACAGCACTTTGCACTCGTCTCGAATCTTTTTGAGCCGAGCTCTATGGCGAAGGTCATTACTATAAGGAAGTGAAACCTGACACCGTTGGCCCCGCACCCAAGAAAGGAAACATTTCTCGACATACTTGATTCTGTGAACCATGACATCTCTCCAGTGGTCATCTCCTGGTGCCCAGGTCAGTGCTGCGTTGTACAGCGCTGCTGCCTTGGTGAAGTGACGTCTTCTGTTTGGGGCCCGTTTGACTGCCCTTCGCAGGTAGACATCCCCCATACTTTGCAGACAGAGGCCTTGCAAACAAACATTATTATGACGGATTGCTGCCTTCAAGGCCTGTGCAAATATCCGTTCTGCTTTATCAAAGTCACCTGCGTGTAATGCTCTATCACCTGGGGCAACTGCAGAAATATATTTTGATGAATGAAAACTATGCTTCGCACAGGGAATCGTGGCCATGTTGGCACTGCAGATTGCCAGTTCCCTTTAATAAGGATGTGAAACCACTCAACTTCCGCATTTCAGTGTCCATAACCTTTGAACCATTATACACACAAAGATCTCGTACCAGGGTTTCTTCCTTCAAAGGGAATCAATGGTTAACAATGTATACATAGCATATGGAGGATTTGACTACCAGTGAAATCATAGTTTCTCAGGGATGACAGCTGCATATAACAGTTACGTCACCCAGGGCAACTGCAGAAACATATTTTGATGAATGAAAACTATACTTGGAACAGGGGGTGCAGACATGTTGGCACACTGTGCTTCTTGCCAGTTCCCTTGAATAAGGATATGAAACCACTCAACTTCCGCATTTCAGTGTAAACACAACTTTTGAACCATTACACACAAAGGTTGCACAGCAGATCAGTTTCTCCCTTCAAAGGAAATAAGTAATACAGCTTTTGTAAATTTTGTTTTGTTTTGTCTCATTCACAATTATGGAAATAAGGTTGTATTTGCTCCTGTTTCAATTGTCTTCACTTCTCAAACGACATACATGTATATGGTATGTGTCAAAGTCCTATCCTTTCTATTTCAGTACTAGTTATGCGAATTACCTTCGCAGTTACGTAATCTGTGCATATAGTATTGTTCACCGCTCACTAGATTACAAATGAATCTGTCACCAAAGGAAATAAAGACATAGCACACCCAGTACAAAACATACAAAACAGGGAGTTTTGCTGCAGTACCAAGGAAAGCTGTCAGTAAACCCACAAGCTTTGGCCTTTATCTTCCCTACCTACATACCAAATATCATTCCAATCAAAACCTTGTTATGTTGCGAATAATAATCTGAAGCACGCACAAACGGACACAAAACAATACCTCCATTTTCATACGTGTAGTTACCTTCTGTTTTCTATACTATGGCGTTGAGTCCTTAATAGATAACAAAGGTATGTAACTGTTATATGCAGCTATTATCCCGCCGAAACTATGATCTCACTGGGAGTCAAATCCTTCACATGCTATATTTGTGTTGTTAACGATTGATTCCCTTTGAAAGGAGAAGCCCTGGTATGACATCTTTGTGTATAATTGTTCAGAGGTTGCTTACGCTGAAATGCGTGAAATGCGGACGTTGAGTGGTTTCACATCCTGATTCAAGGCGAAATTTGAGTGGTTTCACATCCTGATTAAACGGAACTGCCAACATGTCCGCGATTCCCTGTGCCAAGTATTGTTTTCATTCATCAAAATATGTTTCTGCAGTTGCCCCAGGTGACAGAGCATTACAAACAGGTGACTTTGATACAGCAGAACGGATATTTGCACAGACTTTGAAGGCAGCAATCCGCGATAACGATGTTTGTTTACAAGGCCTCTGTCTGCAAAGTATGGGAGATGTCTACCTGCGAAGGACAGTCAAACGGGCCCCAAACAGAAGACGTCACTTCACCAAGGCAGCAGCGCTGTACAACGCAGCACTGACCTGGGCACCGGGAGATGACCACTGGAGAGATGTCATGGTTCACAGAATCAAGTATGTCGAGAAATGTTTCCTTTCTTGGGTGCGGGGCCAGCGGTGTCAGGTTTCACTTCCTTATAGTAATGACCTTCGCCATAAAGCTCGGCTCAAAAAGATCCGAGAGGAGTGCAAAGTGCTGTTGGGTTGTGCTGAGAAGATTTGTGATTTCAAAGGTGACCCCATGGAATCCAGTGAGGTCAAGGACAAAGAAACAAACTGGGTGGCAGCCGTGCGCTCTTTGTTCCATGCCACAGCAGGAAGAATGAAAGACTTTGTAAGGCAGCTGTTAGCAGAATGTAGGGAGACCTTGGGGCAGCCACCCTGTAAGTACGCCATTATAGGCTTGGGGTCCATGGCTAGGGAAGAAATGACACCGTATTCTGATTTCGAATTCGCAATACTGCTGGAAAAAGACAGAGCAACGGAGCAGCATAAAAGGTATTTCCGTAACCTAACATCACTGCTTCATCTGAAAGTGATCAATCTCGGTGAAACAATCCTCCCTTCAATGGCAATCAGGTCACTGAACAACTACTACTCAAGCGAGGTAGAAGATAACTGGCTTTATGACTGGAAAACGCCCAGAGGGTTTGCTTTCGACGGGGCCATGCCTTCTGCAAGCAAAACGCCTTTGGGAAGAGAGGCGGTCGATGGAAAGGCTGCTGCAGAACTCATCATGACTCCGTCAGAGATGGCCTCTATTCAAGAGAAGCAAGCATTGGCTGGTGAGGATGACCACTTGTCTGATATCCTCTCCACTGTCACGTGGGTAGACGGAGACAAGAGCCTGGTGGAAGAGTATCAAGAAAGAATTCACGTCACTACATCAAACTCGGCTGCGATTCATAAGGCATTGTCCACCCTCTTTGAAGATGCTAAGAAGTATCGAGAAGACATCATAATTCCTCTCTCAATACCTGGATTCCAATACGACGTGAAGAAAGAGATCTACCGTTTCCCAACTTTGACAATCAACAATCTCGGACTCTGCTTCAAATCGAAGAGAAACATTCCCTGGGATGTCATTGATGCGCTGAGAGACAGTAAGTGTATCTCAGAGACGGGGGCACACAACTTGAGAGTAGCAATCAGCATAGCCACCTTCTTACGGCTGCAAACATATCTGGCACACGGGAAGCAAAAGGAAGGAGTAACTACCCTCCCCGTTCTACAAGAAAGTGAGCAAGGAATCGATGATCAAAACCTGCCACACAAACTACCAGGCTGTCGTCTACTGATGCGTTTCTACCAGACCAACATACCTTTGCAGATTTATCTTTTTGTAGCTGCTACCATGAGTGGTAGCATTCCTTCCACCATTGGAGAAAGAGAAGTACAATCACAGCTTATCCAACAATTTCTTTCAGAACATAAAAGTTCGAATTCGGCGGAAAGAACTACACACGAGGGATCAATGAAAACCTGTTCACCTTCACTGTTAGAAAATCTGGTGTCACTTGTCAAAACTGTTAAAAATCCATGTAAGCCATCGACATTTTCACAATTACAGTCAGACAACGGTCATAGGGACCGAAAATCAGAACGACCACAATTAAGCTTGCACACAGAAGAAGCGCTTTGCCCTACAAGTCGGCCTGAAGACGTGGAGAAGTCACACGCACGACACATTTTGAGTATTAGGTCAGTGTTGACAACATTTCAGGACAGGCTTCCTGGAGACGTGTCAGAGCTTATGGGGAGAGATGACGACTTCTTCTGTAACAGTGACTTACTGAGGGGACTGGTTCATTTCAGACTCATGCAGTGTCAGGAAGCAGAGCCCCTCCTCAGGGCTGCATACCACAAGAAACCAAACAGGCTGCCACACTGTTACCTCTGGACTCTACAAAGCCTTGGGAAATATGCTGAAGCACTGAAAGTAACGGAGGAATCAGCAAAACTTAGTCAGCTGTCTCAAGATGGTTACCATTCATTGGCCCATTTGTACATTCGCATTGGTCAGTTTCACAAGGCTCGCGAGCTCTGCTTAAAAGCTTTGGACATGGAACCTGAATTTGATACAAAACTATCGGAAATTTTGATAAAGCTACGACTTGCCGAAATCTCTATTCACCTTCAAGAATACAGGAGAGCAGAAGAGCTTGCAGTTTGGATAGAACAACTGAAGACTGACGAAGAACAGCTTAAAAGTAAACCCTTGGGAACTACGGTTTTGAATATCAGATTTAACTTGGGTATATTGTTCTCCTCATTGGGTCAGATGGACAAAGCCTACTTCTGGCACAAAAGTACTGTAGAAATGTGCAACAAGATCTTTGGCATGAATGTGGCTCACCGCATCACGGCGTCATGTTTTCGGGAGCTGGCTCGTATCACATGTCGCCGTAACGACTACAGCACAGCCCTTTGGTATGCAGATTTGTCCCTGAAGATGACACAGAACGTGTACAGTGGCACTTATCATCCTGATGTCGTCAAGAGTTTAAACGTTTTGTTTGAGATTCGTCTGGGGCAAGACGACAATGAGCAAGCCATGCAGATAGCTGAAGAGGCACTAGAACTAGCTCTAAAGACAAGTGGCATGAATAGGAAAAACCTTTCCCAGGTATATACCAACTTAGGAAAGGTGAGCAGTAGTAGTGGGTCCCATTCCAAAGCTATCCGATGCCTCGAGAAGGCACTGCGCATTGACCAAGAACTTTATCAAAACAAACCCTCGGGAGACATAGCGGTCAGCCTGGGAGACTTGGGTATCGCCTATTGGAAAGCAGGGAACTATGCAATGGCATCAAGATACCTGCAAGAAGCACTACACATGCAAAAGAACCTATATGGAAATGACACTCCCATGTTTAACACTGCTATATATCTCCGCTTTTTGGGTTACATAAAAAAGGACATGGGTGATCACGCTGAAGCTGTACAGTATCTTGAGAAGTCTCTGTCTATGATGAAAGTGGTTTTTGGTGGTCATGTGACCAACACAATGGTTGACATTATTGAAACACTTCAGGAGCTTGGGTGGATGCTAAAATGAACAGCTTCAAAGTAGATATTAGCGGAAGATTATTCATGAAAACTCCTAGTGTATGAACTTCGTATCTTAAAACGTTAGAGATGGTTTTGTTGTTGTGGCGACTCCTCTCCACTACATCTTCCATGTATTTACTTTACTATATATTCTCAATTTAATGGTAAGGGTATTTAGTTGTATGGTATATGAATTAGTACTTAATAAGTAATTGCACATAACTGGTCCATGTAGATTAGACCATAACCTTTTGTCATATTTTTATATAGCAGATTGAAGCAAGCAAGGGAGTGGCTGGCTGCTGAGTCCTAATAATAACTAAAGGTTTCAATATAATCCTTATAATAATAATTATTGTATAATAATAACCATACCTCTAGCCACCAATGTTAACAGTTGTTTGGGGATCAAACCTAACGCTTGTACAGCATCAAGCATAAACCTTCAACCTCCTAAGGTAGCCATCTGGCACCCAATTTGTATGGACTATGGGGTTAGGCAGGAGGGAGGAGGTTAATCATGTTATATGGGACAATGAACGACCAGACAATGTAATTATGCCACACATGTATTGCAGTTTGCATATGATAGCACCATTAATGAAACAATGTTATGCATTGTTTGCCAGATCTGTGTTAATTACATATGTCAGTTCAGTTGCATTACAGTAATAACAGTTAATCTGCTTTACTGAAATGTTACTGAAATGAAACTGTCAGTAGCTAATCAGTTGCTGACAGTCACATTTCAGTACTGGTAATCTGTTAAGGGTAATGTTATGATACTGTAGCAACAACCACATCAATACTGTTACATAAACATGAATGATATACAGTAGCAGCAAACAACTGCTTAAAGCTCAAGCCTTTTCAATTTTGAGCTAATGTTCAGATTTCAGAGCCTTTGTTGGCTTGACTATTTATATATTGTCCAAAGAATTTAACACCTGTAGGGTAACAGTTAAACTACAGAGTATACATGTCAAAAGAGCTTAAACCTACTTTGATTTTTTTTCAAGGCACAGGTATGCTTATTGCCTGACAAGTTAACCTTAAGCCAGCTATGGTATCCTTTTTTTCCACTAGATGTTTTTGTTACCATTTTAGGCAGCAGGGAGTTTGAAATTCTTTTTGAGCACCTGCATAGTACAAATAGTACAAATATATATATATTTAGCTCTGTCTCTAAAAAATTAGCACATAGTTTATGATAGTAAATGTTTCATCTTACAGAGTTTAGAGGGCTAAAAATAAAACTTCCCCAGAAAATTTGTTATCATGATGGTATTTACAAGTAAAAAGTTATCACATAAATGTCAATGTTTAGCACATACCAATACTGATAATGATGAGCCACAGTACTAGAATTTAAATAAGAATGAATCAACATGTTACAGTTACTTTCTAATATTACATTTGCAAGTGTTCAAAGGTAACATTAGTGTCGTATTATATTGTACAGTAATTACATTTTTGATTAAACAATATTCACATTACAAATAAAAAAGGAACAATGATTATTAATTTATAATAAAAGCGTTAGTTGATACTTTACAACTCACACAATATAATTCTCTTTAACCTTACTCGAGGACTCTTAAAATCACAATTTGAAAGGTAAAATGCTACAACATGATTCAGAATTCTTTTATAAATCTTTCAGTACACTTTATACAAAATAAGCAGCTCATTTGAACCTGAGAATTAATGAAAACAGCTTCTACCTTCTACCTTGAATAGTGGGACTCCTATGTCTTTTGTCTTAGGAAAAGATCAGTGTTTTCAGACACTGTCTGTTGTAAAGAATGTAACTTTCAAATGTTTTTCTAGCTGCATTGTAGCCTCCTGTGCAGGCTTTCCAGCGGCTAGCCTTTATTTCTACAAGCACAGCTAGAGTGCAGCAGTTTGTTTTTTGGGGGTGACCTGTACATGGGGCATGGCTGTATGGGGGGGGGGGTTGAGAACTGAATCAGTGTCATACAGCCCTCCAATAATTTGAACCAGTACAGCCCTTACCACCATATGTATACAGCCCTCTCCCCCAAAATAAACCAGTGTGTGCTCTAGCTGTGCTTGTTGTAAAAACAAATGTTGGCCATTAGAAAGTCTACAAAGGAGGCTAGCTACAATGTACAGTTTCATAACACTGCTCTAACACCCATGAATGATTTTATTAGGTTGGTGAGTGATTGACCTGCAGTTCTTTATTCACAACCACTTGCAATTGTTTAACAAAAGCCGACATTTCAATGACCGTTTGTCATCCTCATAAGAGATGACAGTACATGACTGTATGTCATCATCTGTCATCTTCATCCCGATATTCACCAGTTTCCCATCCCCAAAATGCAATGCGAAAATACGGGGGTAACCCTCATTTGCATAGGACTGGAAGGCAGTAACTATGGTTTGAATCTGAAAACAAATAGAGAATGAATTTTTTGGGAATATGTGGTTTGTAACATTATACCACTTGGTAACACTATACTGATGCTGTAACATTACAAACCGCATGTTCTATGTTGAAAAGAACACTAAAACTTCATTCTCTATTTGTTGTCAGATTCGGCCCATAGTTATTTAATTAAAATGCCCCAAAATCTCAAAACACAGTGAAAAGCAAGCTGTTTAACATCAACAGGATCATTCCGATGCCTTCCAGTCCTATGCAAATGAGGGTTACCTCTGCATTCTGGGGATGGGAAACTGGTCAATAGATGACAAACAGTCACCGAAATCCGGCTCTTGTGGTTGTAAATAAAGAACCTTGTTATTCACTGTGTCTAGCAGTCTTGGATGAAGGGAGTCCACATCAGTCTACATTCAGTAGTGCAGCCAGATGTTCACTACCAGGGTCCTTCCTCAGTGCCTGGCGGAACACATAGAACGCCTGGTCTCCTCTGGTGAGTAACGTGTCCAACAGGTGGTTGTTACGGTCTCGTCTGGTGTGGTACGCCTTCACCACCTCCTCCTCCATGTGGGGGGTCAGGATACCCCCTGCCACCAGGGGGGGTACCACCACGCTGTGATGGAGGTCCTGTAGGAACTGTGGCCAGTTGGTCGTCAGTGCCTGTTTGTGTTGGTCGGACATGGGTACTGGCTTTGAGTTCTCCTCGTAATGGATGACTTGGAATTTTTGAAGCTCCTTTTTGAGCGACACTACAGTTTTATCCTTTTCTGTCAGCTGAGAGCTGTGCTGTTCTTTTAGATGAGATATTTCTTCTTTTTGCTGATTTATCTCTTCTTTTTGTTGATTTATGTCTTCTTTTTGTTGATTTATCTCCTCTTTTTGTTGATTTGTCTCCTGTTTCAACCGATTGTTCTCTTGTCTCAACAGTTCTGTTTCTTCTTCTTGCTTTCTCAGCTTCTCTTTAAGGCTTTGATTCTCTTCCTTAGGGTCTGTAACCAACTTCTTGGGACTTGTGGGGGTATTTCTTGTCTTAGACAACAGTTCTGGCATCGACTCGGAGTGCGTTACTGCGTGGTCACTCTGTAACAGGTTGTTCCTCTTCATTTTCTTCAGAAAGTCTGCCACTTTCTGGTGGTCGTTGTGCAAGGCCATGTCTAGTGGTGAGACTTTGGTCACTGGTGTTTCCACATCAATGTCTGCCCCAGCTTCTAGCAGTGCTTGTACTGTGGCTAGGTTCCCCCTGTCTGCAGCTAGGTGAAGTGCAGTTAGGCCATCTTTGTCGGGTTTGTTCAGAATTTGTGGAAGGGACAGAAGTTTGACCAATTCTGTGTTGCTATTAGCTGCAGCAAAGTGAAGCGGGCTATGGCCGTCACTGTCGAGTGCAGCTCTGTTGGCGCCAGCTTGTACCAACGCTTCTACGGTCTTTGTTCTCCCTTGCTCTGTAGCCAGGTGCAGGAGAGAGGAGCCATCTTTGGACTGATTTGGGTCAGCACCATAGGCGAGCAACAGCTCGACTATCGGCAGGTTTTCTTCTTTCGTACTTGTCATGGCTACGTACAGCGCAGTTTCGTTGTACAGCGAATCTTTCGCGTTCACCTCGGCCCCTGATTCCAGGAAGACTCTGCACATTTCAAGGTCACCTTCAGACACAACGTGGAACAGCAATGGTGGCTGGTAGACAGCTCTGCTTTTCCTATTGGTCCCCTTCACCTGGTTAAAGATCTTTGTGCTGCCAAGAGGCCATACTGCGAACATGCGCATGTTCACATCACAACCTGCCTTACACAACAAGGTGATGATCTCGCGTTGTTGCTGCTTTTCGTTGGGGCTGTCAGAGCGTAGTTTCAAGTTCATGGCTACTGCCATATCCCAGTCATTTGGGTCTCCAGATTCGATTGGACTGGCCCCGCTATGTAGCAGTCTGTCAACTAGGGCTACTTTAAAAGAGCAGATCGCATATGTTAGGGGAGAATGCGGTCTGATATTGACCATGGCCCCTGCTGCCAAGATGGCCCCCACCATTTCAGGTGTACCTTTCTCACAGGCATACTGCAACGGGCTGACCCACTGCTTGTGTTGGGCCCTTTGTAAAATCTTCCTCTTTAAGGGCACTTGGTAGTTTAGATCTGGCCTGTCATCCTTGGATAGAAGCTTGATCAGTTTGGTCATGTCACGTACCTTGATGGCGTGTAAGACATCCCGAAGCTTGTTGATCAACTTTCTGTCCTCTGCTTTAGGAAGCTTGGTCAGTTGAGACGTTTTTAAACTCATTGTTATCAACAGTTAAACTTCGTTGAAAACCAGTACCTACTTCAGAAATAGCATGGGCTCCAAGTACAGCCCTCTTTCTTCACTGGCAGTGGCTTGTTGAGGTAAAATTATTCTTAAAAGTTCCAGGTAACCTACTTGTCTTCATAATACTTTCCAACAAATACAAGAGACGATACCTCGACCAGGAAACATTGGAGAGCGGCAAGAAGCACGTAAATCAGCAGGATCTAGTGCCTCGCCCTTTCCTTTCTTACAGGAAATCATTTTCATTAATACGTTACCTGTCCAACCTGTCAAAGGTTAAAGGGCACAAGTGGTAAGTGCATTGACCTTTCGAGGAACACACGCCTTGCAGTTTGATACTAAACAGCAAGGTGGCAGTTGTACACTGTGATGGCTTCTAATGGGAGATTTCTAATGGCAAAGAAAAATTATCAATGATGGCAAAGACCATTGGTTGATCAACTGAAACATTACTGATGGACATATATTTTCATACAGGTTACATTTTGTCAGAAAAAAAAAGGCTCTTGTTGTTGGAACAGGTGTATCTGTTCTAGGGAGGGGCAGTATGGGTGGTCAGTTTTGGCGGGAAACCTGAGCGGTGTCCGGTCAAACGAACACCTGTCGTCCGTGTGTCACCCTCCCAGGTCGAAAAAGTGACCCTGTGGTCAACTAACGTCTTTCCTGTCAGCCCCTGACCGATATAAAATGGACATCCGGAAAATGTGATATTCACGCTCCTAGTGTAGCCTTTCTATGAGAAGACGTTTTCATTGGATAGACCTTCGTGTGAGGTCATACCTTCTGTTGGTTTATAACAAGAACATGATCGCAAAATTATAAAAACTTTGACATGGCTAAAACAATTGCATTCAGGAATGTAAAATAAAACTTGCAGAAGTAGAAGAAAC
Organism: Branchiostoma belcheri; assembly: GCF_001625305.1. Classification (NCBI taxonomy): domain Eukaryota; kingdom Metazoa; phylum Chordata; class Leptocardii; order Amphioxiformes; family Branchiostomatidae; genus Branchiostoma; species Branchiostoma belcheri. The sequence continues at coordinate 8,838,500 of NW_017802379.1, read as the reverse complement.
AAGGCCTAAATGTTCAATTTCAGAATGTTTTAAGGGCATTCTACTTCTTGTATTTCTGAATGTAACGTATGACAAAGACTAGATGATTATTACTAATACATGTACTGTACTAATATTGGTGTGGTGAAGGAATTCGAGACCGTTCGATCTTTGAAGTAACAGAGCCAGCTACTGAAGCATCATATGCTACAATGCGCGACTAAATATACATCACTCGAATGCAGATTGTACCCATATTCTCATTGCCCTCTGGGTCGCCCTCTGCTGTTCCAAGGCCACATGACATCACATGTTGTACGCGAGACCCCGCTGAAAATTCCGACGACGTGCTTGTCATATCAATGTTGCAGTACTCCCTTTACCCGCTAGATGCCGTATTAGGGAGGGGGCTTGGTTTTGACCACACAATATACGGCTAGCTCAGGAGTACGGCACACATATACTTGACCGGTCAAGCACTTGGCACCACGGCCTTTGTGATAAACATAGGTAAGGGCAAATATTACTTTCTTCCTTGCTATCAGCCTATTGTCTTTTAGGACGCTGGCAAGATCTCAGTTTTTGAACTTTGATGCGAGTATCGCAAAAATGAGGTCACTAAAACTGAGAACATCCAAACGGCATTCTATAGGAGTCTTTTAGTCTGAATTTTGCCCTTAAATAACTGTGTTTTCATGTAGAGTGTACAAGAGGTAGTTAGTTGACATGTAACGCTGTGTGTCAAGCATTTGATAACGCCATGTGAAACTGTGTATGTCAGGACCTATAAACGTTCTGTGTGTCAAGCGGTGCTGCGCACTTACACAGCCTTTAGCGTGTGCCTGGCCGCACGACATGTTACAAGGAACATATGTGGCTCTCAGCCAAGGCTAGCTTTGAATTACAAACCGGGCTATGGCCGCATGACATAACCATGTTAGGGAACAGCAACACATCACGGAGTACTAGTAACCTTCCATATTTAACCTTCTAACTTCTGAAGTAGCCTTTTGGTAGCCTCCATAGCATGCCAAAAACTGGGGGTTTTAGGGGGGCCTTCAGGGTCTTTGGGAGCTTTTATGTGCTATTTTCTGATTGCATATAGACAACATAGCCGGCCTGGTTGAATTACCCCCGTTTTTTAGAACTAGGTTAATCAGAAAAAAGCCGAAGACCACCAAACCCCCAGTTCTATATGCCTGCTACGGAGGCTATAAACCTTTTGGTACCGAATTCGTATTTAGGTACATGGTTAGGCAGCAGGGAGAGACCATGGCGTTTATAACATCTGTGGTGCATTTAGGAAATCAAAGAGACACGTTGAATTCGAAGAGATAGGTTTTAATACAGCGTTAAACGTTTTATAACGTTACAACATTGAAATGTAAGATATTTAGATTAAAATAATATGTTCTAACGTCTCTAATCATACACAATTTGCGTTGTTCATTTAGTATACATTGCTCGAGCTCGTAGTATGCACCTTGGTAAGGTTGAGTGGAGAACAAACGCACTCACAAAAACTATTTGCGGATTAATTTTTGATAGCGTTAGCGATATTAAAATATTGGTGGAAGCGTTTCTGACGATGGTCTTACTCATATAGGCGTATTGAACCATATTAGCAGATTCCCTTTCAGTATGTGATATGTTATTGATATTTTGCTAATACATGTACATGCGTGTGAGCATACAGCAAGCGATTCAATATGAAAGGGTATCTACTAACAGAACTTGGTAACAGAGCTCCCCTTTTCAAGACGTCACTTTTGTGTCTTTTTTTTCTATTCTGACGTTCAATGTCGGTGATTTTAACATTCAATGTCGGCTATTCTGACGATTTAGGATATAGAAGAAGAACTTTATTGCACGACAATTGTACAGGGTACATTGTACATGGCAAATAGGTAACAATAAGTAGCATAGTAAAATAGATAGGTATAGAATCAAACTTAACAACTTATATATAGAAAAGAAATAATCAAAAGTTAGCTTAGGCTTTACAATCAGGCGGAGTTATCTATGGGTACATGTGACAGCAAATCAGTATTCTTTCTAATAACAAAACAGTCTTTTATGTATTTACCTATTTTTGCATTGTGTGGGTTGTTGCATTTAAATATATATGTTTAACGTTCTCTCTCCTGCTGAACGTCGTAACGAGTATAGAACTAGTGGTAGTCTACATCAGTGTGTGAAAGGTTAACCCGCCAATTTCAGAGGAGAACTCCGTAAACGCAGACAGCTGTTGTGGTGTTATACATACAGATCATGATTTATTCCTGGACCAGATATCTTGACACGTACAAGTGGCTAGGGCTATCGCCCGTCCGCCATGTTTAGTTGCCGGCTGTGTCAAGGGCGGACAGAGTCAAAACAAGACCCCATTCTCACGCCCGGGGCACGCCGGGAATGCTAACATCCAATATCCACATAAAAAGTCGTCTGAAACGTAAATCAGTCGGTAACCAGATGTCTGAAGCACTGATATGTTTTCAGTTCGGCTAGCTTTTTGGTGACGAATGGATTAAACTGGAAAAATATCCATGCTTCATAGCGCTGACTACAAATGCAGTCTCGTAGTATTTCTACAGCTAGCAACAGCTCCTTTCCACGAATTGCAAAGTTATGGAGCTCTCTCAAGAATACAACCCTCAAAACCAACGTCTACCGCAATCTCCTACTATAGTATAGTCATCTGTACCTCCCATCAACTTTAATAGTTCAGTGTCCCTACGTGGCCTTTTGTCATCGATCAATCAATGTATATGACCTGAAACCTGTTCAAAAAGTAGAGAATTGCTATTAGACATGATTTACCATTTACGAGGCAAAGATGGTGGATAATTTACTGATTTCTACGTTGACTCTCCGTGCTTGATTATCCCTACTGAAATCAAGCAAGTCTTGTTTAAATTTTATAGTCCAATTCCAACTAGCCTCCTTCGCAGTGTTGTTGGGCGTCGGCGTTATTTTTTCTCTGAGCGACGCGAGTAATATGCGGCCACAAGGGACGATTTGCTGCCGAGGGAGTTTTTGCCACGGAGCGCGAAACCTTCTCTCCGTGGCAAAAACTCCCTCGGCAGCAAATCGTCCCTCGTGGCCGCATATTACTCGCGTCGCTCAGAGAAAAAATAACGCCGACGCCCAACAACACTGCGAAGGAGGCTAGATTCCAACGGTGGCACCTAAGGCCATACTGATTTGATTATATGGATGACATCAATTGGGCAAAAACTGATGCGAGCGTGCGAAGAAAAAAGTTGTCATTTTGAAAAAATCTAATTAAGCAGTCAGGAATTCGAAGTTTTAACAGATGACTGAACACACAGAGCATGGTATACCAAACCTAATTGTTGTTCTCTTATATCTACTTTGACTTTGGAAGACTTGGTGGTGCAAGCACGTGGCAATTTGAGCCCTTATTTTAATCCTCTTGTATCTTCTTTTTTTCCTTCGACCTCGATCTGTCAACTTTCAAATACAATACGGTCGCAAACTTTTCTTTTAATTTCAAGGGACGAAAATGGATGTTCCGATCTGTCACGCATATATGTGTGTATAATCATATTAATGACAACTTTATTGACACAACAAAAGTACAGAGACTTTCGTAAGGTCTAAAACTACATGTAGATATACAGACAAATACATGGGTACAACGAAATTAACCTACGTACAAAACAATAGATGAGGCTACTAATATTACTTGTAAAGGTCTAAACATTCTTTGATATATTTACCTATTTGTACACAGTAAGGGTTATTACCTTCTAGTATGAAATTGAATTTATCTATAGCATGAAATTCTGTTGAGCAAGGTCTAAAAATTCTTTGATATATTTACCTATTTGTACACAGTAAGGGTTATTACCTTCTAGGATGAAATTGAATTTATCTATAGCATGAAATTCTGTTGAGCAAGGTCTAAAAATTCTTTGATATATTTACCTATTTGTACACAGTAAGGGTTATTACCTTCTAGGATGAAATTGAATTTATCTATAGCATGAAATTCCGTTGAGCAAGCGGAGAGAAGGTTGAACATAAAGTATATCCCAAGAAGGCTGGGAACCAGGCTAACGCTTGATAGCAGCTAGTGTATGTGTCTTCCAGTAACTAGTTTGATACGTCCCACACTTCATGTCACCGGACATGTGACTACCCCTTATCAGCTCGCCGGTGCGTGTGTGTGTGTGTGCGGTGTCTGTGTTTATGTTTACATTAGATCGTGACCTCAGACAAGCCAGGTCACCGGGGACTGCCGACAGACGACAGTAATGAACAGGGTCTCTAGGGGGCGCTTTGACAAGAGCCAGCTCCACAGTGCAGGTGGAACGTTTCAGAGTTATCATGGTCCAAGAATCTGGCTGAAAAGAGACTATATATATACACAGGAAATGATTGGACAGTAACGCTGAAAGATGTTACTTGGAAAGAACGTTGCGAAAAGATACATTTTTTCGTCGGTCCAAGCTTAATTGCCCGTCCTAAAGCACAATAAATGACAATGACAATGAACTTTATTGCATATTCACGCCCTACACGTTAACTAACTTGGGTATAAGAATAGAAGAAGCAATTGTTACATCTGTGTGCTACGTCTCTATCTACAGTATCTAACTACAGCATCTCTTCTAAAAATAACCTGGGTGCCATCCTATTTGCATAAAATGGCAGTGAAAAACTTAAGCCTTTTTTTATTCTAGACTATCAGAGAATGCGCAATTTCTTCTCTGTATGCTTCCAGCTCTGTATATTTTTATTTCTTATCATAGTTTTGCCTTTTGTCTTGAGTGAAAAAAAAACACATCCCAATATCGGTTTTGCCAACTGAAACAAAATTATCCAAGCCTCCAAACGCCCCCACCAAATTAGAACCCTAGTCCAGATGGTATGTTTAAAACGCCCGTCACTTTCTCCCCGTTTGAGATATGGCTTTCGTTTGGTGTTTTCATTTTCTGACACGACACACCGAGGCCGAACGGTTTCTCCCAACACTCTTATCTAACTTTGAAACTGAAAACAGATAAGGCCACAGCAAGTAAATTTTATGGATGACATCCTCAGCAGACTCCAAATCTAATGCGAGCGGGCAAAAAAAAAAGACGGACCGAATACAAAAATAAGATTCCTACATTGTAAAATTTTGTCTCAATCATTGTACAAATGGTTTTGATTCAGTGGGAACATCATATACACTGCCACCATCACATATCACTGCATCAAAGTAAGAAACAAAACATTAAATCAGAGCCTTTTCTTGTCTCATAGATATCTGCTATCCACCTTCCGGCATGGCACCAGACATCTTTGCCCATTTTCCGCATGTTAACCACTGTCAGAAGGCAACAACATTTCTTTTTTTTTTCCAAAATCAGGCGAAAATTAATGCGCGCGCTGATGTCATCCATGAAAATTACTTACTGTGGCCTTAGCTATCGATCTTTAAAAAAAGTGATGTTACAAAAACACACTTGACCTTAGTCAAACATGATGTCATTCATCAGTCTGTGATCGTCTTGTCTTGTTGACAGTAATCAAAGATGCGCGCGTGTCTTTCCTTTAGCTTCAGAAGCGGCTGGAAAGAGTAGAAATTGGCCAAATAGACAGATAACATACCATGGGAGTTGGTCCGCTGAAGGAGTTCAGTTTGCATTCTCGTTTGTCGCTTTGTTTTAGCCTCTACCAGGCTTCGGGAGGCGGCTGGAAAGAGTAGAAATAGGCCAAGTAGAGAGATGGCATGCCAGGGAAGTTTGTCTGCTGGGAGAGAACAGTTTGGCGCACCCGAAAAAGAAATCGCGACCCCCGACAGGCTTCGGGTGCGGCAAAATGTTCTCTCCCAGCAGACAAACTCCCCTGGCATGTTATCTCTCTATTTGGCCGATTTCTACTCTTTCCAGCCGCCTCCCGAAGCCTGGTAGAGGCTAGCCCTGTACTCCTTTGGCGGACCAACTCCCCTGGCATGTTATCTGTATGTCTATCTCTGAAGCCTGGTAGAGGCTATCTTTCGTCACCTTCTATGATGTACACAGTATCTTCTTCGTGTACGTTAGAATAACCTGGATGACCGCCCTTGACACTGAAGGTGTACTGTATCAGTTTGTCTCAAAGTAAACTGATCATCACTAATCTCGCTAAGAAAATATTGAAACAAACAAAACCCTGACTCCTTGCTTATAATAATATTACGGAGGGAGGTTGAAAGATTTGAAGCGACGACTAATAACTTCCATAAGAATCAGAAGACATTCACATCATTGAAGCGTTACATTCGTCGGGCTTTCGTCGTATGGTCGTCGTACGATTTTTATGACGTAGAATTTTCAAGCAAGCTGCGACAGAACCAAGTACCGACAAGGATATAATATAAGGCAGCCCTTTCTGTAATAATACGACTGGATTTTGCAGGACAGACGCACGACTATCCCAAGCATGGCCTCAGGATTTCGATCGTACGACAATCGTACGACAATCGTACTTTCCGTAACAAGAGGAGTGGATTTTGTAGGGCAGACACACGACTATCACAAGAATGCCGTCAATATTGCGATCGTACGACAATCGTACGACGATCGTACGACGTATGAGACCGGACCCCTTAGGTCAAATCCGTTAGTCGCTCAATGAAGTGGTTGCTGTCTCGTCCCGTATTTTGCTCTCAAGTTTTCGATCGTACGGCAATCGTACGACGATCGTACGACGTATGCGACCGAGCCCTTGCGTCAACTCCGATGGTCCCTCCCTGAAGTGATTGCTGTCTCATCCAGTATTTAGTGCACCATGACAGCAACATACCTTTAGCATGTCGTACATGCATTTCTGCAACAAAAAGGCTGTCGTCATTTTAATTAATTGGGCCAGTTGTTATATTTCAATTAATAACCACCATCCGTGCCCTCATACAATGTTTACAGTAACATGACTTATTACCAAATACACACCGAGCACTCAAGCGTCAAACATAATTGAGATAAGGAAACATGACAGACACGATAGCGATGGTCAGACTAGTCCGAGTAGACTAGATCTAGATACCCCGTCCCCCCCCCCTCCGATTTAGCCTCCGTAGCATGCCAAAAACTGGGGGTTTTGTGGGTCTTCAGGAGCTTTTATGTGCTATTTTCTGATTGCATAGAGACAACAAAGCCGACCTGATTGAATTACCCCCGTTTAGAACTGGGCTGATCAGAAAACAGCCGAAGACCACCAAACCCCAGTTCTATAAGCCTGCTACGGAGGCTACCTCCGACCTGGGCTTTATGTGATAGTCGTATCACTGTGATACATAAATATATAATACCGCTAGTTTTATATTCCCCTCTGCGACATTAAAACATGGATCAAACATATAATGTACACAATGTCTCCTGTAAATTCTGGCTATCATATTAAATTATTCTCACCTTTTATTAAATTTGGTGCATGCCTGTATTTCTTGTTCATCATAGATAGAACAGTGTAGATATTATGTTCGTTATATAGTGTTGCTTACCAACTTGCGCTATTAACTATGTTACAATTGTTGATCAATAAAGTAGATTGATTAATTGATATGTTGAAGATCTTAAGCGGAATGAACAATTGTTTCAGTAACAGAGCTATCTTCGTAATATATATATGTGTACATAAATTGTTGAGAAGAAAATATATAATGCGTTATTATATGCCTCTTGACTTAATTCTATCTTGTGCTTTGCCCCAAACGTAGATTAAGATGAGATGTAACTTAGTTCTAGCTCCACTTATACCAAACCAGAGAACGTGATTCGCAAAAGCAACTACGTCGGTAAAGACATTATTTTCCAATTTGTAGACGTGCAGGCGTGGAGATGTAATTATGCTGTGTAAAGTGCCAGAGAGCCAGACGCGTTTCCTCAGTAAAACGTGACTTGGGTATCGGTACCTCCTATCCAAGTTCAAGGTGAAATGACAAGATCGTTAGAAAACATGATTTGCGATCTACTGCCAGAGTGAGCTCAGTCAGTCGAGGTGTTTTACAGAAAAACGTGATTATATATTGGAGCTCGAGTAATTCTCAAAATCTGAAAGTTCTGGAAAAGGTGAGTACAGAATGGACTTTCATAGCTGAAATTAGGCCACACCGACTTAATTTTATGGATGACATCCACGCGCGCATTGATTTTCGCCTGTTCTCTCTGTCTCTCTCTCTCACGTCCTTCGAGGCTTTGGCCTGGTTCTAGGCCTGGGTAGTCCATGGTAGTTACGACAATACGGAGCCAGGCACCCAGGCTACCGAAGCTCCACGACTCAAGAACTCAGTACATACGTACAGTGTCGATTCATAAATTCCGCAAAAAGCTGGCTTGTCGTATACGTCGCTATATACTGCCGCAATTCACAATACCAGCTTTGTATAGTGTGGTTTAGTAGCATTTTTATTTTGGGCCGGAATTTTTTTATTCGCCTGCGCGCACTAGTTTAGGGGTTTTCAGAGGATGTCATCCATGAGTCGGTGTGGCCTTATATCAATAGAAGCAAGGAGCTTATGATCTAGACTGCATGCCCTTTGGTAGAAGTCGTAGAATTCAAGGCAAAAGAAATCTAGTCTTGGTCAAAGGCTGGGATATATCATTTTGCTGCGCTGATGTACGTTCTGATGCGTTCTTCTTCATTCCGCTGCACTCATCCCTTCGTTTTGCTGCGTTCTTCTTCTTTTTTTCTGGAAGCCATCTTGTTCCAGTCAGTCAGCAGTGCCGTGTTATTGTTTATCTTGTGTACAGGATGTACTTATGTTGATGGATGGAAAACTTCACAGCGGGTAGCGTGGAAGGACTTGATAAACTGCCCTGCTAGCACCAATGTTTGTACAGCCAAACTGCTACAACTTTAATCAATGGGATTATGAAGGAGGTTTAGAAATGGAGTATAGTGTTGAAGGCATCCAATGCAATTTCAGGGCAGCAAAACTGGAATTTGTGATTTTGTTAATTATATATACTGCTTTCATTATCACATTTGAGTCTTCATTTTATACTTTGGGCTTTTAAAACTGCAGAAAAAAGCCTCAAGATGATACCTTTATTTTCTGCGTGCTACCGTCAGCCCAGGGCCCTTTCCAGTAACCATTTTCCGTCAGAATTTTGGGAATTTTTGCTCCATGAGTCAATATACATTGGGACAGTGTGGTTTCAACTTAGTATGTACATAAATGACTAGAATATCAGCTTTTAAAAATTGGGTTTCCAAGCCCTCAAATGGCCACTGGATACCTTTAAAGGCAGACGGTCTACGCTTGTCGTTGTGATATTGTACACATGGCGTGTTCACAGGGATATAACGTTTCTACATCCACTCTGTATAGGAAAAGGCAGTCTATGGGAAACAAGACGAAGCGGTGTAAATTTACAGTTCTTCTATATGTTTCTTTAGTAATGTCAGTGATCCCCTTTTAGTCGGAAGTGAACTTACATATACCACCAACAGGGCTGGTATTGTCTGTAAAGGTTTTCCTGTGTGCTGTTTTGATAAACGTCTAATAGTTTCTGGGGGTGGTTAGGATCAAGGAGGTTTCTTTTTAAACCTCCTTGTTAGGATCAAGGTTGTAGCTTTTTGTCTTTGCATTGTCCTGTGAATATATTATTTCGTGTAAGGCCACACCGTCTTAATTTTATGGATGACATCCTCTGAAGACACCCAAACTAGTGCGCGCGGGCAAATAAAAAAAAATCCGACCAACATAAAAATGCTACTAAACCACAGGAATACAATTCTGGTATTGTGAATTACTTAACGACAGTACTTAGCGAGGTATACGACAAGCCCAATAACTAACAATTTACCGAAAATCAAAGAAATCCGTCAAACCCACCTGGAGTTACAGCTGCGAACACACAAAGGCCGTCTTTAAGGCCGTGTCTAAACGGAATCACCCAAGGCGGTTTACATGTGGTTTACCCCGAAGCCGGTTTCAAGTGGCTCCATGCCATCTGAACGCTCCGAAATCACATTGAAAGCGACTCGATCCCAAGCCACTTCTAGAGGTGGTTTCGAATCGGTTTTCCCGCATCGCGATTTGCGTTTCACAGGAGTGTGTGGCACGTGGACCAGATGTGAGGAATGTGAGTTACCCGAATCGGCGGTTTGAGTGATTCCACTTAAACACGGCCAAACACTACCGAAAACAGTACCTTCCCGTGGATTGTGTAAAAACCGTCAATGAGTATGAAGAAAATGATAACCACGTTCGTGTCCAGTATAGGGATGACAGTCTGCTATCATGAAAGATATATCTGTTTTGTCTCAACTTGGCGACACTGCAGAGAGCCGCCGCCTGCTTAAAACGATTCACCCCGTCTGTCTGTTTAGCCATGAGTTACACGGGCGCGCCGCAGGACGTGTGGCAAGAGCGTTCCCCTGAGAACATGTCTGTACCTACCGCGTTACGGAGGGAAGGACATTCATGCCTTCTTCCGTAAGACGTACCGAGCTGCATTGTATCTTAATTCACCATTAGTCGTAGCCTGCTTACTCTAATTAAACAACGTCTTCAATTGTTGCCTGTACATTATTAGTTGAACGAAATTGGTCGCGCGTATTGCGTTGCTATAGCCATCCTGATTACAATTAACGTTCAACGTTGCTAGAATCCCCGCTCCCCTCCATGCAAACCCACTGATGCAAACCTTCATTCTACGCTTTCTTGGTGGACATAGCCTTGGTGGACATTGCCTTGGTGGACATAGCCTGGGTGCCATCCTCCGTTGTTACCGCCAGCAACTAAGTAGAAAGCCGGCGGTATTCAATAAAACTACGGAGGATGGCACCCAGGCTATAATAGGTCCTGATCTCGTACTAAAACGTTCCCAGCGTCTGTTTTAACTCAGCGACACTGTGAACCCTGCATACGACATGAGGTGCTCAGTATGCTACACAGATGTTCAATGACCTATCTAGTATTGCGTTTCACTGTTCTATTAGCGTGACATTCATTAAATCTGACTCTAACGATCCATAATCACAACACGTACAACTTGAACTACATGTGTATGTCAGTCAGGGTAGAGCTTGAGGCTCCGATCTGATTTTAATTCTACCAGTAGAAATCCCGATCAGAGTCTTTGTTGACAGAGACTCCGATCATGATACTGTCAAGGTGTAGGGTAGTTTCTCATTTACAAAATATCCGAAATTTCAAGTCAGTCCATTGATAAAAGAGACATGAATCAATTTTTTTGCAAAAATTGCAAAGTTGGGAAAGGCACTTTACATGACTTTCCTCACTTAACTCAAGTGAGAATGAGTATTGTCCTGTCATGTATTTGTCCTCTGTGTTGGCGGCAGCACAAAATAAGTTGAAATTTAGTGTCAAGTCATGAAATGTTGGAATATAAAAAAAGCTGAAGACTTTCTTAGCTTATAAGTAGACATGTTACAATTTACAGACTCCAATCGGGATCTCTACGGTACGCGTACAATCGCCGACTCTACAAGATCGGCGTCTCTACCCTGGCATATATTATATATACATATCACAATCAACACGATACCATAGTACGACAGTGGTGACATATGGCAGCAATAAACTATTAAACAATGCCCCAACACATGTACAAAGGCAATGAGTCATACATGTAAGAGTATACAGTTGTGAGCATACGTATGTTTAAATTAATACTTGTCATGGAGTTTAACATATGGTCTATGAATGATTTAGAACTCTATACATGATGGCGTTAGAGTTCGCTTTTAGTTTTGCACGTGGTAAACCTACAAGCACTTTTACCGCGTGAATGAAGCACATTTAATACCTGCAAAGTCCTGCTCTGTTCTGAAATACCGACAATTTCTGAGACAGGTTATATTTCATTTTCCTTGCCTTTCAACTAATTTTTAACTAACGTAACGTGAACACGAATTAGTTTTTGGTAAAATCTTTTACGTGTTTCAGCTTTTCTCACCGACTTTCCTGTTGAGAACTTTTGATCAGAAACAAATAGCAGCTGATTTGCTCAAGGCTGATTCATCGATTCCCGGCTTTGTACAATAAGTTTTGTGTTACAATTTCTTAAAACAGGCCCTTAGAGCTAATTAGGTTGGCCTCAGATCATAAATTGTAGTTTCCAGTGGCGGAAATCCTGCGGGAGGGCAGGCTGTAGGGTCTGGTCTGGCCAGACGGGCTGTAGTTCACCCAGCATTTCATGGGCCTGACGTCACTTGTGGTGTGGTCTCTGGGCTGTGTTACTTCACTCAGTTGTAAATGAGTACCTAGCTTTGGTTAGGGACGTCCCTCGGATAGGACATTAAATGTATAGCCTCCGTAGCAGGCTTATAGAACTGGGGTTTGGTGGTTTTCTGATTAGCCCAGTTCTAACGGGGGTAATTCAACCAGGCCGGCTATGTTGTCTATATGCAATCAGAAAATAGCACATAAAAGATCCTAAAGACCCTGAAAACCCCCCAAACCCCCAGTTTTTTTGGCATGCTATGGAGGCTAATTAAATGGAGGTCCCGTGTTTGTGGAGAGCCACACCCAACGCACGTTAAAGAACCCACCACACTTTTGGAAAAAAAGAGTAGGGGCATGCCCCGGTGTGCGATGGTCCAAATACTTATCTGATTATTTTCTACGGACTCCAGGAAGAGTAGTGTGAAATTCACACTAATGAAGATCCTAAACAAACAAACAAACAAACAAACAAACAAACAGACAGACAGACAAACAAACAAACAAACAAACAGAGCACTGACATTCGTCGTGGGATGTCGTACGATTTTCATCATGTCGCAGAATTTTAAAGCCGGCTGTGAGAGAACCAATAGCCGACAAGGATCTTTAGGTTGCAAGAGAGCTGAATTTTGAACGACACGTGCACGACTAATAATGCCTTACTTGTGCGCGAATTACATTCGTACGACGGTCGTACAACGAATAATCACGAATGTGACCGACCCCTCACACGTTGTAGAAAAGTTGTATGACAGGTGCAAATCGACGTTGTATTTTTAGGAGTAGAAATGAAGTCAAAGTTACGCCTTCTACTGTAGCATTTGATAGCTTATGAATCAACGGTTTGATTGAGCTGCAGTAATAATCTATAATTGCTCATTTACAAAGTGCATATTGACAGATATTATGCACACATAATAGTTGATAAAGGCCATACCTTTATCATTTTATAGAAATATCAGTGCCATGTTAAGAAAATACTTTTCTAAACAGAAAATACATTTTCTAAACAGGTTTCTTGTTATTCTTCCGACTAGCCAGCTTGTTCCTAATCGCAACCGTGTCAAATTTCAATCTTCATAAACTTATCGCTCTACTATCATAGCCTCCGTAGCAGGCGTATAGAACTGGGGGTTTGGTGGTCTTCGGCTGTTTTCTGAGTAGCCCAGTTCTAAAAAACTTCTTTGGGACGCTTTTATGTCGCTATTTTCTGCTTGCATATAGACAACATAGCCGGCCTGGTTGAATTACCCCGTTTTTTA
>NW_017802379.1:8757607-8825049 GCF_001625305.1 Branchiostoma belcheri | reverse complement strand
CTATAATTGCTCATTTACAAAGTGCATATTGACAGATATTATGCACACATAATAGTTGATAAAGGCCATACCTTTATCAATTTTATAGAAATATCAGTGCCATGTTAAGAAAATACTTTTCTAAACAGAAAATACATTTTCTAAACAGGTTTCTTGTTATTCTTCCGACTAGCCAGCTTGTTCCTAATCGCAACCGTGTCAAATTTCAATCTTCATAAACTTATCGCTCTACTATCATAGCCTTGATTTGTTCTGATAAAACTGTATCCGTACCGGCGTGGTTGAACTTGGTGGTAGGTTGTCAAGTTCAACCCACAAGAAGCGCGCCTACACAAGTGTAACAACTAACTACCGACACTGTTCTACAAATGACATGTCCCAGACATGGGGATTTCTGATCTGATCTCATTAGAGTTAAATAGTCTGGGGCCTCAACATGCCAATTAAACCTGTCTCTGGTCGTAATTTTCCAGAAATCCGGGAGTTGTAACCTTGTATTCCCTGTGGTAGCCGTCTACTTGTACATGTATCTTAGCCTCCATAGCATGCCAAAAACTGTTTTATTTGGGAGGGGGGGGGTCTTCAGGGTCTTTGGGAGTTTTTATGTGCTATTTTCTGATTGCATATAGACAACATAGCCGGCCTGGATGAATTACCCCCGTTTTTTTAGAACTCGGCTAATCAGAAAACAGTCAAAGACCACCAAATCCCCAGTTCTATAAGCCTTCTACGGAGGCTAATTTTTTACCTGTTTAGGCATTTTTATCGGGCATTCCTTTTTGTACTGGTATCGTTTTTAACTGACTGGCAAGTGGATACTGCTTGGCCAATTTAACGCTGTCTTGCAGCCACCAAAAGATCTGTTTGGTCTTTAAATTCGAGTATCTTACACCGTTTTGCTTCAAACAATGCGCCCATTTAACGTTATGACATGAACGATGAAATACAACCATGGTTCTGTGCTGAACCGGTTTTGTATTACAGGTTTGGGAGACATTCGTGTTGAGGTGGAATCCAGATGTCTGTAATATCAACAATGGATTATCTATTTCATCACTAATATGAGTTTATTTGAAAGAGAAATTTTGGAGTGTTAAGTCAAAATAAAACGTTGATTGGCATAATGAATTGGAAAATAGGATATACATGTTCTCTAATGTCAGTACTAGTAATCATAAATGATAAGGAACAAGCGGGGTAAAAGACTGCAGTCAATGTTCCGATAACCCTACAGGGTACGATCGTACAATCGTCGCACAATCGTCGTACGATTGTAGTACTATTGTCGCACGATTGTCGTACGATCGCAAACTGAGGACGTTCCTGGGATGGTGGTGCATGCATCTGTCCTGAACTTCCATCTGTTTTGTTACAGAAAAGTTTTCCTTAGATCCTTGTCGGCCGTTGGTTCTGTCACAGTCTGCTTGAAAATCATACGGCATCAAAATCGTGCGACGACCCTACGACGAACATACGACGACCCTACGACGAACAAAACCGCGCTATCATGTCGGGACGTAGGGGTGCCGGAAAATATAGGTGTCCTAGTCTTGATCTTGCCACCCTATTGAGGACAGCTTTTACCGACATGATATAGGCTAAAAATAACACACACAACAAATGCGGTGTATCATTCGGCAAGTAATAAAAAGGTCCTGGACCACATCCAACATAATTGTTACAACAAGGCGGTTTGTAGGTGGAAGAGAAAACACAGTACAGCAGGGAAAACGAGTGGGCGATTTCTGTCACCGATACTTAGACAGTAAAGCTACATGTAGCTGTTATTCATCATTACCTACATGGCCACATGTGCGTACTCATAATCCTGGATGCCAGACCCTTAGCACACTAGGCCCAAAGTTAGGCCACGTCTCCTTAATTTTATGGATGACATCGATATCAGCGCGTGCATTGATTTCCGCCTGTTCTCAAAAGATCACGTCCATCAAGGCTCTATATAGGCCTGGAGAGTCTAGGCCTGGCTCTAGGCCTGGGTAGTCCATGGTAGTTAGCGACAATACGGAGCCGGGCACCCAGGCTGCTAGCTATGCTGAAGCTCCACGACTCAAGAACTCAGTACATACGTACAGTACCCATTCATAAATTTCGCCCAAAGCCAGCATGTGCCGGCTTTTGTATACGTCGCATTGTACTGTCGCAAATTCACAACTAGAGTTCCCCGATCTCATACCTTCGCCAAATGATGCTAATCTTTATGACTGACAAATTATAGATTAGATTATTCCCCCCTGATTTAAGAAATAGGAACCTAATTTTCATGAATTATATCATTTTATCATAATCTCAACGAAAAGACAGTCTTATATTAACAAACAATGCATTGTAGCATTTCCTAATAAATTATGCAAATGAGGTCCTGATTTGAATAAATTATGTTTAATGATGTTCACCTCAAGTAAACTTTCAAATACCACAAGTATGAAATTCCAGGCAGTTATCCTTACATAATTATAAAACTTTCTCATTAATTATGCAAATTAAGTCATTATTAACATAATCAATATCTTCCTGTGTGTCTCTCGTTGTCAATTACCAATGTCACAAGCTTCAATTGTCCTATCATGGAATGCAGCTGATTTATAGAATTTCCCCATAAATTATGTAAATTACATCCATATTTGCATAATTGTCACATAATTATATTAAACATCACATAAGCTACCTACATACCAAAAATCACGACGATCCGTCAAACGGTTCTTGAGTTATCCCCTTTTGAATAATTTCAAGAATATATCCCTGCAGTTCCCGAGCAAGCCGCTAGGGGGCCCAAACTCACGTCACTTCTTCCCTAGCATGAGAGCTACCTACCATCCAAATTTCGTCACCCCAGCATGTCTAGATCATGAGATATCAAAACCGGAAGTTCAGCTGCAGTACCATAACAAGCCGCTAGGGGGCCCAAAATCTAATCATTTTGAGGTCTCATCAAGACCTACCCACCTACCAAGTATCAAAATAATCCATCAAGGCCTTCTCAAGTTATCGTGTTTACAGACAGACAGACAGACAGACACACACACACACACACACACACATACACGAACGCCCCTGAAAACATAACCTTCTTGGTGAAGGTAATAACAGCTTTGTATTCCTGTGGATTAGTAGCAGTTTATTTTTGGCCGGATTTTTTTTATTCGCCCGCGCGCACTAGTTTGGGGGTCTTCAGGGGATGTCATCCATAAAATTAAGTAGGTGTGGCCTTATAGAGAGAAATCTATGTCTAACTGGTTATCCTCACAACAAAATACGACTGTAATTTGGAGTGACGGAAAACGTCCTGACCAGGAAACAAGATCCGACATCTCAAAGTCACGACCATGAAGACAATTTCATTACAGCACAGACCAGGAATTTCTTCGTGATCGAATTTCTCAGACAACACGATTTCCACTTTGTCAAGTTACCGTGTTAGGCCATACTGATTTGATTATATGGATGACATCCCCTGGGCCGAGGACATCCCAAAACTGATGCAAGCGTGCGAAAACATTTTGGGAAAAAAAAATTGCCTTTGTTGTGAAAGTGAAAAAAAGCGGACCGAAAAAAAAACAAGGTTCCTACATTTTTTAATTTTTACTCAATCATTGTACAAATGGTTTTGATTCAGTGGGAACATCACATTTACACAGCCAACATCACATATCACTGCATCAAAGTAAGAAACAAAACTTTAAATCAGAGCCTTTTTTTCTCTTCACAGTTATCAGCCATCCGCCTTCCGGCATGGCAACAGACATCTTTGCCCATTTTCGGCATATTGACCACTGTCAGAAGGCAACAAAATTTCTTTTTTTTTCCCCAAAAAAATCAGGCGAAAATTAATGCGTGCGCAGTATGGCCACAAACTATTCAAGCGGAAGACAATTGAGACTGGCCGACATCCATATAATCAAGTCAGTATGACAGACTGGATGTTTTACGAACAATTACAGATATTGGAACTGCCAGGATGTCCCAAAGCTCTCGCGGTGTTAAAGCCGACAGCTTTCCCCCTTGACTCTGACCTTACACGTGCCCTTCTAAGTACCCGGCATCCTGGATCCTTCCTGCGGCAAGATAGCGCCATATTTTCGGAATGACATTTCTAAAAAGTATTTCCCCCTTCCGGACAAGTTTGTAATGAGTAACAGACCGTTTTTTTGTATGATGTGGTTTTCCTGGTCTCCTGGTCCTTGTTGATGTTTAAGTAGTAGGGACAAAAACTGGAGTATTAATGTCAGAGACAATAGTCCACGGTGATTGGCTGGCTTCCTTGATCCAATTAGTGTGGTTATTACAAAGGATATCGGGTTGCCAAGGACGTTGAATTCAATTACTAAAACTACAGTATGGATCTAAAACCGGTTATAGGCGTGCTATTGCGATGGTATTGGGAATATGCGGCGCTGCATGTCTGTGCTAAAACGGTCTGTTCTGAGACAAATGTAGTTGGTCAGGGTCTCTAGGAAGTCATTTGTATTTTGTATAAGACCATGTTGATTTGATTATATGGAGGACACGCGCGCATGAATTTTCGTCCGTTTCCAAAAAAATCATACAAAATGATCGAATATATGTCGTATGTTGCAAAAAAAGATTGGAAAATTATATTTAAGTCAAAGAATGTCGAAATCAGTTCAGGAAAAGAAGAAAATGTGATGAAATGAAAATGAAGAGCCTATTATTATTCCCCATACCATACTCTGTGTGTTTAGTCATTTGTTCAACCTTTATCACTACGTAGATTTCATAATTTTTTTTGCCAATTTCTCTTTATTCGCACGCTCGCATCAGTTTTGGAGTTCCCAGAGGATGTCATCCATATAATCAAATCAACATGGCCTAATCAGAAGTACTAGATGTACTATATAGATCGTCTACCTAGAATTTTGGCTTGAAGCTAAAGTTAGTGTCACTTCTTGCATAGTACAAAATTCGAGATATCAAAAACCGGAAGTTCCCTGCAGTACCATAACAAGCCGCTAGTTAGCCCAACATCTTATTACATGTATTTTGAGGTGTCATAACAAGTTTCATAACAATCCATTCATAGCTTATTGAGTTATCTTATTAAACCACATAAGTTACCCAATTAAATACACATTGACACACATACACACACACGCTACCAAAAACATAACCTTACGGCGAAGATAATTCATTTTTTTTTCGGTGGATGTAGCCTTGTACATCTACAGAGAAGTTAGACCCCCTTTCCCATAGACGAAATGTTCCCTCTTTTACAGATATTTCATGGTCATTGCTCTGCAGAACTCACCCAACTAGTTTCACTACTCAGAACTTTTAAGCGTTCCACTAGGTTTTCCACTAGCTCACACAACTTCACCGTCCAAACTCCTTCTTCGAAATCTTTTTACAGTGACAGTTTCTTTAATTCCCCGTACGGCCAAGCTTTGGAATTCCATCCCTGACAAGTGTTTCCCACCAACCTACAATCTACAGGCTTTCAAATCAAACGTTCACCGCCATCTCTTGACATAGCCATATTTCTAGTTCAATGCCGAGAAGTGGTCGTATAGGCCTTGCATTGAGCCACTCCGTTAAAAAAAGTTTTGTACAACTATGACATCATTCATACAACACCTGCCGTACCCTGACAGTGCCCCCCTCCCCCATCAACGCTAAGCTTCAAGGTCACGCTATACCTAACAGACAGACTGCGTGACTTTCAATCATGAATTAAATATTACCCAACAGGTAATAATGATGTCATCTCACATTCCGATACACCTTACACAATAAATATTTTTTCTTTGTCCATATTTGGGCATGACAGGTGTCAGACGTGTACTCGATCACTGTCAAATGGCGTGTGGGTGAGGGTCAAAGGTCAAATCTGAAGCATAGCTGATAGGGAAAATCATAGTAACGACTGAGCAGGTGTGAATTGTGATTGTTGGTCTAAGGGCCGGGGGTGCCAGAGAATACAGTGCAATTTTACGGAATACAGTACAATAGTATTAGTATACAGTGCAATTTTACGGAATACAGTGCAGTCGTATTAGTATACAGTGCAATTTTACGGAATTTTACGGAATACAGTGCAATTTTACGGAATACAGTGCAATTTTCGGAATACAGTGCAATTTTACAGAATACAGCGCAATTAAGAGTATACAATGCAATGTTACGAGTAAATTGCACTGCATACTAGTAAAATTGCACTTTATAGTAATATGATTGCACTGTATTCCGTAAAATTACACTGTATACTAATACGGTTGTACTTTATTCCGTAAATTACACTGTATACTAGTAAAATTGTACTGTATTCCGTAAAATTGCACTGTATTCCGTAAAATTGCACTGTATTCCGTAAAATTGTACTGTATACTCTGGTACCCCTGTGATAAGGAAAATCATAGTAACGCCTGGGCAGGTGTGAATTGTGATTGTTAGTTTGGATTCTGTGTTTTTGTGACCTTTAACTTTGTTTTTATGAACTAATGTGCCCTCTTGAAGATTACAAAACACAGCGCCATACCAATACAAGTGTTAAGTGTTAATCTTTTTTTTTACAAAACGCTAAATTATTAGAATAAAAACTATCTACAGTACGCGTTTTTTGGAATATGTCTTTGTTCAAACGTAATTTCTGACAACTCTGAAAAAAACGACACGATATAATTTGCCTCAGAAAAAGTTACCCTTTGAAAGAAAATCAAGAATAAAGATTATTTACCTTCACCAAAAACGTTGATAACTCGAGAAGGCTAAGTTGGATTGTTTTGATATTTGGTAGGTAAGTAGATCTTTATAAGGCCTCAAAATGGTTAGATTTTGGGCCCCCTGGCGGCTTGGTATTCAATGTTCCTAGCTTGTACCAAGGACTCCAATATATTACAGTGTTGTTCTTTCTTGGACATGGTTTCATCAGAATAGCTTGTACAGGTGCCACTGAGTAGGTGGCATCAATATCATTTATCATTATAAGGCCATATTGGCTTCTCCTCCAAGGTTGTAACTTGACGTGTAATGCTGTTTGTTTCTGTCATTGTCAACTAAAAAGTATAAATGGGTACTTTGATCAAGTGGCATTTTTTTACCTCGGTGATATCATCAAGCAAAAATGTGTCATGAGTTCATGTTGTTGCCTTGTTGTTATTTTTAGCCAAACAGCATTTGAACAGGTTTTATAGGTTATGTGGTTGTCATGGTTACCAGTAACGGTCTCAAAGGTCGTTTGGCAGGTGTGTGGTGTCAGGGCGGGACATGTGTAGCGCACATGCCGACTTTCTGAGGCATCGTAAAATCGTAATTTATCGTCTTGGCATTGAGTACATTTGAAAGCTTTACCTTGAGTTACTTTTATACCCACTGGCGAGCAAATATATCTGAACATTGTAATTTGTAAAATGCCATCCGGGGTGCACGGAATATATAATTGCATTTGGAGGCATTCTGTGGCCATTTCAGGTCATTCCGTTTTCTTTTTGAATTTTTATTTCGGTCCCCAGGGTGCTATCGTGATTATTTATGGAAGATGGACGGATATAAGAACTGATTATGTGCCCATTTTGAGTTGGAAATAAAATTAGCTATGCACCCCCTTCACAGGAATGGTTTCACCCCAACCTCACATAATCACCAGTAGGTTTTTATCAAACGGAGATCCTAAGTCCCAAAGGGTTGGAGTACGAACGGAAGTGTAACGTTGATAACATGACAGGTTGGATGAAGGGTCAGGGTTTGTTTTTTTTCTTGATCTAAAATTCTGACTGGCATTGACTCACCTGGATGAAGTCATCGCTTGGGTCACGTGGTGAGAGAGAGAGAGAAAAAAATCGATCGGGGAATAATTGCCGCGTAAACTAGATTTGGTACCACTTAGTACAGGGGAGTCTCCGAGCTGCGGTCGGTTGCGACGTGTGCTGCGCGCTCTCAGCGACTCTGTCATCTGATTCTGTGCAAAAATATCGTCTGACAGTGACGATTTTCGGTCGTGCTAGCTACGTTTTGGTCAGAAGAGTCCCGATCTGCAAAGATTTTAAGGTAGGAACGTGTGTTTTTATGATTTTTGTGTACTATTTTGTATGTGTGGGTGTACTATTTTGTATGTATACTCTGTCATCTGATTCTGTGCAAAAATATCGCCTGACATTGCCGATTTCTGGTCGTGCTAGCTACGTTTTGGTCAGAAGAGTCACGAATTGCGAAGAATTTAAGGTGGGAACGTGTGTTTTTATGATTTTTGTGTACTATTTTGTATGTGTGGGTGTACTATTTTGTATGTATACTCTGTCATCTGGTTCTGTGCAAAAATATCGTCTGACATTGCCGATTTCTGGTCGTGCTAGCTACGTTTTGGTCAGAAGAGTCACGATCTGCGAAGAGTTTAAGGTAAGAACGTGTGTTTTTATGATTTTTTGTGTGTACTATTTTGTATGTGTGGGTGGCCAAATATCACTTGGTTTCCAGGTGCGCTAGCTTTTTGAGTAAGGCTTTATATTTCGTGTTTACGTTTCAAACCCTTATCATCTAATACTTTTCAGTATTAAAATACTGGTCTAAATTATGATCTTAATGTAAAGGTGCCTTTCAGTTCCATATGGCAGGAATATACGATGATATTTTAGAGGGATTTGACCCATATTTTTACGCCAGCGATCGTATATTGTCGTCTGCTAATTCCCAGGTCATGACCCCATGACCCCAGCCGTCTGTCTGTCTGTCACATCTGTTGGAAGGAGAGTAAAAAAAAATCTGTTTTCAATTTTGAGCAGTCGTCTTTTTGATGGTTCTGTAATTTCTTGTAATTCGGCGCGAACATGGCCACTTACTGTTTATAGGTACATGGTTTTAAATGGGTGGATGTTTGTGTAATGATGTCGACCATCGCGCCCATTTTGGGCGTCGTATCAAGTGTCGTGATTATTTATCTTGTGCGCTATCTTCTGACACACGCGTATCTGACTGGGGACGATACGTAGTGCAGCGTATATATCTGGGGGTGGGGTGGCCTGTGTAGACCCATGGAGCTAGCCTCTACCAGGCTTTGGGAGGAGGCTGGAAACAGTACAAATCGGCCAAATAGAGAGATAGCATGCCAAGGGAGTTTGTTCGGCTTGAGATAACAGTTTGCCGATTTCTACTCTTTCCAGCCGCCTCCCAAAGCCTGGTAGAGGCTACGTTGGAGCTTCAACAATGTTATTATATAACGTCCTTGGTAGACCCTAGAAGCAGCCTTGCATCTAGACCATGCAGACTATGTCTTATTCCGTCTAAGTCAATGCTAGCTGGGGCTGTGGTAAAATTGTCTTGAGGGCATGTGCAACGATGGACCAAGAGCGAAGAGCTGGCCTGTGTGTTGGCCCTGAAACAGCCTGTCATCCAGTCTATCTTCAATCGCCAGAATCTTTGATAAAATGCAAATTTTACTCTTGCATCATAACTTCCGGTCAGACCATCTTGCCATCTACTAGTATGCCATCCGCTTACAAAGAATTATCCCATTTGACAGTTAAGATAACAAAAGAGCGTACTAAAAGGCTGGACTCCAGGCTAAGAAAGAAGAAGGAAAACTAAACTAATGATTTGATGATGATTAGTATTTGAAGGATCTTGAAGGTGTATTCACGGTCTCCAAGACGGCCTCCGCTTGTCTCCAAGACACAGTCTGGTTCTACTTTAAGGGTGGCCGTCCCTATACATGTACATGTCTCGTTAGCACCACATGATGTCTACTGATTGCACCGATTCTTGTCCTCTAGTCAGAGAACAGGTTTCTATAATCAACTTCAGGCGCACGCGGCTCTGCTTAATAGCTCTGATTTGCCTGTAAACTGCGTAACGAGGAAAATTAGTCTACTTTTATTTGTAGCAAATTTCAGATACTAGACTTGATTTTTTTAACGGAGTGGTGCAATGCAAGGCCTATACGACCACTTCTCGGCATTGAACTAGAAGTATGAGAGAAACATGGCTATGTCAAGAGATGGCGGTGAACGTTTGATTTGAAAGCCTGTGGATTGTAGGTAGGTTGTTGGGAAACACTTGTCAGGGAGGAAATTCCAAAGCTTGGCCGTACGGGGAAAGAAACTGTCACTGCAAAAATTTGGAATTTGGACGGTGAATACAGTTACTACGTATACTACAGGAATAACAACACTATTTTTTAGATATTAAAAGAAAGTTCTCTTCAAAAACACTTTGGCGAATGAACAAAACGAATTTGATACTTGCTTTACTCCCACGTACGTTGATGCCGTTTACATCAAGTTGATTGGGTGTAAAATTTGAATGCGTTGTACATAGATCAATGTATTTTGATATAACGCATGTGTCGGCTTAGATAGTAACCTTGCTTTCTAAGACATTTCGCCTGAAGAGCTAAAGAAGAAGTAGACGCACGTGTCTCAAATCCTTGGTTCTTTCTTCAGAAGACATCCAGATGTGAAGGAAGCTCGGCAAGACCCTTAAAGAAGTGTAATCTTGTTAACCTCCCCGCAGGTGGCCATATTAAGTGTCCTAACACACCGCTTGTCCTCTTCGTTGATGAACACATGCCCGTGTTAGGCCATAGCAAGTAATTTTTATGGATGACATCAGCGCGCGCATTAATTTTCGCCTGATTTTGAAAAAAAAATGTTGCCTTCTGACAGTGGTCATCATGCCGAAAATGGGCAAAGATGTCTGTTGCCTTGCTGGAAGGTGGATGGTAGATAACCATGAAGAGAGGAGACAAGAAAAGGCTCTGATTTAATGTTTTGTTTCTTACTCTGATGCAGTGATATTGGCTGTGTAATATGTGATGTTTCCACTGAATCAAAACCATTTGTACAATGATTGAGTCAAAAATTTAAAAATGTAGGAACCTTGTTTTTTTTGGCCGGCCTTGTTTTTTTTTCGCCCGCTCGCATTAGATTTGGAGTCAGTGGAGGATGCCATCCATATAATTTACTTGCTGTAGCCTTAACTAGAACATGTCTGTCCGTACCTTTCAAGAATTTCACCTAACAGTCGGGCGCGCTTTGAGCATTTGTGGGCAGGATCTCTCGCTAAGTCTGCGGTCTAGAGAAACAACTGTCCTCTCTGTGACAATGACGTCTGCTCCTTTGTTGATAACATCTTGATTGTGCGGGGTTTAAAAAAAAGTGACATGTCCAGAACATTTCAAGGGCTTAGGACCTCACATGAAGTCTCTTGTGGGACAATTTAGAGGCTGGTGTAAACTGGAAATATATACCAAGGCCAAGAAAATGTCGATTCTAATTCACTAACTGTAGCATTTCTAAAATGGTAGCGACTTGTGGACCAGTTTTCAGACAATTACGGTCTAAATAATGTATAAATGGTTCGTAATGCCCTTGGCACCTGGTTATGATTTTGTGAAATACACTGCCATTAATAATCGTTATGATAAGTTACATCAAAGGGACCGAAAGTCGCCAATTGTTCCATTTCTGTCACCTGATATGTGTACACCTCGATGCCTGCATTGGTGCTCTTTTAACGCATGGCGGCGCTTTTCGTAGCCAACGCCCTAGCCCTAGTCACTGATGACGGATGCTCTGCTGGCTAATACACCGGAAATCATTTCAGATTAATCTTTTAGGACTGTACTTTATGATCTCATCGATTCTCATCCTCTTTTCTACTTAACTGAACATATAAGGTTAATAATCCTCTTTTGTGTGATAATGTTTTCCTGTTTCCTGCTTTTTTCTGGACCACCGAAAATTGAATGAAATATCATGCATTTTTGATGGAGTTATGGCGTACGGAATCGATGAGAAGTGCTATAAATGTACCTTGGGAGTAGGTCAGACTAACCTGTCTGTCGGGAAACTCAATTACTGTCACACTAATGAACATTGATGAAGCGTGTTGGTGAGAGTTGTGGAAGTGCGTCTAAAGTATACTTGGGTCACACATGCCCGTAGCCAAGATTTTGAAGGGTGTGTGTGTGTGTGTCTTCTCACTGTTTGAGGCACTGGCGAGCACTATAGGCACAAGGCGAGCCACAAAGGCGCGAGGTTCCTAGGGGGGTCCCGAGGCACGCTTCCCCGGAAAATTTTGAAAAAAAAAAAAAAACCTTCTGAAATGGTACTTCATGCGTTTTTGAGAGCATTTCAAAGAAAAAAAACTTTTTTTAGACAAAGTGAGCAGTTTTTCTACGGTTCCAGCCCCGCTGGTGATACGAATCAGTCGATCTTTTAAAGAAAACTCTTGGACCTTTAGATAAAAAGTGGACCAAAAAGTGGACCTTTGAGCCTTGTGGGGGTATGGGATCTCTATACTTCACATTGAGCCTTGATAGAATTTTGACCGTGATTCTTTCTACGCTTTAACTCCCCAAACAAGATCTGTTCTTACATTTACAGCTGTATTGTAGTTTAGAAGAGTTGAACTATAAGACCATCCTGGTAGACGTTAGCCATTGTAGATGTAGTAAGACATCACAGATCACACTCTTGTATCACTGTATTTGTGCCTAGGACTGTAGTCCTGTATCACAATAAAAAAAGCAATGGTCGCCTACGCATTAGCTTGTAAAAGAATGAACAATTTAAGTATTAATTGTTTAATATCAATACATTATCTATATCCTTACAGCTGTTTAAATACACTCAAACACGGTTACCAAAAATTGAGGAAATCCCTTGAAGTGTGGCCAAAGAAGTGAATCATTAACATATAATACCTTCCATTCAAACCTCCCAAAGAACCATTTAGTGCACTATTATCTATATAAACAAGGTTGAACAAATTTCAGGAAGTTAGTATGAGTCGGTGTATTGTATCGTGCGGTTGCTTTAGTTGGGAGTAAAAAGGGCGTAAGAAGTTGTACAGTCTCTTGCGGTTTTCCTTCCTACAAGTGAGCAAAGAAGCAGCATTGTTTGAGAGATGGGTGCCAAGAGGGGCGGTGTTCCTTTGATGTGCTTCGTTATCAAATGCAGACCTGTCTAGACGTTACCGGAATTGTAGGGAGGAGCTCTTCTACAGAAAGTAGGGGCTGTGTTCTTGTAACAACGGAAGCAGTGCGCCCTGCGGTTGACCGACGGTGTTCCTGCAATGCCTAGTTGGCCCGGTAGGTGGCAACAGGGTGTGGCTGCATCAGGGCACTCCCAGACGGTGAATGGTGAACGGCGAATAGTTGGCTTGCAAAGATAGAGGAAAATTTTAGATACAGATTTTGAAAATTGAAAATGAAGCAGACTCCATATGTGATGTGATATGAAACCGTTGTTTATCATTGAATAAATTGCCTTTCATGAAATTTTAAATAGTAGCTACTAGTATATTAATTTGTAACCACATGAATTTGTAGATGAAAAAGGAATGAGACATACTTTGCTTACCGGGACAGGCATACTGTGAATCTTGAAATATTCGTGGTAGTTTATTTTTGCAGTGACCACTCTACGTCGAATGCATAACGCCGCAAATATACGTTTCCAAAGTGTTATTGTGTACTACAAAATCGCGAATTTATAAACATGTACCGCGAAAACCTTCTCTCCCCTTCGCCCACGAAACTAAATGAATTTACAGTATTTTTGAAGAAATTATATCTATCCCATGATATACTGGTGGACAAATCACAAAATGTTGTTACATAATTGACAAAAACATGTAGAATGCCCCCCCCCCAAAAAAAAATGGTAAAGATACATTGTATGTGGGCGGCCAAGGATAGGTCCCTTGTTGTATAAGGACTTCGAAGGGCAAAGAAACTACATGTCAAACCTTTGAAAAAAAAATCTCGTTTTCCGTCGTCTTTCCTTATCATCTACAGACTGAACATGACCTTCCGGTAAGAGGAAGGATTTTTGAAGGAGAGGACAGCTAACCAAACTGTGGCGGGAACGTGCTGTCTTTGTGCCGACATTCACACATGACGGATATAACTTATATAGGAAGCACGTGCACTTGATAAGAAAACCAAGCTGTTAGGATCAGAAAGGTTTTGGTACTGCCGTTGTAGCCTATATATGCAGGCTTCGGGAGGCTGGAAAGAGTAGCATAGGGCCAGTGCAATTCTACTAGTAAACAGTGCAATTTTACGGAATACAGTACAATCGTATTAGTATACAGTGCAATTTTACGGAATACAGTGCAATCGTATAGACAGTATACAGTGCAATTTTACTAGTATACAGGTTTTACTGGTAAAATTGCACTATATACTAATACGATTGCACTGCGTTCCGTAAAATTGCACTGTATACTAATACGGTTGTACTGTATTCCTTAAAAATGCACTGTATTCCGTAAAATTGCAGTGTATTCTGTAAAATTGCACTGTATTCCGTAAAATTGCACTGTATACTCTGGCACCCCTGAAAACACACACTGTGTGGGTGGTTTGCAAGACAAATCCCCATGTATCTGTAACATGTCGCGGTTACTCCGAATGTCGTTCCACACGTCTCTCATCATCTCTTCTGCAGTCGGAAAAAATGTGCCCCTCCCATGATGCAGCGCGACCTTTGACCTTCCGAAGAGCCCCCCCCCCTCCATTTTGTCTGTCTGTTGTGGTTTCCTTTTCAATCAAGCCACGAGGATTCTGAAATCCGCCAGAAATTTCATTTTCCTTCCTCAGGTCGATTTTTAGAAAAAGGCCAGGACTTAACCTCATTCACATCCACTTCCTTTCGTGAAACTGATATCTGATTTCCTTTTTGGTGCTTCTCAGCTAATTCAAGCACATTTATTAGATCTTCAAGTTTCACTGCACACGGTTTTAGTCGTGCAGTATTGGCACACTTATACGTTACCCACAAGTATTTAAGTCTCTGTTGAGTCATTCTAAGTGGCTGTCACTTGCCAAAGTCTCTCTGAATTCACCGACTGGATTTTCCTTCTATTTAATTTTTGGTAAGTGCTGCTTTTTGATGATTTGCTATAAATCTTGTATAATCTGGATCAGCTTATCTTCTAAATGCTTTGCGCACACTATTAGCAAATACGGGCTTTAAGCAGATGGAATCTAAGAGATTATTCTTATATTTCCAGTGCATGAATTTCCCATATGATACGTTGCAGAAAGGCATAATTTGGTCTCCTATTTTCGGTGCTTTTATACCCCAGTTTGGAGACAAAAAGTGTAAACGATTTTGGAACTCTTCAGAGACAAATTTGCTGCGTAATTTTTAATTGTGATGTTACATGTACTGGTTTGATATTTTCCATAGTTTAGTTATAACGATCGTTGGTGATTCACTCCAATGCTATGTACGATCATCTAGAAAATCAGTATTAGCCGCCAGAAAATTCCATCACATTCCAGTTCATTTGTGTGTGAGAGACATCCATCAACCTTGTTCTCAGGGGAATTTTTCTCAAATCTTCCTCAAAACCAATTTGTTCTCCTTTGAAATTAAATCCTTCTAATGTATCGAACACGAAGTACAAATTGCGTACATTCGATCACTTGATTAACACATGGTCCAAAAATCTAATACCCTTTCTTTAATTGGAATGGCAAGCCGTAACGATTGAGGTATGTCTGTAATGTTTCAATTACCGAAGTTTGACAAACCCAAGATTTTCATCACTTTATAAAATATATATCATATTTATTTTTTACATATATATATATCAAATGCAAAACAACTTTTGTATTATATAACTAGTACATTGGATAGTACTCTCCAAGCAGATACTTGGTGCATTTTTGACGTGTTTTAGGCCTATTTATTTTCTTTTTACATTAATGGTATCTATCTACCAAACGATGACACGTCAAAAATAAGCCCAAGCCCAAACCTCTGCTTAGAAAGGCAGGAAGTTTTAAGTTTTCTTCTGGAAAAAAATCAGTTACTTGAGTCTCTTCCTTCCTTCTTCAAAGATAGCTTCCGCTAGCCTCCATAGCATGCCAAAAACTGGGGGTTTTGGGGGTCTTCATGGTCTTTGGGAGCTTTATTTTTTATGTGCTATTTCTGATTGCATATAGACAACATAGCCGGCCTGGTTGAATTACCTCCGTTTTAGAACTGGGCTAATCAGAAAACAGTCGAAGACCACCAAACCCCCCAGTTCTATAAGCCTGCTACGGAGGCTATGCTTCCGCTCAAATTATTTCTTGGTTGTTTTACAAATTTTCCCATGATTATCATAGTGTCCAGCCACGTGTGACATCAGATTAAACAACTTCCCCTCCCCAATCGTTTTCCTAAGTAAACTCGTGCTGGAGAACATATCTGGGTTAATCCCTTCCAAGTACCCATGTGTGATCAGCTATGCGCTAACGGGTAGCCTGACTGAAAAGAGTAGCCGAGTTTGATGCTGGCGCTTTTTGTTCCTAGTGATCCTCTGTTGGTTTTTCAAAATACCTACCAGGGTTGCTGGTAGTGGCGTCTTACTTGTAGCGTCTCAAGACACACGGGTTAGACTTAAAGAAGCCGAGAGGGATCTTCTTCTCCTTTGCAAGACGTCCGCTCGAATGTGACAGACAAGGATTGGAGAGAATCCCAGTGTGAGAGGATGCTTAGGGACAAATCTTGGACAACTTCCGGATTTTCTATCCACAGTGTTACTCATGAGTAGCACAGAGATTTTTGGCAGTGTGCGTGGGGGGGGGGGAGGGGGGCGAATACTATGTTGTGTTTTTTTAACGTGGTTCAATTAATGCAAGGCCTATACGACCACTTCTCGGCATTGAACTAGAAATATGAGAGAAACATGGCTATGTCAAGAGATGGCGGTGAACGTTTGATTTGAAAGCCTGTAGATTGTAGGTTGGTGGGAAACACTTGTCAGGAAGGGAATTCCAAAGCTTGACCGTACGGGGAAAGAAACTGTCACTGTAAAAAGATTTCGAAAAAGGAATGTTCTTGGTGATGACAATGTCGTGGACTATAAAGTCCTTGTATCTTTCAAGAGGCCTTCAAGGCTTTGTCATCTCACGGTCTCATCGTTTCTTAAGGGTTTTGTAGATGCCCTAATGTCAAACACTTGAGTATGAAAGACTATCGTACAGAGGGTATTCAGTGTATCTACCGCCATGTCGTGTGAGTGCTTATCCCGGGCCCTATTCTGTTACATGGTTTACTGTTTCGCTTTGTTCGCAATCACTGTTTGAGTAATCTCTCCCGCACTAGGATAAGGGTTGGCTGGGCGTAAGCTGAAGACTTTGGGGACGGTCACACGAGGCAGACATACAGATAGAGACAAAGACACGCGGATAGACTTTAAACCAGTCCATACCTGTAAGATACCAGTTCGTGTAGATCCCACAAGGAATAACAAATTGGAGATTTCACACTTCCGGGAAGTATTGTGGGTTTTTCATTCTTCGTAATTTCATTGAGGATCTAGAAGATTGTATGAAGTACATTATTAAAGACTAAAACAGAAACTGTGCAAGGTTGGAGGGTATATAGCTCATGCAACTCTCGGCTTCCTGAATTCCCCCCCATGTACAGCTCTGATTCCTACTGGCTACCGGACAGATTTGGGGTACTTCAAGTTCGAATCACTCTGTTTCCCGTGTCTTTCTTCCTGTCAATCTTCCCCAACCACGTGCTGTCAACGTTATAACCTGTTCGGACAAGCATACACACACACAGACCCACAGAGAACCTACCCCAAACAATACTTCCTTACCCGGTTTCTTTTAGATTTTTGAGTGTGAATGGGGTCATAGACTGTTACACCTTAAATAAAAAAGGGCCATGAACTTAACCATGTATTTCGCAGCCAATACACAAGGACTAGGGATGGGCTACAATGTACACAAGCGAGGGGTGTAGCTAGTTCCCTCTGCAGGATGCTACGTTTCCACAACCATGGTCACAGGAATGTCGTGTCGTGATCTAGTGGTTAGAAACGCGTTGAAGTTTATTGAGATGCCCTTTAGCCACTTTCCGCCCGGTCTCGTAAAATCACTCTTCTCGTTTGCGTGTAAGGTATAGGGTACTCGTCTCTACCAGACTCCGATGGGTTGTCGCTGGAAAATAGTAGAAATTGATCAACTAGGCTGAATGATATGGTATTACTCCCTAGGCTACAGCAAGTAAAATTTATGGATGACATCCTCCACTGACCCCAAATCTAATGCGAGCGGGCGAAAAAAAAAACAAGGCCGGCCGAAAAAAACAAGGTTCCTACATTTCAAAATTTTGACTCAATCATTGTACAAGTGGTTTTGATTCAGTGGGAACATCACATATACACAGCCAGCATCACATATCACTGCATCAAAGTAAGAAACAAAACATTAAATCAGAGCCTCTCTTCATAGTTATCTGCCATCCACCTTCCGGCATGGCAACAGACATCTTTGCCCATTTTCGGCATGTTGACCACTGTCAGAAGGCAACATTTTTTTTTTTTCAAAATCAGGCGAAAATTAATGCGCGTTGATGTCATCCATAAAAATTACTTGCTGTGGCCCTATCACAAAACCAAAGGGCGAGACAGGCACACCCCGTCTTCATATGAGGACACTGAATGTTTATGAAAGTACCGCAAATATTTATTTTAAGAATATTGATACATAATCCTCCTACTCACAGAGACTGTTTGTGAAACGATAATACTGAGGAGATGTCCTAGTGTATGAGTCAGGCACGCAGCTGAGCATACACCGTAGAACCAAGGCTTGTGGGGGGATGTGGTATTTCTTTTCAAGATATTAGAAACATACCAGGTAAGTTGATTCCTGTCCAAAAACTTGCAGAAAAACGGAGAGTACAGTAGGTGTATTTTTTTTTAAATTCCAACATGTAATCACAAGACGTGGTGACGACACACTCAAGTTTTTTCAACTTATATTAATGCCGCCACCAACACAGGGGACAAATACATGACAGGACAATACTCATTTACATCTGAGCTAAGTGAGGAAAGCCGTGTAAAGTGCCTTTCCCAAGGGCACAAGATCGGTGGCATGTCAGGACTCGAACCCGGGACTCAAAGTTCCGAGTCGCGCACTCTGCCGCTACGCCACACGACCCCACCAATTAGGTGTATTTGGTATGAAGGTCTTGGTGAGGAGTGACTACATGTATACGTGCCACTACTAGTGTAAGTAGATCAAACACGTCATTGGCAATGTCCCTATAGAGAAGTTTGAATTCTTTTGACCCCACTACGACATGATTGTAATCTCCAAGCAGATGTCAGGCGGCAGAAGCGTTACGGTTAATACTGGCCATCTAGAGAGAGCCCTCAGCCGCTCAGGCCAGTTCTAACCGTAACGCTCTTTCCGCCAGACATCTGCTTGGAGATTGCAACCATGTCGTAGTGAGGTCAAAAGAATTCAAACTTTTCTAGAGACATTACCAATGGACGAGGAATCTCTCTTAGGCCTTGAACTTTTCACACACCTTGCTTGGAATGTCCTCGGTCCCATTCTTACAATTGTTCAATAATCCACCTCATTGACTTACCTTGTCGACAACTACCTTGCGGTTTTTGAGGCGCAAAAAGTCAAAATGAAGTTATGATCAGTGACAAAGGAAAGCATCGCTGGAGTTAATCCCTTGCTAAGCCTTCGTCCTTGGACGGTGTGTTCAAGTAACACCTGTACAAGATTACAAGGGTTCGGACCGCTCACTTATTTTCCGAGCGATTACGTTGGTGTTGAAGCCTAAACATGCCATTCCTGCGATTGTTTTCGTCTATAAGCTGACCTGGTGTTGGTATGTCAGGCCCTGCTCCTATCTTGGCATTCGTGAGCCTCCACCAGGCCTTTCTACGGGAATACGGATAGTACAATTCGGCAAAAAAAGAGAGTAAAATTGGCCAAAGGAGTCCGGCCGTGGGAAGGTAGTTTCTTTCCCTCCTCGGCGCGGCCAGTCCAACTCAGCCAAACTCACCTGGCAAATATTCTCCTATATATAGCCAGCGTAGTTAGTCTGGTAGAGACTAGGTATTCGTAATTTCATCACGGGATGGAATTTTGAAGGTCATAGGAGATTTTCAAATCAGTGTGATGGAGACGGGCACGGAAGGGCAGGACAGACGCCACCGCGTACCAACGAGCAGACCTCGGCAGGCAGACGACTCCCGTGCGTGTGTAAGAAAAACCGGCAATGCCTGCGTCCTGCGTGTGTTCTTTCTAGCCCTGTAGTCAGTTCCCCGTGCAGCATCCGAAAAGGACCTGAATACTAGTCTCTACCAGACTAACTACGCTGGCTATATATATGAGAATATTTGCCAGGGGAGTTTGGCCGTCTTGTAGGTTTGACAGGCCGCGCATGCAGTCGGAGGGAAAGAAACTACCTCCCCGCGGCCGGACTCCCTTGGCCAATTTTACTCTCTTTTTGCCGAATTCTACGATCCGTATTCCCGTAGCAAGGCCTGGTGGAGGCTACCTGAATACCACCTCGCCTACATGGTAGTGGTGGGGAGGGGGCGTTATTCAGACATGACATCGTACAAGTCTCTCTAGCCTGGATGTCAAACCCATAGCACACTAGGCCTAGAGTTTGTTGTGGATCAGGGTCTAAACTGAGTTGAGGGTGTGGTAAATTTCCTTTGGGGCATGCTGGCTTTAGAGACTGTGTAGACCCTGGAAACAGTCTGGAACCCAGACTAAAAGATTCTCTGTTCCACGAGCCATCATTCAAGACATTTAAGTGGAATATTTGTGTTTTATTTGCTTCTCAACAAGGTGCTAAGTGTTCTTATGTTGACTCGTTGACAACTATTGTTGGTTCCTGTAGCCTTCGCGTGAGCCCTTATATCCAAGCAGATATAGGGTGCGGCTTGGTGAATTTTTGTCGACAGTTTTGCTACGTATGCTTGGAGATCACGTTTTGGGGGAGTTTTGCTGTATATTATTCTGCATATCAAATCTTATATCATATCCTGAAGAGGGATGTGGTCCACATGATTTGAAAACATAAAACATGCAACATGATACGCCTTTTTCTCATTTCTTTTTCCGCAAGGTTTCTGGTGAGAACAAGGGTTTCGCTGTATCACTTGTGGCAAACAAGGCGCCAGTAATGATCAGTAATAGCTTGACTGAAGGCACTACCTAATTGTTTACAAGATCTATAGATAAAGAAACAAGAGAGTGCCAACTCATTTTGGCTACAGGTCAAGTACCTCAATCCAACCTCATGCTCAGACAACTTCCTGTCATTTTAGGCATCTTAAACTATATCTACGTACTAGAAAGGAGGTCGTCTGTCATTTTTGATACCTCACTGAAAGGAGGAAAATGATTTGATCTCTTTTGGTGTCTGCGAGGACATTGAATGATAAGGAGATTCCAACAAGTCTCTTTTCGTACACGCAAAGATAGCTTGCCGTTATGATTATCAGCTATTTGTGTCCGTAGTTGAACCTAACAAACTATCAGCCAGACTTGTCGTTACATTCACCGTCGTGCAATGTCCAGAACTGGGCGTCGCTGTCGCCATGTTTCCTGTGGCCCTAAAGCTACAAGGCAGCTCAGGGACTATAATAGGTCTACACAGGAGAGAGAACGCCATTTAGATGATTGTTTCGATTGTTTCTGACAGAAAATGTCCACCTGCAGACGACACCCGGGGCAAAACTCCCGCCGCCAGACACCACGCAGGTCAGCCGCCCTGTCACTGATTGATTGGCAGGTCCTGCAGACGACAGATTCGGTCACACCCAATGTATTTCAGAAGTGTCCTCAACCTCTCGCCCTCTTGTTTCCGCGAACTAAAAACAGTTGTCGCGAAAGACGGACGGCTACACATGAGACCTTATCTCAGGAATTTCTGTATTATCAGCAAAACAAATTCTTCATTGATAAAGATGTCCAAAACCTGACGGAATCTTAAATACCGTTTAATTACGGGGTCTTGAAACAAAATGGAGGTAATGATGACGTAACAGAGTACCATATATGCATTCGGCAACCCAGGATTCGAGTTCACTGCATTTTCATGTTTCGTGCAGACAAAGGCATGCATCTAATTTCTTTCGTCTAAATGAAAACAACGCTTTTAGCGTGTTATTATTAAGCGTATCTAGTTTTGTTATTTTGGGAATGGTAAAGTCAAGGATCAATTTCTTTGTGAACATTTTGCATCTGTTTATGTCAGGAATGGCGACTAAAATTAGCTTGAGTTTCAGCTTTTGCCCGCTCCCCACGGTGAGTTGGGTGAAAAAAATTCCAGTGCAAAAAAACAAACCCGTGCAAAAAAGCGTAAAAACACGCAAAAAATACAGTAACCCAAAACCCAAACATCTGCTTGGAGAGTAAGCTACCGGCCACTAGATTGAAAGAAGATCAGTGAATATGTCATGCAGGGTGCCTTCTCCCCAAAATATTCTTTTGTCTTTCGGCAGACATTTTGCTGAAGGAATGTACAAAAGTACTTTGCAAGAGTCAGTAGTTTGCAAATTGGAGATGCAGGGTTCTGTATGTATGTGTGTGTGTGTGTGTGGGGGGCGTCCATCGTACATCATATAGCACTAGGTCAAGTCTCACGCCCGAGATTTTTTTGGAGGGGGGGAGGGGGGCGCTAGAGGTCACACAAAAAGAACGTCCGATCCCTTTCAGCCCAACACCGGCTTCGTGACAGAAGTAAATGAAATATTCTAACAGAATTACAGGACTTATTTCCTCAGTAAGTCAAGCGAACATGGCAATTATCTTCCTCGGCGGAAGCAAACTTCCGAGCCGGATACCGGAATGTCCAAAATAACCCATCCCGTCACTGCAACACTGTAGTTTCCAGATATAGAGACAGTACACATATGTTTACTTTGATTCAAAAATGCGTAAGAAAAGCCATTTTGAAACAAAAGAAACACACACCGCGTTCAGGCATTGATACACAACATGTAAACTACTATTTCTTCGCATTATCTTTCTCGAAAAGTGGGCACTAGAGTCCAATTAGTGATAGTCTGTTGCCAGAGGGGCTATCGTTTATAAGTCTCTATCAGTTCCCGTCGCCTCAAAGTGACAAGTCCCCAAATTCGACATCTGTTTGGCCGTACCATATCAGCATCGGTCTGTTTTAGTGATTGTATAGTGCCATGTGTTTAAAGACATTGGAAAACATATCGAGGTATCGGTGTAGTTTTTTTCAGATACGCATAGAATAACAAGTACTAATCGCGGCTAATCCTCGGTCATTGAGGGAAACGTCAACAAACACAACAGGTGGATTGGTAGCTCAACGCAAGCGGAAGGACGTCACTCTTACCGTAGAACCAATTATTGTTACAACTCTTCTGTTTTAATTGTTTAAAAAGTTCAACGACTAGTAAATAATTACCTAGATCCGAAGAAAGACTTGTACTCGTTTAGAAAAAAATATTATCGCTCGAAGTACTGTTTACTGTATAATTAATACTTTTAGTAGATACAATTAGATGATGTACGGTAAATACCAGTATAAGTGACCTGGGTGAGTGACAGGGTAGGTAGCATTCTTGGCGGGACAGCAAGAGAGCAACAAAGGACACAGGGACACCGTCTGTAAATAACAACACTGCTTCTCTACTAAGCTAAGGACGATACAAGGGCATACCGGTAGAGATAGACCTCTTACGCGGCTAGGAGTTCGTTCTAGAAGCGGATATTACTCGGTGAGTTAGCACATACATGTATTTTTTTGTGTTCTTCGTTTGGTAGGGCTAGGAGAGGGGGTGAATGCAGTTGCCTGCCAGCCGCTTGATAATGATCATTTGTAAGTACAGTACAATGTACCGGCATTTCTTTCGGGCGCTCAAGTTTCGCATTGTGAGAAAGGGGCTCGCTTCAAACCTCGCAGAAAAAAAACTTTCGAATTATGGGTCAAGCCCTTGCTTTTCAATAGATAGAAATACCATAGAACTTCCCTTTAGATTGTTAGCTTCATAGAAATGTACAGAAACGTACGTATGCGAGAAATGGATTTTTTCCTATTCTGATCTGCGGATATATGGTTAGTTGACGTCTCCAGGGTTACCAAATGGTACGATATGATAATTTTGATTTGTGTGATCGTCCCTTTATTTTGCCCAGTTGCTCTCTGCTCTGAAGTCCTGTGTGTTTGTGTGTGTGTGTTTTACGCTGTCGGGCTTTCCCCCAAAGGCATATTATACTTAACAAAGAATGTACCCTGGTATTCAGTAGAAGTAGACTATGATAAAGTGCTATATGCACCGCTACATGTGACCACAGCTTTACGGAACACTTGCGAACTGTAAACGTGAATGCTAAATAGCAGACTAACATTTTTGTGAGCTTTGTTGACTGAAAGCGTGGCCTGGTCAGGGTATAGAAGACCATAGACCGCTCGTCTGGCCATGGGAAGACCATGCCCAACCAGTCTACGGTACATGCCTATGTAAATAAACCTGGCGTCGTGTGATTTCGCGAACATGGCCGAGTTCACGATGGGATACATCGTCAGTGATGTTACGAACATTGCCGAGTTCACGATCAGACGTCGTGTGATGTTACGAACATTACCGAGTTCACGATCAGACGTCGAGTGATGTTACGAACATTGCCGAATTAGAATTCACGATCAGACGTCGTGTGATGTTACGAACATTGCCGAGTTCACGATCAGACGTCGTGTGATGTTACGAATATTACCGAGTTCACGATCAGACGTCGTGTGATGTTACGAACATTACCGACTAGTTCACGATCAGCCCCGAACACGGTCACGACCAATCCCGAAGCTCGTCTGAAAGAGCGACTTTAGACGACATCATTTTAAGACTTTTGTATTAGCCAGAAGAAACCACCAAAAAAAGGAATTTGTTTGAGGGTTGGTGTGTTACTGGATGAAGTAAAACACTTGTTGTGATCTGCACGGTTTATAGCATGTAATAGACAACAGGTTGATTAGTAGGTTGTGCATGTATGGGCCTCAACACTGCAAATTAATCGATGTATATTGCAACAATTTACCGTGTCAAATGTGGGCTTTTGGAGATTGTTTCGGGGATTGTCTTGCACCCTTGGCTATCATACATTCTTACAGGGGCAGAACTCTGGAATAGATTCAACGGAGCATTTTTAACACTCACGTACAGTGTTTTATCATGGAGGTAGAAGAGATCAACCGATGTACTAGTATTGAGCGATGGGGAGGGGGGCGTTGGATAAGCCTTAGGGCATGCCGGGCTACGGAATACATTTTAGGTACTTCTGGGAACCTAGCTCCGTGCTGTATCACCTAATCCTGTAGTCTCACGCTCTATTGAACATGCATACGTGTTTGGGCAAGAGCTTTCACCTCTTTGAGTTTTATTTAGATCCACAATAAGCCTCATAAGAGGCTATTCTTCCTGTGGTCTACACATTACATTCATATATACATACATGTATTACAATTGAAGAGGAACGTACAAAAACATTGCAAAGTTAACAGTATGTAGCAAACTTAACACAATTCCTTAAATACACTATTTACAGTCCAGTACTTTGCTAGTTGTCGCCTGTGTTGTTCCACAAGTGTGACATTCTGTACAGAACCGCCTTTCTGAGAATTGGACTTTGGTTACCTATCTACACTCGCGACAGGTATGAGAGTACGAAGTTCGACACGGTGTTTGACGAGGTTTTGTTTCGCAATTTCCGTTGTTTGTTGTGAACGTTGTCTTCTTCTATGGAACCTTTGTTCTACCTCTGTTTCTTCAACAAACGTTTCTTTACCACAAAATGTACCCAGTCATGTTTCCATATAGTATCAGCTTGTCTTCGTTTCCTTCCTGTAGTTGTATTTATAAATGCGTCCATTTTTTCAGGCATGCCTGTACACAACATGCCCTTGTTAGGTTAGGCCACAGCAAGTAATTTTTATGGATGACATCAGCGCGCGCATTAATTTTCGTCTGACTTTGAAAAAAAAAACACAAGAAATTTTGTTGCCTTCTGACAGTGGTCAACATGCCGAAAATGGGCAAAGTACCATGCCGGAAGGTGGATGGCAGATAACTATGAAGAGAGGAGACAAAACAAGGCTCTGATTTAATGTTTTGTTTCTTACTTTGATGCAGTGATATGTGATGCTGGCTGTGTATATGTGATGTTCCCACTGAATCAAAGCCATTTGTACAATGATTGAGTACAAATTTTAAATTGTAGGAGCCTTACGCTAAAAAGCAGTTACTCAAGCAACTGGATATGATTTTTGGAAGTAACTGTTTTTTGGCGTATTGTATTACCTGGATGTCTAACCTTCATCGATGTAGGAGCCTTGTTTTTTTCGCACGCTCGCATTAGATTTGGAGTCTGCGGAGGATGTCATCCATACAATTTACTTGCTGTGGCCATAGAAAGTCTGCGTCTGTTGAGCACAGATTGCTCATTGTCACGAGGAGATTGATATCGGTTTATCTTGTTTCCTATCTCGAACTGGTGCATGTCTATATCCGCCATTGTCACTGGAAAACTTACGCTCCGTAGAACTCATGCGGATATACTCACGGCAACAAAAGTGTTTTAATTCTTATCTTTTCGAGTTCATCTTTTACACAGGATGCTCTAGAGACTATAATACTGGTTCCTTTTAATAATTGTTTAGTAATAAACGTAAGATGGTAATTGACCAATCACCAATGTCAACTCTAATCGTATTACTCATACAACGAACTCCCGACGTCGTCGATTGGATGAAAGCTTGATTGGGTAAAGGTATGAAAAGGCTTGTCAACTACAAGTCCTAGGTATACCTGGAGATTCAGGTTCGATGGTAACATTTTGTTTGTTTGTTTGTTTGTTTGTTTGGTATAACCGGAAAACTGCCTTTAGGCGTAACATACCAGCTTCGTTAGTTCGTACAGTAAGTAGAATCTGAACTGGACTGTAGGTTTATATCCGAAAGGACGTCCCTAACCGAAGCTGTGTACTCATTTTCACCTGAGAGGATAGGCGCTAAGTGCCATTCCCAAGGGCACAGCACTGCGCCCTGCTAAGGATTCAAACCCAGAACCTTTAAGGTCTACAACCGTTACCATAGGATCATTTTTTTGGTCACCTTTTCTTACGAAAGAGTCCTACAGGTCAAAAAGCACTTTGGGCCCTGCTAAGGATTCAAACTCAGAACCTTTAAAGTCTGCAACCGTTACCGGTATACCATAAAATCGCATTGCCACCTTTTCTTACGAAAGAGTCCTACAGGTCAAAAAGCACTTCTTACCGCCTTTTGCTCCAATATATCCCCGACACGTCTACATTTCCTGATGACCAGTCTTGTTTAATACTCAGTCCTGTGATCTTTGCACATCTTTTGACATGTGTGTATGAAGATTAAAGAGGTTGGATCTTAAAGGCTTACAGGCCATGTAAGGTAGCTCCGGAACACCTGCACTGAACAGCTGTATATTTACCATTATCTTAGCGCAACCAGCTAGAATATATCCTATCTACTATTACTGCAAAATTACGTTAAATTTCAAGCTGTTTAAACATGCACATATTGATCTTTCATTCTACCATTAAGACTAAATCTTCTTTTCTTATAGTGTGTTTATTTTCTTTTGTTTCGGCTCTAATTGTTCCGAGTGAGTGAATGTTCCAAAACAGATGTGAAGTCAGTAGTATCTTACTCATTTATATTTTCTTCGTCTGACTTTTAAGTTTATGTCTTTGATTATTGTACCCCTTGAATGTTTCTTTCAAAGCTCCTTTCTTTGTCTTTCACCTTCTTAAATTCCCCGCCCCTCTAGTACAACGACAGGGCTCGAAATTCATTTTTGGGAATAGGTGCACTGGTGCATCCAACCTAACAAATTGGGTGCACAAAATTTTCTATGGGTGCACCATATAAGATAAAACAAGTAGAATGTCAGCGAAAACTAATTATGTTTTGCTTCTATTGAAAAGTACTACAAGAATGATTCTACTATTTTTTCTGACACTTAGATGTTAAGAATATGCTGAATACTAGTACTACCCTAAATTTAACATCTTGAC
Source organism: Branchiostoma belcheri (assembly GCF_001625305.1). Lineage (NCBI taxonomy): Eukaryota > Metazoa > Chordata > Leptocardii > Amphioxiformes > Branchiostomatidae > Branchiostoma > Branchiostoma belcheri. Next base: position 8,797,217 of record NW_017802379.1, on the reverse strand, counting down.
ATATACGTAAACCTCCAAAAAACATTTGGGTGCACTGGTGCACCCACAGAAAAAAATTGGGTGCACAGCTCCAAATTTGGGTGCACTAAGGTGCACATGCACTCAGTATTTCGAGCCCTGAACGACTTAGTTTTGGAGGGTCTTAGGAGCCTAAACAGTACAGATAGTCGTCAGTGAGTGACTATTCATTTTCAAGTGTCAAAGTTTAAAAGTGTTTTGTTAAGTCCCAACGACACTTTGTTCCCCATGCTAATACGTGTTTGTTAAGATTATTATCTGCAAAGATTCACTTTGGTAACAGTTTGAACTAAGTGGATTTTTAAGAGATTGAAATCTTCAAAGAGCGGTTGAGGCAACTACAGTTTGTTTTGGTTGGGTAGGTAGTGACGATATGGCTACCGGATGTTAGGCAGCGGTTCGAAAATTGTCCCTATTGTGAATCAACGCACGCATCTCAGGTGAGATAACATTCTCAAAGACGGCCTGCATTAAAGACAAGATGTTATCTGCGTGTAGGTATCTCTCCGTGCGGTGTCTATGTATCGCAGCGGTCTGGTTGGGTTGTGGTGCCCGCCGATACCCCCAACACCGCCGGGTGTTTTGAGCCGGTAGCTGCGGTCTTTGAAGTGCCGGCATGGAGGAAGAGCGGTTTGGGTAGTTTTAAAGGCACCCAGTGCAGTTTTTTAGTTCTTGGAAACCCGCGAGTTTTCAGAGCCAATATTCTAGTCATTTATCTAAATACTGAGTTGAAACCACACTATCCCAATGTATATTGAACCTCATGGAGCAAAAATTACCAAAATTCTGACGGAAAATGGTTACTGGATGGGCCCTGGGTTGATTTATATTTAGGGTACCACCCAGAAAATAAAGGACTCATCTTGGAGCTTGTTTCTGAAGTTTCAAATGCGCAAAGTATGAAATGCTAAAAAGACGACGAAAATGGGCTAAGAAATGGCAGTAAATGTGAATATCAAACAGATTGCCTTATCCAGAATATTTTGTGTTTTTCTGCCAGGAAGTTACATTGAATGGCTATAATAGTAGTTCATAATACATTTGTAAATAGATGGGGCGTAGTAGAGCAAAAAAGGCTAGCATTAGGCCACAGCAAGTAAATTTTATGGATGACATCCTCCACAGACTCCAAATCTAATGCGAGCGGGCGAAAAAAAAACAAGACGGGCCGAAAAAAACAAGGTTCCTACATTTAAAAATTTTGACTCAATCATTGTACAAATGGTTTTGATTCAGTGGAAACATCATCACATATACACAGCCAGCATCACATATCACTTCATCAAAGTAAGAAACAAAACATTAAATCAGAGCCTTTTCTTGTCTCCTCTCTTCACAGTTATCTGCCATCCACCTTCCGGCATGGCAGCAGACATCTTTGCCCATCTTTGCTGACCGCTGTCAGAAGGCAACAAAATTTCTTTTTTTTTTTCCAAAATCAGGCGAAAATTAATGCGCGCGTTGATGTCATCCATAAAAATTACTTGCTGTGGCCTTAGGCTCGCCCAGGCGATGTTTTCATCACCATGGCAACAGCAAACGACAGTTTCTGTCTTAGTTTTCGCGCGCCATTTAGATGGCGACCCTGCACAAATACTAAATACACACTTCGTCACGGTACTTGCAATCCCATAATACTCACATATCGATAGTTGAAGGAATGCGATGACAGATCTAGAAAGCGTCAGTTCTATTTGTGTTCGAAGCAGACACACTATTTTCAGAAATAACATCCGGAAAAAAAAACTCAGTGTTGATGGTATCATGAAGCGATACCTAAGGATAACACGCCTATATTGTGATACTTAATGCTATCAGTTTAGTAACGTAAACATGGAGGCAGAGTGGAAACAAAGTGTTGTTTTTACACCGCTTTTCTGGTTTGTGTGTTTTACAAGCGGATCAGCGACACAGTGTCTTGCAGAGAGAAGTGGTTGGATTAATGCCGACAAGATTTATCCGGACATGGTCCCGACAAAGGCTAAACATCGATCGGCGTGGTTGTAGGTTTGTCGTAGGTTGTCGTACGATTTTCATCGGATGTCGTACAATTTTTTGGCAGGCTGTGACATAAAACATCGAATGTAAGACAGCCTTTTTCATACCAAGACATGTAATTTTTACAGAATACAGGTACGGCAATCCCACGAATGCCTCAGTTTGCGATCGTACGACGTTCGTACAACATATGTGGAACCAGGCCCAAACCATGAGTGATATAGTACTTTGTTGTAAAGTTGTCTTGCTCAGTGCCGTATTCATGCTGTCATTCTATCCGGATTTCAGAAAACGTGGAAAACGTGCAAGGCAAAAATTGCAAGGAAGGTTGACAGGGGAAAAACTCAGAAAAAATGGCGGGAACTATTGGTCGGAAAATTTAGGACGACATTTTCATCCCCATGATTCACCGTTCACTAATTGCTAACATAATTCATTCTGACACAAACTTGACAGGATTATTCATGAAAAACTCACTGAAATGACTTCAACAACAAAAATAACTCGATGTTGAGTGAAAAAACATGTTGAGTGGGTCTTTCAGGGAAAACATGGAAATATCACAAAAATGGCGGGAACTATTGGTCGAAAAATTTAGGACGACATTTTCTAATTGACTAATTTCTTGCATAATTCATTCTGACACAAAGTTGACAGGATCATGCAAAACGCACTGAAATAACTTCAACAACAAAAATAACTTGATATTGAGTGAAAAAAAAACTTGATGTTGAGTGGGTCTACATGGAAACATCACAAAAATGGCGGGAATTGGTCGGAATTATTTAGGACGACATTTTCATTCCCATGTTTCACCCAAGACTAATTGCTAACATAGTTCATTCTGACACAAACTTGACAGGATTATTCATGCAAAACGCACTGAAATTACTTCAACAACGAAAATAACTTGATGTTGTTGAGTGGGTCTTCCACGCTACAGTAGTGACACATGTTCGATCTAAATTGACCACGGGAAACTTGGTGTGAATTGGGCTGCTCGCCTCAGGTAGCCGCGATGCCTTTCAGGTATCCCAGACTCTGGAAAGGAATGCGCACGGCGTCAGCTGAGCAGCGGCCTCCCCTCTCTCCCCTCACCCTCCAGCGAGCCTCAAACAAAAGAAACTCCCACGCCTTGCGTCTGCTTGTAACACTACATTTAAGGCGTTCAGATGAAGAACATACCACGCCGTAACTTAACCCTGCGCCTACGTACACCTCAAGAAGATTTTATCTCGATTCTTAAGCCGCTTAAAATCGTCTACATGTTGCTAATGTTACATTGCAATGTGACAGAAGTACATCATTAAATCCAGCGTCTGGATAGAAGTTTTCCATGAATGTGCACTGAAGGTATATGAAATGTTAGGGAAACACAACATGAAGACGTCCATTCCGTAACAGCACCAATAAAGTGGGAATTTTCACGCATTCCATTTGCTGAAGTATCTGTCGACAGCTCGCTCGACTTGTCGCGTAACAACATTCTTAAGGCGGCTGTATTAAGGGTTAGATGTCTATCTCACCTGATGACGCTGTTATGGGCGCGGTGGTAGAAAGAACCTTAAGACGGCGGAGACAATCGTGTCAAGTGCTGCTGTAAGGTCTGGTCGTATAGACGTCGTGAGACTGTCGTACGGTATCGCAAACTGATGAAATTCTTGCGATAGTCGTGCATGATTCAAACTTCAGCTGTCTTGTTACTAAACAATCTGTCTTAGATCTTTGTCGGTGGTTCATTCTGATTCTATCGTATTCTGCTTGAACATTCTGCCACTTCAAATTCGTACGACAACCTACGACGATTGTGACCCAACGTTTTTGAATGACAGCGAGTACCTAGCCTCCACCAGGCCTTTTCTACGGGAATACGGATCGTAGAATTCGGCAAAAAAGAGAGTAAAATCGGCCAAAGGAGTCCGGCCGCGGGGAGGTAGTTTCTTTCCCTGCGGGGCGGCCAGTCAAACCTACAAGGCGGCCAAACTCCCCAAATATTCTCCTACATGTAGCCAGCGTAGTTAGTCTGGAAGAGACTAGCGAGTACCAGTCGGAACATCCAAAGAAGATAAACTACCTAGGTAAGGAACTAGAATTCTTTGTTCTTCTGGTTGTTGTATTTTTGTTGAGATGACCCGAGAAGACGGAATGTTTTCCTTTTATCGTTGCAGTCATTTCAGGTGGGTAGTTCTTTCTGTTGTCACGTCCAACCATGCATAATCCCTCTGCATAGCGTAAATTCCCGTAAAAAAGAACAACGGTATATGGAGGCAACGCTGTTGCTTGTTACAGGTGCCATAAAGTTCGAGGTTACGTATCAGGTGGGCTGTTTGCCACCTGTAGACAAACAGGTGTGCTCGTAGCCCTTAGGCCGTGTTTAAGTGAAGTCACCCAAACCGCGATTCGGGTAACTCACATTCCTCACCCTGGTCCACGTGCCACACAATCCTTTGAAACCGTGTCCGATCACAATTCGCTTGAGCTACATTTATTGTTGTTTGATATGTTTGTATGTATGTATGCAATTAGCCCCCCGGGCATGAATTTGCAATAAACTTCTAATTAATGTCAGAGGTCAACGACCTGCTTGCTGGTGCCCCCCTCCCAGCGTATCTCGGCCGAATGCCGACATGATCCCTCGATCCAGAGGCGGTGAAGCTCGCCCTAGAACGGACACATTATTTGACCATTACTGCTCTTTAAGTTGCTGCCACGTAAAAGTTGGTATTGCATATAAATAAAGAAATATCACCCCGTAATCCATGACCAAGTGAAGTTACATTGAAATCACATTGCGTTCAGACGCAAATCGCGATGCGGGAAAACCGATTCGAAACCACCTCTAGAAGTGGCTTGGGATCGAGGCGCTTTCAATGTGATTTCGGAGCGTTCAGATGGAAACCGGCTTCGGGGTAAACCACATGTAAAGCGCCTTGGGTGACTTCACTTAAACACGGCCTCTGATAGCCGATGCTACGATGACAACCATTCGCTAATGGTAACTCCTTTGGCAAATAGTTACAGCCTTAAGCTTGCCACCATAGGATCTGCTTGGAGATTAAGTTACTTCTCGCTATAGTTTCCCCATTTAGAATGTATGTGCTTCAAATAGCACATGGCATGGACAGCTTCCATGTGATTTCAATTGATGTCTATGAATACCTAGAAAATATCTTCATTTTTTTTTTCATTCTATCTGTAATTCTATCTCTAGGGCGGGATGCCCTAGATAGGGCTTTGCTCAGTATTTTATAGAACAGTATTTTATAGAACCCACGACACCAAGAATCGACGTTTTGTATGCATTTTGCGCGTGTGTTTCCTACACGTCTTATATGGGCCCTTCAGTAGAACAAGTCGTAAAGATTATCCCTGCATAATAAGACACATCATCTGCACGATAACGCGGTGTAATTATGGGCATTATGAGCAGACACACGGTGTTTAAGAGTCTGTTACATGTATGTTATCAACCTATGTAATCACTAGGACCCAGAGGGACGTATAGCTATATAGCACACTGAGAAGGGTGCTAGTGTCACCAAAACGAAAACAAAACTACACTGGATGTCACTAGAATACAGAAGATAGGATCCGTCTGTTGTGAATGTTGGCGTGACCTAAGTCTAGTCTTCGGCTAAGCAGCCACAGAGTTGATGAGCGAAAGCAAACATATTTAACTGCTAACTAAGTGTCAGAGACCTTGGACATGTCAATCAAAGATTGACGTTGCACACGATTGGCTACCCTAGTAACCCAATTAACAAGGCGAGTGACAACTTTCTACATTGTTTTTCCTGGCAGGAAGGCTTTAGGTAAATCAGGCCAAGTTCTGCAACATGTCTTGTTTCTTCGATTAAGCCCATCTACACGGACATTTGTCATCTGGTGACTTGTGGTTAAGACTACCCGTCTACGAATGTTTTCTGTGAAACATTTTGAGGGAATTTCTGTCTAGTTTCTTTCCACTGCTCTTTTCATCTTGTCATTTTTCCGAAGCTTCCTGAGGATATTTCCACTAAGCTTGGCGCTTCCGACGTGCCCTTACATGGGGATGAAGTCAGGGGTATACCTCATTCCCTTGGAAGCCTGTGCGCTGATAGGCAGGATCCTATGGGTTTAGGGTTCGATTCCCGGTGGCGATATGTTTCAGTCGTTGTAGTGAGAAGATTCAATGGCTTAGAAACGTGACTGTGAAGTTAGATACCAGATTGGTGGACTTAGAGAGATTTAGCTATAGAGATGTTTATTGCAAATTCATGCCCGAGGGCTAATTGCATACAGGCATTGACAAGAAAAATGTGGAGATAAGACTATTTGCTAACATGAAGTTCTACGTGTACGATATACTTATTAAACCTACTATCTCTACTTAAATCTAATAACGTTGGTATACATACAGGATAAACAGTAGATATGCAATATATGAACAGGTAAGAGGAACAAGGTAACTGCTATTCTAATCTATTCGATTCTATTAAACTATTCTTGCCATGCTATTAGGGGGTTTGACTTCTTCTCAGGAGGCAGTGGGAGATGAATTGTCCGACTCTTTGAAAAAAATATGTACGGGATGAGGGAGTGTTTTTGATGGTCAGAGGAGGATATACCAGAAAGATATTTCAGTGTAACGAAGCTGCATTTCTTAGAAGGTAAATGTAAAAATGACAAAACCTGCACATGCACTGACGCCCCCCCCTAAAAAAAGCACCACACTACAATGAGTCTGATATGAATAAGATATTTTAGGTTTCATTCGACATTAGGTCTTACTCAACACATTTATTTCATTGTTTGTTACTTTCTTCATGTAGTTTGCCATACATTGTACCATGTGCAATTGTCGTGCAATAAAGTTCTTCTATGACAGGCTAGAGCATGTCGGGTAGCGGGTGACGTCACCAGGTATGAGGTAATGTTGAACGCCGCCATGATGGTCATCACCTTGAACATGACATGCAGACCTGGGAATTCATTTACCCTCCCAACAAACCCACATCCTTCCCTAGCGTGCTGCAAGAAAATCCACGACACGTGGATTGGGGCTGACCTCATCCTTTTAGTAGTTTCCGTGCCAAGTTCAAAGTCAAAATGACGTAATCCCGTGTCCGAGGGATTCCCCCTCCGGCTAGAGCCAAAAATAGGAGTGACTGGAAAAGTTCCAATGTGTAGAGTCGGTAATATTTCAGGATGCTCCCCAGGAGTCCCTCGTATACAGATGATTACAGTACTTGAATTGGCTCCCTGGAAACCCGTTGGAAACAGTCCAACAGGAAGATATAACTGCCAACAACTGGCAGTGTAAAAGTCAAAGGTTTATTGTTTCTATCAAGTGCTTGGTGTCAAGCCACGCCAAACTTGAACGAGTTCCAAGTAGCTCTTGAGCCAACTCTCCAGTGGTTCACAGGAAGCTGATACTGTATAAACCACGAGCAATGCTTCCGTACCGTTCCAAGTAGATGATTCTAAACCACACCATCTATATATGGTACATAAAAATTGTGAAAAAGGTGTGAAAAAGCGTAGTTGATACGTCGAAGTGCCGCACTTGTATTCTAATCTTATGAAGGAAGTACCATATTATAGCGTCCGGTCACATAAGTCGTACGATCGTCGTACGATTGTCGCACGATTGCGTCCAAGGGACGAAGAAGGCTTGGATTCGAACCCCTGACCCCCTGATGCAAATGCACGCTTGTTGAATGTTATTCTAAATCAAGCTTATAGCCTAATATGCTCATTAAAAGGCGATCGGAAGACCATTAACTAACTAAAGTACGTAATATGCCTGTCAATGAAACCGATTATCCGTCATTTATTAAAAATCTCTCAACCTTTAAATTGACGTTTGGCTCAAATATCTCTGTCGGAAGAAAAGATATTGTCCAAGCTCTGACATCTAAAGCATAGGCAGATTACTAAAGACAGGTAGATTACTAGAAAGGACTATAGGATCTGGGATTTGAGTCTATTTGTCCGTGCATTGTGCTGGAAGAGTTCCAGTTAATTGACGGTATTGTGAGTGAGGTCAGAGGTCAGAACAGTGATTTGACGTCCAGTGGGCATGCCAATCACTGGACAAGTGGAAGATTAGGTGGTCAGTTTCGTTCTAGCTGACCAGCACATAGAGGGGAACGTTCGGAAATGTCGATATACCACCTTAGTGGCAATTTTACAGAATACAGTGCAATTTTACGGAATACAGTGCAATTTTACGGAATACAGTGCAATTTTACGGAATACAGTGCAATAGTATTAGTATACAGTGCAATTTTACGGAAGACAGTGCAATCGTATTATTATATTAGTACAGTATACAGTGCACTGTACACTCTGGCACCCCTGAATGTATGCATAGTAAAGCAAAATTAAGGCATATCCGTGATATATTGATTCTCGTATCTCATATACAGCATTGTAGTATTGGCCAATTGGTGTGATCTACAAGATGACTTTGTGTCGCTAATGTGGCTGAACTAGTCTGATGATTCTTACCTGAGAAAAGGCCATGGGTTAATCTGCCCCGAAATTAGCAGACAGTGAGTTGCGTTCTTGTCAGACAAGTTTAGTCCAACACAAAACGTGCAGGTAGACACCGGGCATTTTTACTTGAAGGAACTACATGTACTTACATGTACGTGTTTGTGCGTGTGCGGACTAAGGTAAGCAATTTGACACTGTTATGGCTTTACTGTGTGGTCTGTAGGGAGGTTAGGGATATGTCAGGGTCCATGGTAGCATGGTTGTTGTCAACAGTTTGATTTGGGTTCAAAATTGTACATAGCTATCTGTTAGTACAATGTACGTTTGTTTTGGTTCGCGACGGCACATTGTACCGGCGTATGTTTGAGTATACATTGCATGTTAGTATACAGCTCGTGAATTTGTACCCAAACTGCATCAAAACAAACAAACAAACAAACAAACAAACAAGCAAACAAACAAACAAGTGTTTTTTTGGTCAACATCTGTACAAAACAAACGTGAAAATTAATGATCGTGCAATTCGTACTTTAGCCTATTGTCTGTGTCGTATATACATCTGTGACTCTTGTGACTTTGATATATATTATTCTTATCTATATTTTTATTTCCTGAGAATTTCTAGTCCCTTAAATACATCTACTGGTCCGTACATTACCATATTATATTACATTTGTATATTTGTATATGGCATGGAGTTAGTTTTCAATAACGTACCACCCTACCCTCCAAGCAGATGTTAGGCTTGTTTTGGACGCGTTTTTGAAGGTGATTTCAGGCGTTTCTTCGAACCTTCTATTTTGTCAGTATATGCTAGTACACTGAAGAAATATGAAAAATTAGAAAACCCAACAAAACGCCAAAATTACCCACAAAACGTCCAAAGCAAGCCTAACGTCTGCTTGGAGCCCCACCATAGCATTGAAGTGTTCATAACTCTCTGACTATGTTCTACTCATATCCCTTCTTGTTATAATGTCGCTATCGCTTCCGATCTGAAAACCACAGCAGTAAACCATATGACAGTGTTAACTGTGTGTGTTCCAATATACATCTCCGGTTCTAGATACCCCAGTCACACTATGACTGTAGTCTCTACCAGACTAACTACGCTGACTATATATAGGAGAATATTTGCCAGGGGAGTTTGGCCGCCTTGTAGGTTTGACTGGCCGCCTTCGGAGGGAAAGAAACTACCTCCCCGCGGCCGGACTCCCTTGGCCAATTTTACTATCTTTTTTTGCCGAATTCTACGATCCGTATTCCCGTACAAAGGCCTGGTGGAGGCTACTATGACTGACTCATAATGTGTCTGTTGACATTTCCGGAAACCGAAGGTGAGTATGTCTGGCAGAAAAAAGTTCAGCGATGAATGAAAAGGCGGCGACCAACTCGTCCAACCTGTTCTTGGCTAAAGAGCCATGCAGGCGACTAACAATTGCCGGGACTCGGTTGTCCGTACGTACGCATGTACGAGTCAAAACGGCGCCACAATTTTCAAAGCTTTGTAAGGGGACTGTCACATATAAGTCGCACGATCGTCGTACGATTGCAAACGTAAGACTTTCTTAGGACAGTCGTACAATGTGTCGTACAAAATTTAGCTGTCATGTTACAACTTTTTAAAACATTGTAAGGAGCCGGTATTCGTCGTACTATCGTCGTACGATCACAAACGCAAGACTTTCTTAGGACAGTCGTACAATGTGTCGTACAAAGTTTAGCTGTCTTGTTACAATGCAACTTTTTAAAGATTCAATTTGTAAGGGCCCGGTGACAAACGTCGTACGATCGTCGAACGATCGCAAACGTACGACATTTTTAGGACGGTGACCGACATTCGTGTGATGTGCCGTACAAACTTTAGCTGTCTTGTTACGGATCCTTATCTCACACCATTTCAGAATTACAAATATTGTAAGATAATGAATAAATGAATAAGCAAACGAATAAACATAGGCTTTTAGATCACATCAGTAACAGCGTCCTACACAGTAGGGATTTTACGACTTGACCACAGGAAAATAATTACACCAACAGGAAAGAGCTGCATTTGTCATTTATTGTAATTTTGAATAATCACAAATTGGTAATTGGTGGTTGCGCTCAGAACGCAAGGGGCGAAAGGAATAAAGACTGTCTTATTGGAACAGTGGGGTGTTCTATTTTTTCAAGGTGGAAGGGATGTACATGTGTCTTATATGATTTCAGGGACAGTACGTAACTGAAATGAGCAACGGACAAACCAAATTTCCTACCTACATTTTGCCAAGGTGGAAAAGTACATAACATCTTGATATTACTGTTGTCAGTAATTGCTGGACTAGTTTCCAGCTAGTTTGATGCTGACCCAAATATGTCTACGGTCTAAAATCCTGCCAATCATCGGTCAAAGACCTTTTTCTTGGAGGGGTTTAAAATTCCCAAAATAAATAAGATTCCGTCTGCTACTTAAGAAGCTGACTGAATTCGAAAGCTATGAACATCTTTCAAATTTCAAGCATCAAACTAACATTTCTTAAAGTGTCAGATAATAGAAAGCTGGTCTTAAAGTTGACGGAAATGGTTGAAAGTAGAGAAAGACCTGGAATGCCTTTCCGTGCCTTGTTTCCCTCCAGAAATCGCTTACTGGACGGTTTTAGTAGCCTGGATACTAGACTGTTTCCAGGGCATACACAAGCCAGCTCCTCGGCTCTAGGACCAACATGCCCCCAAGGAAGTTTTTCCACAGCCCCCCCTGACTTAAAACGCTCGCACGCTGGCTAACTTCGTGTAAGGACATATGTTTCTTCCCTCTGGCATCTAGACTACAGTATTAGCGGCACTGATGGTATAACCCTGAGGGTACGGCGGCTTGTATTACCGTCCCCCTTTGTAGATCACCAAGACCGTCTGGTCGGGAAGCGGTCTGCAGCTCAGCTACTAATGAAGGGACGTACCATTATCAGGACCAACGGGGGGTGGGTGACGCCTTATAGAAAAAATAACGATGACGAAGAAAAGGCATGTTCTTCAAACTGATTTAAATCTATCTGATACATGTTCCCTATAGTTTAGAAAGGGTGTATTGTGACAATTTGTGTCTAAATCTACACATTGATAAGATTGAGGATGAGTATCATTTTGTAGTCGATTGTACGTAGTAATGAGAGAGATTCCCTATATTCTTATATACTAGATAAGTTCCCCAGCTTTGGACATTTAAATGAAGTATAAAAATTCAGATTTCTTATGAAACTTGACAAATCATGTATTATTGGTTCCATATGCTCGTACATCTATAACTGCGTCAAGAAGCGAGAAGAAGTCGAACATGTACATAGTAGACCACATTAGTATGTATACTAGTAGTTTAAGTGTCATTGCTGTATCCTTTTCCTTGTCTATTCATGACCTGTACTTAGCTTGTTGGAGCATAAATGTACAATAAAGGTCTTTCATTCATTGATTTCCAGGACTGTAGCTAGTTATCAGACGATCTTTCGCTGTTCTCTCAGCAACCCCCTACACCACCCTTCGACCTATAGTGGACGAGTCGGAATCCCCCCTGGCCAGCTGATTGGTCCATTACGTCACCTATCAGCACTTTGTTTGAGGGCAGACCCCTGTCGCTCCTCTGTTCTTGCCTTACTAGTTCTTGGCACGGCTTCAAGCTTGTCTGGCAGTCTCGCGTGCGCTACCATAACCAAACTGACCCGGGCAGGCCGAAGTACCCCACTTCGTTACAGCGGGTAATACAACACTTCCACTGCAAGCCTTGTATCGCGCAGCTTTGGAGTTTTAGTCGGCCAAGAACACAAGGATTTGTTCCCCATAGGAGGTCTGGTCTAACTTCGCTCTCTCGTTTGGTTAATCTCGGGCGCTGTGTTTTGTTTGGAACCGGCGCTGGACACGGGTTGTTGGGCTCCCCTTAGCGCGGCGTACGTCTGTGTGTGTGCTGTATAAACTTGTACGGTGCTGAATATTTATTTAACTTTCCCCACAGATAATGGAGTGAAACGGTCTTGCAGCAAGCCGACGTCTGAACACTGCAAGCTGAAGAAACTACGTACAGTCTTCAGAGAGAATCTGTGTGAGAGGAAAAAACTCGCTGCTACTAGAGTGCGTTTTGCCTGAAGACTACAGAGTAGGACGTTTGGGATTCGAACTCGTAACCGCTTGCGCGCTGACAATCACTAGAAGAAGAAGAGGAAAATGTGTACAACTAGAACTTCGCTGCTGCCTGGAGGTGGGGTGGCTACTTTGAGTCTACCCGTCCTCCTGACCACGGGACTTGTGGGCCTGTTGGTGGTCCTGAAGGGGGCGAGGGGCTTCCCGACTGCAGCCAGCGCCGGCGCTCTGCGCGGGGTCGCCATCTCCGCGGACGAACAGGTTAGTACAATCCACTTTTGTTTTCCTCCAGTCGTACGAACGTCGTACGATCGCAAAAGAATGTTCTTGAGATAGTTGTGTATGTGTCGTGCAATATTTAGATGTCTTCTAGCTGAAAATAGTTCTGTCCTAATAGATCCTTGTCAATTTGAAAATTGTTGGCAAAAGGAATAATTTACATTTACCATCGCTATAACTACCAACCTTCCAAAATTCGTACATGGCCCGTGAACGCATACAGAAATGTCATTGGCTAACGTTTGATTGAATTATGCACATGTCCTATCCTGTGTTCTCGTGCAACGGTAAACTATGGGGGCTGAACGACGTTTGTTTGTTTAATCTCCAAGCAGATGTTTGGGGGATGCTACTCGTTATGTTTTCCTACAGCTGCCATTTTCTGTGAGAAAATAAGGACGGGGGATTTGTTTCACAGAAAATGGCAGCTGGGAAAAACATGATTAACGATGTAGCCTCCCCAAACATCTGCTTGGAGTTAGGTGTTCTTGACCTGACGTAATGACCTTGCTGTGCAAATCACAAAACTACACATATCGATGCGCTCATTGAACATTCTGATGCGTTACCTTGCTACGTAGCTTTGCAGTACTGAACAAGAAAAATCGTTTCCGAAATGTCTTGCAGATGATCTCCCTAAGGGGAGCCAAATTTGTCTTCAACAAGGAGAAGTCGTAGACATCATCCCTCCATGAAATAGCTTGTTATTGTCTTCGTCAGAAGGACTATGAAATTGTCTCGCCGGAGTGTGGGGAACTGCGGATTTCGCGATATAACTCTGGAAGACATGATTCGACGTCCATGATTTTTGGCAGGCAGATTACCGCTGTTAAGGCCAAAGTCAAGTACAAGTTTTGGCTTCGTGGGGGGTCTGTGCGTCACGTTAGTGCACCTTTTGTGTTTGTGGCTTGTTAGCAAGATAACTCAAGTATTTGTAAAATGTTGATTATAATTCTTGGTGTGGTGCTTACTATTGTTGGGACCAAGGTTAAGTTCGTTACTGAGCTTCGTGGGGGGTTTCGTTGTGACTACAGGGGGCATTTTGTTAATTTTTCTTGTGAGCAGGATAACTTTTGTATGTATGGATGGAAGTTAATGAAATTTGATAGGCATATTACTGTCGTAGTCTCCAAGATTGAGTTCAAAGATGAGAGTCGTGGAGGTCGTTATGTCCCCGTAATAGGACCTTTTGTGTTTAGAAATCCCCCACCTACATCTGCTTGGAGACAGCCGACAGCTGGATAGCGGGGAACCCCATAATGGGATGGGATCAAATGACGTTACATTGAGGGATTGTACTATAACTTCAGCAGGGGGAGGATAGGTTGGACATATGTCAGGTTATTTTCTACGGCCACACCAAGTAATTGCTATGGATGACGTCCACTGGAGACCTTAAATCTAATTACCTTAAATTTAAGGCAAGCGCGCAATAAAAACACGAAGGGCCGAAAAACGAGATGCCTAGATTTGGAATATACTAACTGTAGAAGTACAAATGTTAGGACACAAAGAACACAAGAAACAAGTCTTCTTTTTGTCATAAAGACAAATTAACAAAACAGCAGTAGTCACCCTGTTCTGATTCTTTCCTTTATAACATCTTCTCTTATTATATTTTGCGGCGCTGTTGTGACACTTTCAACACAGTAAGAATTTCTTGAACGTTTTTTTCCAGTAACAGTCCAAACTCAAATAACGTAGGGGGGGGGGGTTAACACGGGTGACGACGCATCTGTATAATCTGCGGCAAACCGTTTCAGGGTGTTCTGTACCATAAAAATAGTACAGAGATTCTTTTGTTCTTTAGACCAAATTGATTATTAAAAAGATTGAAGAATACGCATGTTAATTTCTCTAGAACGATGTACCTCTGACGAAGACATGAGATCTCCGACCTCTAGTTTTGTAATCTTTTGGTGTATTTCAAAAGAGATATTATGAGTCAAACTTTGTTTTTATCAGCAGAATGATTTGTGGTGGCACTTTCATCAAGCTGTCATGTGCAGGCGTTTCGTGTCTTGTTACCATGGTTTGTTTACTTTGATGGCCAGCAGGTCATTTGCCTTAGCCTGGGTACCATCCCCAGTAGTATATTCGCAAACTCTATAACTGTTATAGAGTTTGCGAATATACTACTGGGGATGGTACCCAGGCTACATTTGCCTGTACATGTAGGTCAATGACCAGACACTGGCAAATGACCTGCAGACCAGACAAACAAGATTATTTTCCTGCAGACTGTCTAGGGGTAAAAATAGATAGGGCTGCCTGGGTCTGACCTGCCAGCTGGAGGTATAAACAAAAACAACTCTGTCCCAACTTTTAGGTCAAACAGACCATCCTATTATGAAGTAGGGGTGAAAAAGTGAAAATCCTTTTAAATTAAGCAATAAAAATATGCGACAACCTGCTAATGCACTCCAAAACACAAAGAGACTCAACAACTACCCACATACCAAAAATCATACCAAACCATCCCCCAGATTTTCCAAACATTCAACACAAAAAGTCCAACATTAAACATTTTGTAAATATCAAACGCAAACAGCTAGGAAACTCAAATTTAAACCACTAAACCATAATAATAACAACTACATGCTACCTTAATATCGCACAAACAGTCCATAACGCGAAAACAACAGAATGAAAAAATTAAACTGCAGTACCAAGTTCAATCACCAGGGGCTCAAAGTCAACCTACACAATCTCCAAGGCCCCATCCATCAATCTGCCAAATATCGTACAGTTCCTTCTCACCGATCTTCAGATATCAGACCAAACATGAAACGGAGTAAAAACAGTACCCCCATTTTCATGGAGGGTAATTATCAATTATCGGGTACCCCCTCTAGTAAAAACACATGGCCGAGAGGCGGGGGAGGGGGGCGGTGCGCTATCATACACATGTATGTCCCAGGAGAACTTCCCACAGAATTGTTCCGGGTAGTTTGGCGCAGTGGGGGAGAGAGCTGAGTTCACTAAACAGCTGGAACAGACAGGATTAGATAAAAAGAAAGAAAGAGAAATGGGGGCAAAAATGGGGGAGGGCGGAAGTTGCAGCGCCTGTATAAACTGTTTCAGGGAGTGAATGTATTCTGTTGAAGGATCTTCCGTATTTTGAACGGGAGAAAGATAGACTTGACTATGGGCTAGTCTAGCTCTAAACTTTAGTGATCCCAAGCAGATGGAAGAAAAAAAAAGCCCCTACCAGGCCTCAGAAGCGGCTGGATAAAGTAGAAATCGGCCATAGGGAGCGGCAAACTGTACTCCTTTGGTGGACAAACTCCCCTGGCATGTTTAAACTTTAATATCTATTGTTGTTACCCTCTTTCTGTAGTTTGCCATACATTGTACCATGTGCAATTGTCGTGCAATAATTTCTATAATATCTGTCTATTTGGCCAATTTCTACTCTTTTCTTCCGCTTCTAAAGCCTGGTAGAGGCTAGAAAAATCGCCACGTTTATTTCTGCCGTCTCGTTGGTTGTTAGGCTGTGACTATCGAAGCGGACGTAAAACTAAGCTAATTTCAAGCAAGATGGTGGCTTTTAAAATCTCCAAGCAGATGCAAGGTCGGACTCAAAACCACTGCCCATACTCTCCAAGCAGAGGTTTGGGTTTTGGGGGTATTTTTAGCGTGTTTTTAGGCTTTTTTATCGGGGTTTCTCTTTTGCACTGAATTTTTTTGAAAGAAATTTTTTATGAAAGAAAATTCAGTGCAAAAGAGAAACCCCGATAAAAAAGCCTAAAAACACGCTAAAAATACCCCCCAAACCCAAACCTCTGCTTGGAGAGTACACTGCCCAGTCTTTCCTATCTAAAACCATGTTTATCGACACGCTATGATATTGCCTCAGCAAATGTAAAGAAAACCTACAGGATTACCTACAAACGGTCCAATTTATTTCATATTAACCCGTGTTGACCCATAGCTGTCCTGCCGACCCACAGGACATATCGTTTGCGGGAAACCCGCCGAGCGTTTGGAAATATGATCCGACTTTCTCCTACCTGCTAGATATAAGCGGCTTTGTTTCTGGCAGTATTATGAAAATATTCAGAACCAGAACCCGTATCAAATATATTGTGCATGAAATAAGATGAAATCTATCTTAATCACGTGTTAGCAAGGTGCAAAAGGTTAAATTATTGGAAGTCTTAGTGGTGGAAGTTGCATGTGTCATTTGTTTTGGAAAATCTGTGCTTATAAAAAAATCCCACGTATAAAAAGTAAGTGCATATGGCCTTGACCTCATGGAAGCGAGCTCGCGAGGTAATGAAAAATTTCAGTAGTCTCATTTTGGGGGAAAAGAACATCTAATTCGAATAGAAACGCCGTGATCAGGTCTGTAGTTGCTGTAAAGTATAATCGTAAAGTAGCCTGGATACCAGACCCAGGGTAGGCCCTGATCATGAGTTAGATCAGGGTCTAACTGAGGGGGACTGTGGTATGATTTCCTTGGGGGCATGTTGGCCCTGGAGCCGAGGAACTGGCCTGTGCTGGCCCTGGAAACAGTCTGGCACCCAGGCTAGATCGAATAGTGACGTTCTCTTTCTTTCCGATTCTTTGATAGAAAAGTCTAGCTTGATTTCTTTCATCCATAAATGATATAATAAATAGAAACAGAAACACGTTTAATATCTCAGTAGAATGACGATCTAATTTATATAATAGACATCAAAGAGCATCATAGAAATATAGCAGAAATTCTATGGAGGTGTGCTTACAACCTTGACTGTATAAGTCAATATTTATAGCCAAAGTGCAGAATAACAAAACACACATATTTCATCAACCGCTCCATTTCTTTTGAAGAGACGTACCACGTACGGGTAGACTATCTAGGACAAGGTTATACGCCTCAAAGTTAGCCTTGTTGTAGTGTCAACAAACTTGCTGTGGGTGGGAAGTGTGCTTTGTTACATAGCGTGGCGGAGAGTTGTCGTGTTAGTTGGTTGATGATTTGGACAGATATGCGTGAGAGAACACTAAGGCGGCGACAAGGTCGGAGTCAGCCATTTCTGGGAAGGAAAACAAAACTTTTTTAGCTGACGATGCGTGGAGTTGTAAGGCCACAGCAGGTAAATTTTATGGATGACATCCTCCGCAGACTCCAAATCTAATGCGAGCGTGCGAAAAAAAAAACAAGCCGGCCCGAAAAAAACGAGGTTCATACATTTTACAATTTTGAATCAATCATTGTACAAATGGTTTTGATTCAGTGGGAACATCACATATACACAGCCAGCATTACCAGTGGCACTTAAAAAATCTCGTCGCCGTGCTCAATTCAGACAGCAAAAAAAAAAAAAAAACGAAAAAAATCTATGGATTCAAAATGTCAACCTTTTACTTGCATGTATTATGGTTAGGCCACAGCATGTAAATTTTATGGATGACATCCTCCGCAGACTCCAAATCTAATAGCGAAAAAAAGGTTCCTACATTTTAAAATTTTGACTCAATTATTGTACAAATGGTTTTGACTCAGTGGGAACATCACATATACACAGCCAGCATCACATATCACTGCATCAAAGTAAGAAACAAAACATTAAATCAGAGCCTTGTCTTGTCTCCTCTCTTCATAGTTATCTGCCATCCACCTTCCGGCATGGCAACAGACATCTTTGCCCATTTTCGGCATGTTGACCACTGTCAGAAAGCAAAAGAATTTCTTGTTTTTCCCCCCCAAATCAGGCGAAAACTAATGCGCGCGCTGATGTCATCCATAAAATTACTTGCTGTGGCCTAATGTGGGGGCTACGTATGGGGGGTATGGGATTACCTTGTTAGTTACGGACCAGGAATGATGGTATAAAGCTTGGGTGGGGGTTAAAAGGGGGGCACGTAAATGCAAGTGTCTTTTTTGTTGTGTGACATTTTTACGGGAAATTTTTGTGCAAGGTAGGTCCTTCCCTCGGCAACCGCTGTTGAGGTGTTTTTTCCCTTATTTTTACAATTTGATGATTTATCCTTGTCAATCCCAGAAACAGATGGTTGTGCCGGGCGCCCTTGTTCCCTCAGTGGCCCATGACATCCCGTTATCCGTCTTCAAAGCCTGCGTCCTTCCCTCCCCCGCGAGCGAGTGCGCCATTCCCCAAGGACATCCAGGAAACATGAAAATTCATAGGGGTCGAACGAGTTGGGCTGGTCCATTTTGATGGGGAGGGGTGGAAAAGTTTCTCTTCCCCTCCCCCAATTTTTTTAATTGAATACGTCTTCATTGTAAGTCCTCTAACATGTCTAAAACCTTTCCTCGTGAGTTTGATAATTTTTGACCACCCAGGCAATTTTTTGAAGGACGAGGACTAAAGTTTTAGCCTCCATAGCATGCCAAAAACTAGGGGTCTTCGGGGTTTTCAGGGTCTTTGGGAGCTTTTATGTGCTATTTTCTAATTGCATATAGACAACAAACATAGCCAGCCAGCTGGTTGAATAACCCCCGTTTTTAGAACTGGGCTAATCAGAAAACAGCCGAAGACCACCAAACCCCCAGTTCTATAAGCCTGCTATGGAGGCTACTAAAGTTTTGCGTTGTCTTTCACAAAGCTAATTTTTATTTTTGTGTAAAACTTTATGTAAACTGTAACAGACCTCACTGTTGATGTGTTGTTTTTGTTTTGACGTCTGCTTCTCGAGGTTTGTTTATTTTCAAGAACACAAGGTGATTCACAAGTCTGGTGTCAGACCTGTCTTTGTTTTGTGTCACCTGTGAGACATCTCCTTAACGCATGGGCGCCTTCATCTGATCTTATCTATATCTAGGAAGTCTCCTTTATGCATATATGCAACGAGATACGAGTTGACTTTCATTTCGGCATAATTGCAATGCAAACGTTTAGACCGGTTGCAAGCACGCACAAATCAGAGAGAGAGAGAGAGAGTGACTGAGTGAGTGAGTGAGTGAGAGAGAGAGAGCTAGATAGGTAGATAGATTGATACAAAGAAATAGAGAGAGAGAGTGTGTGTGAGAGAGAGAGAGAGAGCTAGATAGGTAGATAGATTGATACAAAGAAAGAGAGAGAGAGAGAGAGAGAGAGAGAGAGAGAGAGCACTGCAGTTGATACTTCATACGCTAAAATTGACAGACGAAAAAAAGATAAAAAGAAAAAAAGAAACCTAGTCAGCAGAAACTTGCAACATCATTTCATATTTTTACCCTCCCAATATTCAGGCCAGTTCTTCTTTAGACTACCCCTAGACCCTGGGGGTTGAAGAAATAGTGTAAGTTCCGTCGTAAGTCTGTGTACGTGGCCATGAATGACCCCCCATGCAGATTTTAGGTTCACGTCTTCGTGACTGAATATGGACCTAGCCAAACACAGGTACACAATACTTGTCATGGTTCTGCATGCATTTTAATCGACAGACTATCGATCACCCTTGTAAACACTGCAAGATCTGTCCCTGCATACGTATGTACAGACAGGGCACTACTTCAAGTCAATCTGGTTAAGGCCACAGCATGTAATTTTTATGGATGACATCAGCGCGCGCATTGATTTTGGCCTGATTTTGGCGGAAAAAAGAACAGGAAATTTTGTTGCCCTCTGACAGTGGTCAACATGCCGAAAATGGGCAAAGATGTCTGTTTCCATGCCGGAACGTAGATGGCATATAAATATGAAGAGAGGAGACAAGTCAAGGCTCTGATTAACTGTTTTGTCTTTTACTTTGATGCAGTGATGTATTTCATTCCCTTTTATATGTTCCCACTGAATCAAAACCATTTGTACAATGATTGGAAACTTTTATTTTTCAGTGACAATGGATGTTGTAATAGTTGACAGTAAACCTAGCACAATACAGGTATCATTTCTTGTTTAACAAGGTTTATGATGTCAAAATTTGAAAACGTAGCAATCTTTTTTTTGTCCCGCCTTGTTTTTTTCGCCCCATCGCATTGGCTTTGGAGTCTGTGGAGGATGCCATCCATACAATTTACTTGCTGTGGCCAAACTTTACAACTGTGCGAAAAGTACCGAAAAGGAAGTGGGTTAAGAGAGGGTTTAGGTTGTCAGGATCTTGAGGTTAAGACGGCTTACTTGTGTGATACCTTAAGGTGCTCAGAGGCACCACTTATAAGGCTAGGAGTCGACCACACAAAGTCTATATACATGTAACAATGTGTTCAGTGCATTTCATGTGGTATTGGGTCGGGTTGAATTTGATACTTGGTACTTACAGGATTCTCATTAAAATGATGATCATTTCATCAAGTTAGTTTAGACTTTAGAAGTACATATAAATGCCAAAATTGATGATGTTTTGGGGATGATTTTTAAAGCTTGTAATGGTACACCGACATAAGGGAATTTGAAAACCGAAATATATTTTTCTTTTTAGAAAAAGAAAAATAGGTAGTCCAACTTCTTAAGCATATGCTCCGAAATTTGTTTTTTTTTTGGCTGAATTAACGTACATGCTATTCTTTTTTCCAACTAATTTGTGTTAATCAAAAGTTTTAAACTGGGTCTTAATCTTACAAATAATTCTTGTGTTCTTAATATATAGGGCCATGGCGTAATGATAAACTGAATGTAATGAATTCAAGGGTGCGGAATCTGGAAGCTAGTTTTACTCCCGATTCTTTCCAGATGTTACCGGAAACATCGGCACTGTCATGGCCGCAACTCGCGGCGATTCCAAATCCCTAAATCTGACTATAATTGGTGGTAATGGAGGCCCGTGCTGCAAGAAAGCCCCCAGGTCAAAACATCGAACAAATGTACACCGGGTGGGCCTGGCTACACGGGATCAGGGGAGCAAAATCTGTGGAAAATCCGGAGATTTAGTGTAAAATTTTGACCTTTAGCGTTTTTTTTGCGGTGGTGCATTTTAATTGACCACAGTAAGTAAATTTTATGGATAACATCCTACACAGACTCCGAATCTAATGCGAACGGGCGAAAAAAAAGGCGGGCCGAAAAAAAACAATTTTCAAATTTTGACTCAATCATTGAACAAATGGTTTTGATTCAGTGGGGAACATCACATATACACAGTCACCATATCACATATCACTGCATCAAAGTAAGAAACAAAACATTAAATCAGAGCCTTTTCTTGTCTCCTCTCTTCATAGTTATCTGCCATCCACCTTCCGGCATGGCAACAGACATCTTTGCCCATTTTCGGCATGTTGACCACTGTCAGAGGACAACAAAATTTCTTTTTTTTTTTCAAAAATCAGGCGAAAATTCATGCGCGCGCTGATGTCATCCATAAAAATTACTTGCTGCGGCCTTTCTTCACCTGCTGTGTCAGGGTGGTCCAAATTGTGTGACATCGACTTATATTTTTCTTAGCAACATTTTAGGCAATAAAACATTCTCTAACTCATCTAAGCATTTTAGGATGGGATAAGGAGCTAAAGACAGGAATCATAATTTGACCTACAGGGTCACATGACATTCATGCCATGCAAAACCATCAAATTATTAGAATACTCGTTGGCGGTATCGCTTCGATCTGTCGCGCAGAAAAGCCGTGAAAATCCACTGATATTGTCTGACGACCAACCTGTTTAAAACGTGGCTTACTCAAAGGGTATCTGGCCTTTCTCTGAATACTTCTTCGCTGGCATATTGTCGATTTATACAAAGCTTTCGACAATCATTCGAACGAAGATACCGCTGACTGATCCGCCAACCCCCGTTCTCGAGTTATCTTTTTTCAACGATTTAACTAAAATGCATCTGCAGTTCCAGAATTAGCTGCTAGGGATCCCAAAGTTATATGTCTTCTTCCCGAGCACAAGAGCTACCTACCACCAAAAAAATCGTGTTCATGGTATGTTCAGAGCACGAAATATGAAAACCGTACGTTCCACTGCAGGACCGTAAAAATCCACCAGGGGCCCCATCAAAATCTAATCATTTCGAGGTCTCACCAAGACCTACCCACATACCATGGCCAAATATAAAGACAATCCATTTAAGCCTTCTAAAGTTATCATGTTGACAGACACACATATTTACATTTAGACAAGATATGCAAGAAAATGTCAAAGCAGGACATGTTTAAGTCATGCAAGAACGAATGTACAGTAGACAAACTATGTAATTATGTTTCCAAATGTTTCAAAAAGAGAGAAGAAAGGGCAACTAACAGTAGATGATAGGTAGTATATAGTATTGTTATAATGTATAAATTCCTAGCAATTAGCATTAGAATATAGCGTCCCAGTATGAAATACTCATGTTTTGCATACTGCATGTCCTCTTGTGCATTTAGCCCATCTGGGCAAGAACATGCAATAAAGATTCATATCATATCAATATAATCTATATCTGATGACGAAAACTGCACATGTACATGTATATAAGAAGTGAGAGCTATACAGTAGACAGACATATCCCCGCTGTGATAACATGTGGCTCGGTACAAGAACAGTTGTATCCTGTTGACCCTAGCCATGACCCCTCCGCCGGGTGGTCTAGTACATCTACCTACTTAAAAGCCACCACGGGAGTAAAGTACTCCACCCTCTGTACCCACTATCAACACAATTGTCGTGCTTTAACTGTACGCTTTGTTTTAAAACAGTCTTATTCTTATAACGTAGACCGCGATGAGGAAAATTAAAAGAAAAAGACAGAGAACAGTGAGGGGTCGTAAGGAGGTTTTCGGCATGATCAAAGGGAATGGAGTTTCAAGAGCTGATCCGAGTTAATAGCGGTTCTTATGCGATGATTCTGCCCCATTTTAGGCCCTTTTTTAGCAGTGTATTACAGAACGTGTGTGTGTGTTGTGTCTAGACCAGTTAACTAGGAGATTACTGAGTGGAAATGGCAGGAAAGATGTAGAGATTGGTCGTTGAGGTGGCGGGTGGTTGACTGTAGAAACTTTGTAATTGTCTAGCAAGCACTCTACATATCAAATTGGAGCTCTGTATCTGTATAGCCGGTACAATTGTCATTCCGCGTAACACATCAGCTTCGCAGGCACGCGTTATATTACACCGAACGACATGTTATGTACCTAAGGCCACAGCAAGTAAATGTTATGGATGACATCCTCCACAGACTCTAAATCTAATGCGAGCTGGCGAAAAAAAACACAAGGCGGGCCGAAAAAAACACAAGGTTCTTACATTTTCAAATTTTGACTCATTTATTGTACACATGGTTTTGATTTAGTGGGAACATCACATATACACAGCCAACATCACATATCACTGCATCAAAGTAAGAAACAAAACATTAAATCAAAGTCTTTTTTGTCTCCTCTCTTAATAGTTATCTGCCATCGTTCCGGCATTGCAACAGGCATCTTTGCCCATTTTCGGCATGTTGACCTCTGTCAGAAGGCAACAAAAGTTTCTTGTTTTTTTCCAAAACCAGACGAAAATCAATGCGCGCTGATGTCATCCATAGAAATTAATTGCTGTGGCCTTAGTATTGTCATGTCAAAATTGATGGGAGGACAACGCTGTTGTCATACGATATATGGTTTTCAGTTCACCCAAGGTCGAATCGATCAGAATCATATGTAGCAATTCTCCTGCAAACAAAGGTGTACCGCTCACTCATCGGAAGTATTGGCCGCAACCGGCGATTATGTCGTATGTATGTAGGTCACCCCAGGCGCCGAACAGTTGACAAGAACAGTACTTGCCGTAACAAGATGCAACCTGTGATTTTGGGGGAAAACTTTCTAATTCCATAAAAAACAATGAAAAGCTTATTGCAAATTCATGCCCGGAGGCTTATTGCAAATTACAAAACATAACAATGAAACAGAGTATAAAATAACTTAAGTCGACATGATAAAGGTAGCTGTCTGGAACTATATGTCTAAAACTATGTCTGAAGGGTTTGACTTCTCTTCTGTAAACCATAACATAAACAAACAAATTAAAGTTCAATTCAGCAAAATGAAACAGCACAGTCTTCTTGATATTGTAGAAATATAATTAAGGTATTTTTGCGCTAGGTACCACTGAACATTTGGTAGGAACACGGTACCATGGTACGAAACTCTAAATTTTTCGGCCGCCATCTTGGCCGCCATTTTGATGACCTTGACCAGCCAAAGACCATCTGAAGAGGATGTTGAAAATCTTATTAACGGGAAGTCGTTGAGCACATGACAAGATTGTCTTGAGATTTCATCCTTAATCCTTCAAGACGGCGGACGTCGGTCTTCTCAGGGACGCCTGGTTTAAGAAGTTAATTGAAAACCTTGCATGTGTCCTTGGGATGGACTTGTAGGGTTAGAGTGACCTGTGCTGGAATTTTAGTCATGTTTTCGTTGCCATTCATCTATATCAATGCATAAGTAATCTTTGGTTAGAATAATTGAGAGGTTGCGTAAATTGCCGCGGTGGTTTTATTTCAAGGTAGGAGAGAAAGGGAATTTTCACGGTGTTTTGAATTTACAGTTGAAGCGATTCTGTAGTGAAGTAGTAATACAATGTACAAGGAAGTCATATTCGCGGCGTCATGAATTCGTGATGGAGAGATTACCATGAAAATATATAAACCAACCGCGAATATTTCAACCAAGTTGCGACGCTTTTCTCTCAAATTTAGTAGTATTATCATATAATGTGATATCATAAATATATACAAAGACTTAATTTTCCACAAAACTCCACTTCTGCCCCAGGACTGGTTGACTCAATACGGTTACATCGTGAATGACGGGACGCAGGCTGACGGTCCCACGGGCGGCGGCGCGGCGCTGCAGAGCTCCGAGAAGATCCGTCAGGCCATCCGCCTCATGCAGCGGTTCGCCGGCATCAACGAGACGGGCGTCATCGACGAGGCCACCAAGGAGAAGATGCGGCAGCCGCGGTGTGGCTTACCGGACATCAGCGGGCAGGACAGGAGGCTGAGGAAGAAGAGATACAACATCCAGGGGAACTGGGACAAGACGGACCTAACCTACAAGTAAGTAGAAATCAGAGGCACTACAATAATATCACACCAAAGACAGTCGAAACCTTATGCCCATGATTATCTGTCCTAACTTACTGGGACCCAAACAGAGGAACAACGCTGACTAAAACATAATATTAAAATTCCTGGCCCACAGGGAGCAGGGAAGATTTCATCTCCAGTAGAGGGGCGCCGGGGGTTCCACAAGGAACCATCATGGGGCCTTTGCTCTTTCTCTTGTACATGATCTAACAGATCAGCTTAGTTCAAATGTGGGATAACTGACTTCTGCAAGAATGGTCTGAACGCCCTCGAAGAATGGCAAAGCAAATGGGCCATGTACTTATGCAGTTTAATCCCGAAATAATACTATATTATGCACGTAATAAAGTGAACCCCAAGTGTAACTATCTACCTGTTTCGTGTCCACCTGGAAACAGCCTGGCATCCAGAGAGTCCAGACTGTCGTCCTAGGCTAAATCCTTTGCTCCTAAGCCATTGGTCCTTGTCCTTATTGTCTATACAGACGCCAGCCTTGGTCATCCCACACCGTTCGCTAATTTGAGGTTGTCAAAACATGTCTGTGTCTCTGCTTGGGGCATGAGAACAATCACGCCAGAGACACCCGTAATCATTTTCTTAAGTACCCATGATTATGTGTCCTTAGTGTCCACCAGAATAACAACGCAGACTGAAAAAACAGTCAAATTTAGACAAATAGGGAGAATAATTTATTAGGGGAGTTTGGCAACCGCGTATGTTTCATTTTCCAACGCGGAAAACGTTACCCTTACCATGGGATCACTCTCCTGGCCAATTATTCAAGCTATTTTCCCGAATTCTACTATTCGTGCACATTAAACCCCTTAGGCCACACCAATTTAATTTGTTGTTTCTCGGATTCGCCCTGCCCATTTTTTTCTAATTTGGTTCTAAGAGGGCCTGCAAGGGGGGGGGTAGTGATTACGAATTACGCAAAATTTTCGCCGCCTGTTACGAATTACATTAAAGTTTCAGAGCTGATTACGACTTTACGATTTGCGGCTAATGTCCAATACGAATTACGTTGATTTTTGCGGAGGCTGCCTACGAATTACGAAGTCTAAAACGGCCTGATTACGCCTTACGAAAAAGGGCTTGCAGGCCCTCTTCTAAATCAACTGCAAAATGCTAAATGAAAGACATGTATCTTGGCCCCAACGGTTGAGGAAAGTCCTTTTCTTCCTAGTTGTTAAAGTGTTTCAATGTAACAAGGCAAGTTTGTTTCATTAAAAGTTCAAAAGCTATTGTTTTAATTATAAACCAGCCTGGTATGTTCACTTCCTGGCTCATATTGTAATATCTATCATGGGGTACCTTGGCCAGTTATTTTTTCGCCCTGTCGCTTCATATTTTTTTCTGAAAAAATCCGAGAAGCAACAAATTAAATTGGTGCATGTGGCCTTAGGAACGTCTGGTGAAGGCTAATTTGTCATAGGTGGTCGAACGCTAAATTTAATCGGCATTCGTATTTTTACGAGCCCGTGTATTTGTACATTTGTCAAAATCACGTGTGGAACAGAGGAAACTACATGTAACGTTACAATGTACTGCACGAAAACGACACTAAAAATGGCACCTAATTCCATACATGCGTATTTTGTAATGCCCAACACCTCTTAACTGTCTATCAAACATGTAAAGATAAATCCAATTAAACATTTTCTCGAAATGACAACAAAAGGTCATTGGAACAACGTAATGAACGCACGTTTCAAAAGGTCATTCAAACTCGTTATCGTATTTCATTCATTGTGAGGCGACCTCGCTAGCTCGTCTTCTGGCCTCTGTCCAAAACACGATCCCAGCAAAGATAAGGTGACACATCCGAAAGATTCACCGGCTTTAGGACGAGAGCAGTTCTAATCTGTAGGCAGGATCGTTCGGAAAGTTCTGATGATACACAAGGCAGTAGTGTCACAGTACGTGTTCACGGGATCATCCGGAAAGTTACGATATCACTGCTATCAGAACATACAACTTTTCTGATGTGTATGCAGGATCGTCCGCAAAGTTCAAATGATACACAGGAGAGTTTAGATCGTCCGGAAATGTACAGCAATTGCAAATGTTGGTAAAAGATGTTCTGAAACGTTTTAAGCCTGGTATTAACAGTTCTTTAATACGACTAGCTAAGCCGTGAGCCAAATCTTGGGAATGTTCTTTAAGGCTTAAATAGAAGATGGCCGAATGGACAAAGCTAATCTATGTTTGTTTTACTCCTTTTGATGATTTATTGAATGTTTACGTTTGAAAGAGGCTCATTATGGAGGTGTCGACATATCTGTCTTCGACCCGGCCGGCTAATCGCATGTTTTCATTTGTTAAACCGGTGTTTAAATGTGGGCAGAACAACGGCCATTTTCTGCTAAAATGGCTAAACTACGAGCATGGGACCAGGGGTGTCTCCAACTCTTTGAATATTTCTATTCAAGTGTGTAACTCGGTGTTTTACGACGTAATTATAGAGAATCCATCCGCCAGGTAGCCTGCATGTCGGCCTGGTTAGGATAACGTGCACTCCTGTAGTCACTACTTACATGTAAACGTAGCCCGACCAGGCTGGTGTCTAGGCTTGCTGACAGACAAAGCTCGAGAAATGTCAATATCAATTTGCCTGTATGGCACAATTATTACTTAAAGTATTAAACCAGAAAAATTAAGCTACCAAAGTGATAATGAGATAAATACTAGTACACCGTCATTTTGTGCTCACCGAGCGCTTTGCTTCATGTTCAATTTAATTCAATTCCTTGCCTAGAAACTACACGAAACCATGCCCTGGCCATGTTGAAACCCACAGAGAACAATCATCCCTATAGGGTATCATTTGTTGCTTCCCCCAGCCCTCTGGGACGACATCCCCCTATATTTATCTTTCCCCCAGACGTATCAACACAAACAAAGGCACCGGAAAGTTAAGCAAACTCTGCTCCCATGTTTATAAACCTTCCGTGGTAAAGACCCTCTTACTAGATATCGATCTCTACCGATTAGGTGTTCTTCTGTTCGTGTGCTGAATACAAGACTTCTACATTTTAGCAGAACGCAGCAGAACACAAGTAGAGAGCTTTGCTTTTGGAACGTCCCATTTTTTTCAGACGATAAGATCGCCCGGAAGGAAGGCGGGAAAATCCTTGACAGAAAAGATTTCCCGCCAAATTTCCTCCGCCGTATTGTGAGTGAAAAATCAGCCTTTGTGTACATTCCGTTCGCAGATATGTCCCCGATTCTCTGTCAAATTTCAGGAAATACGATTTAATCCCTGCTAAAACTAACTACAGGAGACGATACACAAATATTTAGACGTAATCTATATCTTATCTTTTGATTGGAGGGCGCCGAAAACTGTTCACACTGACCAGAAGTGTTATCCAAATATTTCTATTATCAGAGTAAGTGTCCTGTTGCCGGTCAGACGATACCACGGTGACAGCCCGTCCGTTTCTGGCATGTTTCCAGCGATCTTAAACAGGGGTGCCAGTTTTACGGAATACAGTGCAATTTTACGGAATACAGTGCAATTTTACTAGTATACAGTGCAATTTGACTAGTAGAATTGCACTGTATACTAGTAAAATTGCACTGTATACTAATACGATCGCACTGTATTCCGTACAATTGCACTGTATAATACGATTGTACTGTACTCCGTAAAATTGCACTGTATACACTGGCACCCCTGTTAAAACGTTTTCTAGACAGGAGGCTATACATTTTCTATAGGTTGGACTGACCTGGAAGCACAGTTATATGGACAGCCTATCACTGTAGTCAGATGATGTATATAATTATCGTAACAAAACAAGAAAAGGTATTTGTAATTGTTACCAACATACGTACTTCAATAACTCTGCAAGAGACACTAGTATACAGAGCATTCTCAGCGGATTTCGAATAGATAATCCATGGAGCTGCCTGTTATACAAATGTATTTAGCTCCATGGATGATCTAAGGTTTGGGAAGGATAATACACATAAGCAAAATTTTTGGGGGTAGGACAACACTTCCGTTTGATATGTTGAAAAATGTTAATATATGTTTTGAGCGTTAGCTTTGTAATGACACTTTTCGAAGCTCACTATGCATCTCAAAACGAGTCTAAACGACAGATGAAAATGTGAGACTCATTATTTTTAAATAAAAATATTAAAATATCATATACACATGTACATGGAAAAATACAATAGAAACAAAACAAAGCTCAAGACCGAAGTAGTTTTGTTTCCCATCCATCGATCCGTTTCACGGCCATTACCGATCATTACCGACAATTACCGAGCATTACCGACGACCTCCATTGTCCCGCCGAGGGACAGCGACGTCCCCGATGATTGACAGCCCACCTAATCTGGCGCGAATGTACAATGCTGCGCCAATCAAATGTGATTAGTTCTTAATTGCTTGTGTCAGTTTTGGTCTTTGTCCCGCGCAGCACGAGAGCTCATTATAATGTCATGACCCCAGCTAAACAAACCGTCCGCCATTTTGGACACACACACACCAGACGACAGTCACGCCAAGGTTGGACTCAGAGATCTGTCACGTTTCATTAGATAAGAAAGCAACGATACGTCGGCGTATTATCCTCCATTTCCCGAGTGTTCTGTCTCTGTCAGTCTCTCATCTTTTGTCATCAAGTCGTCTGCCCATCTGAAAACCATCTCCCCTCGAAGGTCGAAGTAGTAGTACTAGTAGTATGACCTTCAGTCTGTGACCAATGCAACTTCCCAAAGCCGTTTGAACAAAGTTTTTTTTAAGAATCATAATTCATTCTTATCATTCGCTAATCTTGTGTGTTTATTCTAGTCGTCAACTTTTCTTTAAGATGTGTTGGTTTGTGAATACTTTGAACAAAACGATTCAAGTGACTGCCCTTGTCCTGTGCCGTCATAGGGCCATGGACACAGACAGGAATTGAGATATAAGTTTCCACTTTTAGGTTGGGACGCGAGACCTCGCCTCCGGCTTTATTTTGTTATCTGTCAATCTTCCTACAAGAACCCCATTGTGCGTTGTTGTGTTGTTTGTTTTGCCTCGAAAATAAAGGACCGTGCTGCAAGGGGTGGAAGTAGTTGGTGTAAACAAGTAACAAACTGCAACATCATTTTCGCTGTACAACTGAATTTCACATGTAGCATAACACACGTACTATGCGCGCCGACTTGCGGATGTTGTTGGAACAACATACTGTATACACGTTCCTTGGTCACAACGCAGTATAGGACTGTATAATTCAATGTCTTCATTTCTTTCCTCTTCAGGTTTGTAAGTTACGGAGACCCAACCGTCCTCAGCCTGAGTGAAAGCGAGATCCGCTACGCCGTAGAGCGTGCTTTTGCGGTGAGTAGTTTTAGGATAATTCTCACTTGTGCGTATGTATTTACGCGATGTGGCATTCTTCCTGCAAACCAAAAGAAATGTGCTACCATGAAAGTTCATCTGTATTGGTAGTTACATGTTTAAAGTTAAAACTTTTGGTCCAACACAAAAAAATTCTCTCACCTAGAGCTTTCGACCAGTCACTCTGGTCTTCCTCAGTAGACTGACCCAGTGAGGCTTGTCACGTGGCTTCTTTGAAGTGTGACGTCAACACTGGGTCAAAGGTATTTGGTAGACGATGTCGGCCCCCGTCGCGGTTAAGTGAAGTATGGTGGGCCATGATGTGTGAAATGTATGCTAAAATCCCAAGTCTAAAGAAATGACGAGATTTTTTCTATCCATTTTCTTGTGGCAGGTTTGGAGCGAAGTCGCCCCTCTGACGTTTACCGAAGTTTGGTACGGCGATGCCGACATCAACATAGACTTCAGACGGTTCTATCACGGAGACAAGTACGTTTTCCTCCAAAGTTTCTATATTTATAATATACATGTATATTTAACATCAGACACAAAAGACTGATATTTGATATTTTACACTAATTAGAACTTTTGGAAAGATTAGTAGTCTCCTAAATATTATTTAGGAGATTAATTACTTCCAAACGTACACACCCGAACATTGTTAAATATTATGGGAACTAAATTTATGTTTGCATGGTTTGAAAGTTAAGTGAGGGCAAACATCATGAGACATTATTTATGCAAATCAGAGCCTCATTTACATACTATATCGTAGAAAAACAGTTCTGATTGGTTATTGTTTCCCCTCAGTTTCCCGTTCGATGGCGCGGGCGGAGTGTTGGCGCATGCGTTCTTCCCTGGCGAAGGCATCGGTGGCGATACCCACTTTGACGAGGACGAGCCGTGGTCTGTGGGCACTGGCACCGGTAAGGGTAAAAAACGCCGCCTAGCGGAAACTGCTATCTGTATCTACTGTCTATAATTACCTTCGCCAAGAAGGTTATGTTTTCAGAGGCGTTCGTGTATGTGTGTGTCCGTCCGTCCTTCCTTCCGTCAAGGGATACGATAACTTGAGAAGGCTTACATGGATTGTCTTGATACTTGGTAGGTGGGTAGGACTTGATGAGACCTCAACATGATTAGATTTTGGACCCCCTAGCGGCTTGTTACGGTAATGCAGCTGAACTTCCGGTTTTGATATCTCATGATCTAGACATGATAGGGTGAGGAAATTTGGATGGTAGGTAGCACTTTTGCTGGGGAAGAAGTGACGCGAGTTTGGGCTCCCTAGCGGCTTTAATATGAATGTCTATATTTCATGAGCACTATTCATAATTTGGTGATCCGCATGCATAACCAATTATGTTTTAATGTCCTCTTGAGCATAAAGACGCCATTTTTGTTTTTCCAGGTGTGGATATTTTCGTCACTGCTTCGCACGAGTTCGGGCACGCGCTCGGGCTACACCACTCCTCGTCCCCAGGGTCCCTGATGTCCCCCTACTACAACTACTACGACATGAACACGTTCACTCTGCCTGACGACGACAGACAAGGCATACAGACACTGTACGGTAAGTCAACGGTCTACGGTAGTTCTAGTATTATATATATAAAGGCCACAGCAAGTAATTTCTATGGATGACATCAGCACGCGCATTAATTTTCGCCTGATTTGGAAAAAAAACACGAAATTTTGTTGCCTTCTGACAGTGGTCAACATGACGAAAATGGGCAAAGATGTCTGTTGCCATGTCGGAAGGTGGATGGCAGATAACTATGAAGAGAGGAGACAGCTAAAGGCTCTGATTTAATATTTTGTTTCTTCCTTTGATGCAGTGATATGTGATGCTGGTTGTGTATATGTGATGTTCCCACTGAACCAAAACCATTTGTACAATGATTGAGTCAAAAATTTAAAATGTAGGAACCTTTTTTTTTTCGGCCCGTTTTTTTTTTTGGCCCGCTCGCATTAGATTTGGAGTCTGCGGAGGATGTCATCTATAAAAGACAACTTGTAAATGTGTCAATGCACCTGTTTTGTCCTCCCTTCCACTTGTATACTTATACTCATGGTAAACTCAAATAAACAAATAAACAAACAAATAAACAATATGTGTCATCACCAAACAGGCAGACGACACTACCGTAACCGTGACCCTGACGATGCCCCGCGGACCAGCATCCCGGAGAACCCGACTCCTCCCATCGTCATCACCGAGAACCCCAACATCATCCCCGGGGCCAACCCGCCCATCTCCCCGCAGCAGTGCCAGCCCGTCTTCGATGCCATCGCCGACCTCCGCGGGGAACTCTTCTTCTTCCACAACGAGTACTTCTGGAGGAAGCGGGCGGGCGGCGGCGACATGAGCGGCCCCTGGCGGATCCACTCGTTCTGGGAGGGCATTCCTGACGACGTCCGGAAGATAGACGCGGTGTATGAGAGACTCACAGACGGCAGAATATTCTTCTTCGCAGGTAAAATTTTAGTCAGAATTTCGCTCTTCTTTTTATATGACCAATAGACACAAGTTACACAACGTTAGAAATGCATAGATACGACCTAGAATGGATATGAACTTTTATAGCTCATGCCCGTAGGCAAAGGGGGTTTGTCCACTTTTTATCTAAAGGTCCAAGATTTCTCTTTAGGAAGACTGATTCGTATCAAAAGCGGGCCTGGAATCGTATAAAACTGCCTACTTTGTCATTGAATAAAAAGTTACCTCTGATTTTTTTCTCTGAACTCCTCTCAAAAACGCAGGAAATGCAGCCTAATATAAGTTGAGGATGCCTGATAAAAAATTACAGCTACCACTATTGCTTCCACGCCATCCGTCAGTGCTGTTTTCATACTTTTCGTTAGGTGGCGCACTTGAACGGTGTGTCGAAAATTAACATAATACAAACCCTGTTCTCCAGGCCCCAGATACTGGATCTTCGAGGACAGATACGCCCAGGACAGAACGTACTACCTCCGGGACATCGGTCTCCCTGACGACGGCATCGACGCCGCCCTACAATGGCGACGGAACGGGAAAATCTACTTCTTCAAAGACGACATCTACTGGAGATTCAAGGACGACGTGATGGATTATGGGTACCCGAAAGACATCAGTAAATGGACGGGAGTGCCCGCCTACATCGATGCAGTGTTCCAGGCTAGATCCCTCGGTATGGCAATGGCGGCATTTAGCCAGTCTTCCTAATTTCTTACTGAGAATGTATTACTTACTTACGAAAGTATTACTTTGGGTGGGTTGGTTTGTGGGTTTGTGTATACGCTGGTCCATACAGTCGGTTGACAGCACGTGGGTCATGGGGGGAAAGACTGACAGAATAACAGGAGGTCAAAAGCACGTGGGTCGTTGATAGCACGTGGGTCATGGTGGAAAGATTGACAGAATAACATGAGGTCAAAATGTTAGACGCGGAAAATGGGGTGAACTTGAAAGTCCCCAAATCTTGATGGGAAATTAGAGGTTAACATATGCCGGAATTCAGGTGTTTTTTTTTACAATAAATTAATGAAAACCAAAAATACTTCTCGGAAGTCTGATGAAATCTCCGGTTTCTTGTTTTATTGAGTTTATATCATCTTATTGTTACGACGTAAATGAAAAACTATATAATGTGAATTTGTCCATACATGTTTCAAAAAGAGAGAAGAGATCCTGTAGACAGATCCTGTAGATAGAGACGTAGCACAGAAATGTAACACTTGTTTCTTCTAAACCTGTACCCTAGTTATCTAACTTAGTGCATTGGCCCATGTAGGGCGTGAATATGCAATAAAGTTCATTATCATTGTCATTGTTTTCAGACGGCACGTATTTCGTCAAGGACGATCTCTACTGGAAATTCAACGACGGAGTTATCGAGGTGGAGTACGGGTACCCGCGGGACTTCGCGCTGGACTTCCTCGGCTGCACGCCCCGCTTCGTCCCGAGCAGAAACGACGTCAACGTCATCTCGCCCATCCTCGGGAACCAAGTCAGCAACTCTACCGCGTCCTGGACGGCCTCAGCGCCGCACACTCTCACCCTCACCACGCTAGCCTCTATAAGTGTACTGTTCTATTGGAGAACGTGAGAGACGTACTGTGTACGTGTACATGTCATACTTAGTCCAAGTTGTAGATATACTCTCTCGGAATCAGACTGCAGGATGTACCGTACAAGTGCGCCACCTAGCGAAATTTTCAAAATACGTACGTACGTGTGTTTCCTTCAGTGTTTATATATGTTTATGCAGATGTCTACATGTGCGCCAAAAATACATTCCAACAGGAACAAGGTATAACTAACTGCAAATGAAAAAAGATATGAAACCAAGAAAGAAAACTACCACTACAGTTTCGTGCACTGGCTACCGTAATTTGGTTAGCCAACTCAATGAAGATTACGACACCAAATTTATAGTAATTGACGATGGTGAGAAATAGCCTTGTGTACTATAGTTTGTGTACTAGTATTATCGTAAATTTTGTTTTGTTTTTGGTCTAAACCCTTAGGAGAATAATGTTACTTTGAATTTATTAAAAAAAAGAGATAATGTTGAGGACATGTATTGGTTTTTGAGACTTGCAGTAGACCTGCGATTATTATTGTATTTTTTCATATCATTGTTACTTCAATATTGTGGATGTACAGTATCCAAATGTTCTTTCCAATTCGTCACTAAACCAACGCTAGTAATATAAGCTTTCGTGAGTGGTTAAGAGTAGAATAAGTTGTTATTCGCTATATTGATTGTGTTAAACAATCGTCCGTTTACTCAATAAATTGTATTCTTTGACCACGTGAAAGATTTCAGTTCATTTTTGTGTGTGTCTGACTTCGAACACTGTACAAGCTGTGGAGAAGCGCCACCTTGCGATAGTCAATCAGCCTTCACCTACCGTGGTTGATGCGGATAGCGCTGAATGATGAATAAAAATGTGTGCATAAAGTAATACATACAAATATTCAACCAAGGACACAAATAAATAAACATTTAGCTGTACCTTGAATTATAGCACACCCCCTAAAACACGGACCTTTTTAACAAGAAGCTATCAAAATTGTTTAATGTAGAACTGCCACATTGCCGCGGCCGTCATCGAAGATATCGTAGTTTCGTATTATGTATATATTATCATTATGAAATCAAAACCGTCATAACCATCTGTTCTAAAATTATTAATAATGGTAGCATGTAGTAACGACAGTACAGAATTCACTCTAAAATAACTTTCACTTTTGAATAATCGTGCATACAATCTTTAATATTTTGTACGTGTAGTCTTCGCGAATGTCTCCAGACCAGCTGCTCTGCGTACTTATATAAGGAGTCAAAACGCACTGTGAGGCCGATTTTCAGTACGAAAATAACCACAAGCTTTCTCCGCGTCTTTTGTGTGCTATCTCGCCGGGTAAGCCACTAGAGGGGGTAATTGGACGGTTTGTTATTACATTTTAGAAGGTCGGGAGAAATGGTTAGGCCATGTTGATTTGATTATTTGGATGACATCCACGCGCGCATAAATTTTTGGCCGTTATAAAAAAAAGTTTTCAACCATACTGTAAATCATTCAAAACCTAGCAAAATGAGCAAATATACATACCGTAAGTTGCAAAAAAATATTTAAAAACGATACCAATGACGTCGTAGACAAAATCAAACAAAAAAGACGAAAATGTAAAGAAATGAATTTGAAGACTAGATTATTCGCCATACCATACTCTGTGTCATTTGTTCAACGTTCATGACCACGTAGATTTCAAAACGAATTTTTGCAAAACTTTTTTTTTATTCGCACGCTCGCATCATTTTTTGGGGTTCCCAGAGGATGTCATCCATATAATCAAATCAAAATGGCCTTAGAAGGTCGGGAGAAAAGATTACCGTAGAGTGCTCCACTCTAAGTGGTATATTAGTCCTAATTTCTAAGAACTTCGTATGTTGTTTGTTTCACATAGCATGGTAACCATATTTCACTACATAAGATGTGTAAGGGTTTGATCTACTCACACTGGGATGGACCTCTCCCTTTTAGATAATTACGCCCATTTATTAATATTAATCTTTAATGTGCTCGAGGTGTGGCTCTCCTCAAACACTGGACCTCTGGCTTTATGTCCTATGATCCGAGAGGACGTCCCTAACCGAAGCTAGGGACTCATTTTCACCGAGTCTATTGAGGAAATAGGTGTAAAATGCCCTTTCCCAAGCTCCCAACATTGTAGTCTGCTAGGGATTCGAGCCCAGAACCTTTCAATTTTGAGTTTAACCACCCTAACTGCAAGACCACCTTGCCACTTGTATTCTAGGTACACCAAAATATGTAGAGTATGTCATCATATCTAGTGTTTTTTTTTTTAAATTACAAATCAGAATAAAAGACTCATTTTAAGTCTTCGTTAAAAGGCTTACACCAATGTTTGGTATGTGAACATTAATTTTTTTTTTTAAATTTCAAATCACTAACGGTTCTAACGGTGTTTGGCCGGTTGACGGACAGTTTAAAAGACTCATTTGAAGTCTTCGTTAAAAGACACCAATGTTTGGTATGTGAACTTAATTTTTTTTTTAAATTTCAAATCACTAACGGTTCTAACGGTTTTTGGCCGGTTGATGGACAGTTTAAAAGACTCATTTGAAGTCTTCGTTAAAAGACTTACACCAATGTTTGGTATGTGAACATAATTTTTTTAAAAATTTCAAATCACTAACGGTTCTAACGGTTTTTGAGCGGTTGATGGACAGTTCAAAAGAAGTACAAAGCTCTATTTCCCGCCCACCGGGTCGGTTATCACAGGTGTGGAAGGGTTTGAGTCACGCCGTGCACTCTGGGGCTTCAAACAAAATGATTGACGTCAACATGCAGACAATCTCTTTATGTTCCTAGACAAAAGGCATAGATTACATTCCTCCCTCCAGTGCGGTAAATAACTGACATAGGTGCAGGCCGAAGTGGGTGAGCGCGCGTCAGATCTTGTTTTTTTTTACCTACCAAATTTTGAAGGTAATAAAATTCGGCCTCTTTCATCTAAGAAAGAATAGAGAAAAATAACTGCACGTTTGGTATAATTTTGTTCCAAATGTTGCAACGATCAGAAACGTTTAATGGTGAAAATTTCATTCTGATGACATGTATGCTGTAAAATGTGAACGTTATTTGGGAGTACGAGTTGTTTTCGTTAATGCCATAGCTTAAAAGCAATTTTTATTAAGAATTAAATGTACTGTTTTATATTAAGTGTGCAGGTCAGTGCTTTACAGTATATTACTGGCCATTGTTACGCCATGGATGTTTTAAGAGGAAAACAAACGTTGTATTTACATCGTGCGATTTTGAAAAGACCCAAAAAGGATGTAAAACAGCCTTCTCGGTAACAAGAAAGCTGAATTTTGTACGAAACCTGCACGACTATCTTAAGACAAACCAAGAATAATCGTACGATGATCGTGCGACGTTCGTGATCAAGTCCTAAACAGAATGTGTTTCCATCGTACGATTTTGAAAACACCCGAAAAGGATGTAAAACAGCCTTCTCGGTAACAAGAAAGCTGAATTTTGTACGACACCTGCACAACTTTTTGAAGACAAACCAAGAATAATCGTACGAAGATCGTGCGACGTTCGTGGCCAAGTCTTAAACAGTCCTGGTTTTATGTGTTACAAGGATACCGACCTTCACACAACACACGTGGTAGACCCCAACGGCTACAATACATAATACTGGTGTAGACAATCTCTTTTTTTTTAAAACAAGCGGAACAAAAAAACATTAAAATGAAAATATTTCCAATTTCCTTTGGTCGGATGGTCTGACTAATCAGTCTAGACATTAATGGTGAGACGTGACAATCTTGGTCAGGAGTTATTTTGTTTTTTGTCGCGTTCTGATTCAAGGGGAATAAAAATCATGAAATAGAATTACACAGCGATATCTTTCTGAAACTAAGCGATTTAATAACTGATTTATAGTTCTGTATTAATTTATAATTCTGTATCTTAATAGCTAAACTCTGTTTTCTCGTAATACGGGGAAACCTGGACGCTACCCATGTTACATTGTTTTGTGATGTAATTTTTATTTTATGTCTGGTGACGTGAATATAAGCATATTGCTGAGTGCGTCACCACAATGTATTGTATTGTTTGCATGTTGAAATTAAAAAAATGAAATGTTGACTAATTTCCAACGAAAAAAGCAAATTTGTTTTAGTCAGGGTAGACTCTGATCGGGTAGATTCTACCGACAAAGATCCCGATCGGAGTACATTTTTAAACTTTGATTCATGTCACTAACTTTTGGATTAGCTTGATATTTTTTAAATGAAAAAAAAAACCTGACATCCTAATGGGGGTCTCTCTCTTCTATATATCTTTCTCCTCCCCTCTCTCTTCTCTATCTCCTCTCCCTCTCTCTTCTCTCTCTCCCTCTCTCTCCCATGACCATGTTTTG
>NW_017802379.1:8678976-8757533 GCF_001625305.1 Branchiostoma belcheri | reverse complement strand
CCTCCCTCCTCTCTCTCTCACTCTCCCTCTCTCTCTCTCTCTCACTCTCCCTCTCTTTCTCTCTCTCTCTCCCTCCGTCTCAAGGAAAGAGTCAAAGACAAAGCCAACGTCGTAAATACAAAATAAATAAGAAGCTGGATGAATACTGAATATGCTTTGTTCTGGCTGGATTTCTATCCTTCATATCATCGACGTAAACCTATAAGGTCTTTCAAACGGCAAGGTACTAGTAACCATTTTGGAGATGGCATATACGTACGGCCATGTTGATCTGATTATATGGATGACATCCTCTGGGAACCCCAAAACTGATGCGAGCATGCGAATAAAAGAAGTTTAGCAAAAAAAGTTGCTTTCATTCTGAAATCTACTAGTACGTGGTCATTCAGGTTGAACAAATGACACAGAGTATGGTTTGGCGAATAATCTAGTCTTCAAATTCATTTCTTTGCATTTTCGTCATTTTTCGTTTTTGGCATTCTTTTTGTAACTTACGGTATATATTTGCTCATTCTGCAACCTTTTTTGTACGATTTACAGCATGGTTGAAAACTTTTTTTGGAAACGGCCGAAAATTCATGCGCGCGCGGATGTCATCCATATAATCAAATTAACATGGCCTAACCGATCCATTTTCCAAGCAGATGTAAGGGCTTATGCGCCCTGTGCACGTCTTTCAAATAACGGGCTTTGTCATAGAGCGTTTTATTTTCAAACGCCAAACATCTACTTGGAGATAACTTTATGTTAATCTCGAAACCACGTCAGAGCTCTGGGAGGCAAACGCAACGAAACGCAACGAAAAATTCAAATACGCACGTTTTATTCACGTACCAATAAAATATTCACTTACATAAACATCTTACAAGCGAACATCGTATAACAAAGCTTTTAACCATACACAAAATATTGACTGCTCATATCAATTTTTTTTACACATTCAAATAAGTTATATTTATGATAGTTTTTATTATTATTGCCTGTGTATCAAATACCGTGGCAATGAAAAATATAGAAAGCTACTACCCTTTAGACTCGTACAAATGCCTTTAGGGGGTCGAAATAACATCTTTTTTTTCTGAAAGGCAGAAACGGTGACATGGCAGAATCGTTATTTTTCAAAATACGTCATTATATTAGAGGCAAGATCCACACTTTTGTCTGTGATTAAAAGTCAAGACATGTCCTTACGCATTGTATTGTCTTGACTTTTTGTATCACATGTTCTTAACCTTTACTCTAACATTACTAACTTCTTAATGCAGCCAATACATGCCCTACTCATACCCAGCCCGAAAAGGCTAAGTGCGACTCCAAAGCAGAGTGAAAATCGTCACTAAAAGGTTGATTTTTAATTTTCGTCCTCAAGATGTCTTGAAAAAGTCCTTCGGCTGAACGTTTCCGGGAAATGTTTGGAGAAGGGCAATGCTCTTCTGGTTTCTCAGTGCTTTCTTTTCTTGAGATCACTCAACGCATGCTTGTAAGGCACATCTTTCCGAGACACTTTAGTCTTGTGATGACCACCTTGTAGCGTCTGTCTACAGACACGACACTTGACATTTACTTCTTTAAGATGCTAGTGTCTTAAGAAAATATGGCATCGGTTGTATCTTCATGCTTTCATTGTACTATCAGGCTTAATATAGAACCATTACTTCATATACCTTCCCTTCGTATGGCGTTGGCAAAAACACTTGCCAGTGTGCAAGAGAGGGAATATCTCTTTAACCACCACTAGTCTCAATCAGTAAAAAATACCAAATTCATCAACAGCTATCACATATCACCAAACAAGCCTTCCGTCTTGGACGGTATTGCCAAAAATCACGTAACAAAACGAAACTGATCACACTTTGGCTAATTCTAACGTCTATGCAAGAGAATATTCAAATATTTAGCAACATTTATACTACTCCCGACTACATAATATAATCACACATCAAAGTACGACCATAAAATCTTTCTAACATTAAGAATAATCAGTTAATAATGCTAAGATTTGTTGTATCATAGTATCACAAAGACAGCAGTCCTAAAATTGGACCTCGTTCCCA
Organism: Branchiostoma belcheri; assembly: GCF_001625305.1. Classification (NCBI taxonomy): domain Eukaryota; kingdom Metazoa; phylum Chordata; class Leptocardii; order Amphioxiformes; family Branchiostomatidae; genus Branchiostoma; species Branchiostoma belcheri. The sequence continues at coordinate 8,755,479 of NW_017802379.1, read as the reverse complement.
GAGCACAATGGCAGAGCAGGTCGGACTTCTCGCGAGATTTCAAACCATCGCGAGATTTCAAATCATCGCGAGATTTCAAACTATCGCGAGATTTCATCGTCTCTTCCCGTGAGTACGTGTCTCGTGTGTAGTTAATACCCAGAACACACTTATCAAATAGCAAACGATGGAGCAAAATTCCATGGCAAACAGATGGCAATGGCAAGTTACGGCTTTTCCAGGTCGATTCAACAAACGTATTGTGCCGATGTGACACTCAAATTAGCATATAGAATAGTGCCCCCACAAATACACGAACATAACAGTGGTTCCAACATTTTTTCTGACGAAGAATTCAAATCATTGCCAATGAATGATTAAGTCTACCTGGTCCGGCATAATGAGATTGTTGCTAACTTAACAAAATACAAAATTTAACAATGTAGATCTAGGTATCAATTTTTTTGGGACAGGATTGACTAAAATGAAATACATGTACATGTACGTCTACAGGCATTTATAGTTGATAAGAATTGTTAAGACTAAAAGAAAAGAACCAAGTCTCTAATCCAAGCAACATCTCACATGGCAGCCCATCAAAACAGCGTTTCTCGGTGGAACGTCATCATTTCTTGTGTTCATGTCAGCATTCCATGCGGAAATTCCCATGAGCCTTTGTCGGCAACGTCACAGGCAATCCTCGCTGTGCTTCTCCCAAGCTTGTACCTGCAGTGACGTCATAAATCAGACATAAAAATTAATTAGTGAACATGCGATTAAAATAATTCTTGTATTTTTACCTCAGAGACTGAAGATTAAAGGCATCCAATGCATCCATTTCAGAAAATCTGGAAATATTCTGAATAAGGCAATCTTTATGATATTGACACATACTGCTTCACATTAGCACATTTCAATCAGTATTTCAACCTAAAACTGCAAAAACAGATGTCCCAAGATGAGTCCTTTATTCTATGGGTGGTACCCTAAAAATCAACCAAGGGCCCTTTCAGTAATCATTTTCCTTCAGAATTTTGGGTATTTATGCTCCATGAGGGTCAATATGGGATAGTGTGGTTTCAACTCAGTGTGTAGATAAGTGACTAGAATATTGGCTTGAAAATTCGGGTTTCCAAGCCCTAAAACTGCACTGGATACCTTTAACTCTCGGTGAGTCCAACTATACTGGGTATATCCACTTAGGGCATGTCAGAACAAGCTCTAAGCCTGCAAAGTTCCTGCTAGGCACATTGACGTACGCCAGACCATCTCTTTGGCCGTGCCAAAAAATTCGCGCACAAAAACTCTCCCTTTCGCTTCCTGGAAACACTTCCCGGAGGTTCAAAATCTTCGATTTCTTGTTTCCATTTTGCCTCCCATCTTTCTTTTCCGAACGATTTAGATATCGATCAACAATGGCTAGCAACAAATCAATAAACGGTAGTGGGGAGAATGGAATTCAGCTAGCATGTATAGAAGAGCTTTAAACGTCTCTTCTGAAACATTGAATAGATGTTCTTATACCGCTTCTTCAAACGTGAATGCGGAGCACGTTGTTTTAAGCTAGAGACAAGATAAGTGGATATAAAAAGGCCGCCAGGTGTCTGGACAGTAGTAAGACAGGATTAGAAATAGCAAGGACGTTATCATCGGAAATAGTTAGGCCTCTGTCACTCACACATTCAAGACCATCTCACGACTTTCCTCCCGACCACTCCCCAACCAAGGTCGGCACCGGGTTGGGAGTAGCCAAGAATCCAACCTATTCTTACTCTCCAAGCAGAGGTTGATGGTGGAAGATCGTTTGCTTTTTTTATATGGCCCGTTTTGGTGGTGGTAGCGACAAAAAAAGGTCATATATAAAAAGCAAACGATCTTCCACCATCAACCTCTGCTTGGAGAGTACCCTATTCTAGCAATTCGCTCTTCTGATCGCAAGAATAATTTTTTTTCGACTTATTTTTGCAAAATTTATAGCCGGTTGGCGCATATCTACGACTTTTGAAGAGTAGTATGCAATCTCACCGACCAACTCACAGATGACTCACGACTATCACCCAACAATTGTCTGGAGAAGGTCGGTAGGCCATGGTAAGCCATGTGTGACAGGGGCTTAAGGGGTCTAATAGAAGAGAAGTCAAACCCTTCAGACATAGTTTTACACATAGTTATAGTTCTAGACAGCTACCTTCATAATGTAGACTTATTTTATACTCTGTTTCATTGTTCTTTTTATGTTTTGTAATTTGCAATCAGCCTCCTGGCACAAATTTGCAATAATAAACTTTTCATCAACTGTTCTCGTAGACTCAAATGTTTGTATTGTACGAGAACAAGCTCGCTGTCTACAATTCCTGCTACGCTTTTCCGCATTCACCGTTTTTCTACTCCGAAATTTGTATTCCACGAACCGCCACCATTTCGTTGATGACTTCTAGGTCATCATATCGCTCTATATTCATTGATATGGTTTATTTATGTAATTTTTGGCAGAGGGTCGGTTTTATTATTTTTTGTGTGCGTCACAGAGGAAATTTGTTACCAGTGGCACTTAAATAATTTCATAATCAATTCAGACAGCCAAAACAAAACGAAAAAAAAGCTATGGATTCAAAATGTCAACCGTTTACTTGCATGTACATGTATTATAGCTAGGCCACAGCATGTAAATTTTATGGATGACATCCTCCGCAGACTCCAAATCTAATGCGAGCGGGGTTCCTACAGTTTAAATTTTTGACTCAATCATTGTACACATTGTTTTGATTCAGTGGGAACATCACATATACACAGCCAGCATGACATATCACTGCATCAAAGTAAGAAAGAAAACATTAAATCAGAGCTTTTTCTTGTCTCCTCTCTTCATAGTTATCTGTCATCCACCTTCGGGCATGGCAGCAAACATCTTTGCCCATGTTCGGCATGTTAACCACTGTTAGAAGGCACCAAAATTTCTTGTTTTTCTCCAAAATCAGGCGAAAATTAATGCGCGCGCTGATGTCATCCATTAAAATTACTTTCTGTGGCCTTACTTTGGAAAACCGCCAGTGTAAATTCTGTTCATGCTTTTATTGCACCCAATGATATCATCTGAGGGCAGTCGAACCGTGAGACAACGAGCTATTATTAGAAATATAATGATTGGTTGGCACTAGGCGCCCATTGATTTCTTGTGCACGTGTTCATGTCACATGTTGTTAGCTTCGTATCGTTAAATTACGAGCTTTTCCATAGACCGGAACGGTGCCTGTGGACCTGGAAAGCTGCCAAATTTGGAATAACATACGGTGGCACCTAATGGGGGGTTATTGCGGGGGAGGTAGGGGGGTAAATTTGGAGGCGCCGTGCTGCCGCGGCGGGTTATTAAAATCATTTTTATATATTCTGTCCGTATCCAAAAAAAAAGTGAATGGAATACAAAGAAAGGAATACTCTTATATCTTATTCTAATCAATACATTGGAATGAATTTGGAGGCGGCGGGTTATTAGTCTATAATTAGAATCATTTTTATATATTCTGTCCGTACCCAAACAGTCAAAGTGAATGGAATACTTACATGTACGAGCGTATTTTAATTAATACATTGGAATAAATAGAGTTACAGACGTTTTGACCGCTATCCAGCAATCTTCATCAAAAGAAAGAAAAGTTGTAAACTAAGATTCATAAAAATTGTAATGCTGGGGTATTTGAAAAATATTAGTTGTTTTTTTTTTTGCTTAGATCTTTTTATTTTCTATTTTCTGTGAGACCAACTTGCTTTCATGGAAAGTCATTTAAAGTTGTAATTAAATTTTGCGAAGGACGTATTATTGTGGTTGTGGTAAAAGTTGGTTGGTTGGCTGGTTGGTTGGGTTTTTTTCCTTGACCCTTTTTCATTTTCTGAGTGAGGAACTTATTTTCATGCATGAAGTCAATGCATTTAAAGCTGAAATCAAATTTCTTATTACTTATTACTGACTTATTACTGTGTTTATGGCAAAAGTGCGGTTAGGGCTTATGAAAACTTAGTTGAATTTTTTTTTTTACTTTGATCCGTTTCTAATTCAATTTCTGAGAGACGAAGTCGCTTTCATGAGGACCCAATGCATTTAAAACTGTAATTAAATTTCGGGTAGGATTTATTATTGTGGTTGTGGAAAAGTGCCGGTGGGGTATATCAAAATTCAATTCATTTTTTTTCTTTGATCCTGTTTTATTTCAGTTTTCAACGAAATTAGAGCTGTCATCGAAGGACTTACAGTTGTGGTTGTGCCGTTAGGGCATATCAAAGATCAATTGATTTTTTTGCTTTGATCCTTTTTTCATTTTCTGTGATACTAACTCGCCGTCATGAGAAGATGTAATTAAGTTTCGCGAAACACATGTTACCGTGGGGAAATGCCTTTGGGAATGTAATTTTAGATGCCTGCTGTCGATGCCTTAATGTTAGATCGGATTGGATGCAGTGACGAAAACAAGAATAAAAAAACACCATCTTTTACTTGTCACTTTCACCACCGGTTAGCTTAACAATGCCTCACAAAAATATGTTTGGATGTGGTGAGGTTATTGTCAATATAACTTCAGTCTGCTCAAGAAAGGCAAATATAAACTACTTCACGATTTGAAGTGCGCATGTACGGTGTGATGCATTTTGGGTAATATGTCAAAGTTGAAGGCCCATGCTAATACATAAAGAAGGCATGGAGGGCAGATACGTTAATATTAATATTATGTTTCCAAATGTTTCAAAAAGAGAGAAGAAAGGACAACTAACAGTAGATGATAGGTAGTTTATAGTATTATTGTAATGTATAGATTCCTAGCACTTTGCATTAGAATATAGTGTACCAGTATAAAATACTAATGTTTTACATACTGGATATCCTCTTGTGCATTTAGCCCATCTGGGCAAGAACATGCAATCAAGATTCATATCATATCATTAATTTGTTTATTATTATTTCTATGTTTAAAATGTGCACGTGTTGATATCATTATGATTATAATCAAATGTCTCTACAGATAGAAATAATTGATTATTTCTATGTTCTGCATGATTTTTCGTTAGTATTGTACATTTTGTATTATTAGCTGGATGGTTCAATTTTCTGTATCTTTTTATGTGAAAGAATAAAAAAAGAAGGCATGGAGGGTCCTTAAACTTTGACTGCTCAAGAAAAGCAACTATAGGCTACTTCACGGTGAAGTGCGCATGTGCAGTGTGATGCATTGTGGGTAATATGTCAAAGGTGAAGGCCCATGGCAAGACAAAAGGTTATCATCCGCAATTATCATAGAAAATTTAAATTTAAATCTGCATGTGTTTTTTGTGTGTGTTAACTTAGTGGTTGCCACGTAACACGGCCGTTAGGCCACTTCAAGGTGAATGGTGCTACCACCTGAATGGTATGACCACTCACCTGGGTTACGGGTTACCGAGTAGAACTGTAACAGCAACTCTTCTCCCTGAGTCAGAAACATCATGATTGAGACCAGCGCCCAATTTCTGACAAGTAGTGAGGACTAACTGACCCAATAGGAGAAGCAGGGGTTACGAGGCTGGTCGGGAAAATGTGTTGCCATTTATGGTACACTAACTGCGATGTGCCATTGCACTGGAAGCCGAAAAATTGTTAATACGGCTGGTTTCCAAAGTGCAATTAGCGAAGTATTGACTGCGGGAACCTTATGCGGGATCAGGTTGTGACCATGACATTGTTTCATTAGCCACTAGGTTACATAATGGTCTCATTTGTATCCCTACATTACATGTGCATGCTTGTTAGTCGACATTATGGTCGGGCCAATTTGTTATAATTGCTCGTATACATGAAACCGATGAAAGACATATATTGCATAAGGCTGGCTTCGTTAACGTACTAAGAATTATGCTGTATCCTATAGATAATTACGCGTCGTCTTTGTCGGGGTAGACTTTATAAACTGTCCAAATGGAGAATAAGGCGGGCATGTTTTTTTCATTCTGAAATGCATGGATCTCGGAAATGAATCAACAATGACAAGAAAATACACTATGTACCTCCTGGTCGATATGAAAAAGTCCAGTTAAGAATTGAACCCAATTACCAAGGATGATGCACTTTTCCCCAGTTTTCCTCATTATTCTTTACGGGTAAACAAAATGGGAAACAGTAGCCAAGAATGAAGTCGTTCGCGATAGCACCAGCAGTACACTTCCTATACTTATGGATATACAGGTGATAATTCAACCTTATACAATCAAGACTTGCAGCCAGATTGACTCAGCAAAACAGAAAGCAAGAAGTCAGAGATGTTAGACCTCCGGGAAGTGTTTTGGGGTTTCAGTGAAGTATCGGAACTACATGTGGAAGGGATTGTATGACGTGATTTATTCGGATATTTCACACAGTCAACCACTTCCTGAATACCTCCATGTACCACCCACTTTACTGTCAGGCAATCAACAAAACATCCACCCGATCTCACTACAACTGGGGAAGCACACACACACACACACAAACCAACTGACAAAGCCACCCAAAACAATACTTCCGTACCCAGGAAGTAGGAAATCTACTTACCTGACAAGTAGGGCTACAGTACCAGGCCTTCCTGCACCCCGAGCAGAGGAACGTGGCTTCTTTGTTGCAGACCACGCAGCTGTGGTACTCGTCATCCGCTATGCTGACGACCCCACCGCCGGTGTCCCTTCTGGGAGGACCGACCATTGTCCCCGGACTGCCCTGTCCGTTCTCCACAACGCCTGGTCCCCTCATCATCGGATTCCCTCGGAAGACTGAAGCTGGTTGGTGGTTGGCGAGGTAGCCCTGGATATCTTGTAGATACGCAGCTTCTCGCGCTGTCTGCTGCCCCACCCTTGTGATGAGGTCCTTGGGTTGGGTCCGTGCTTGTTGTAGGTGCACTGGGTGTGTTTTTGAGGGATGCATGATGCTGTTTTCTGGAGGACCTGTGACTGAGAAGGGTTTGAAGTGCTTGGATAAGTAGGCAGCCTGCTGCATCTCCGGTAAGGCGACGACGTTGGGTCTTTGGAGGTGGTCCTTCACCGACGAACCACCACGCTTCATGGCGGCCTCAGCCCTGCTCTGGACGGCAGCATGCTGTGCGGCGTGGGCTGCAAAGTACGCCGCGTTCATCTCGGCAGAGTTTGTAGGGAGCTGACCGGGCCAGCCGTACTGCTGCAGCTGCTGGTGATGACACATCTGCCCGGGGGACGGTTTACCAGGCAGCAACACCGGATGGTGCTGGGCAGCGGGAGGAGGTTCTTTGCTGTTGACGATGGAGGTGGCGTTAGGCGGACGGTGGTGTACTCCACGCAAGTTGTTGAGTTGACTGGGTGTTGTTGAGGTAGGAGTTTGTTGTCCAGGGGGTGGGGACAAGAGCTGTTGTGTGACGGGGTTGAGCACCCTAGGGCTCTGTCCCGGGATGGGTTGCTGTTGGTACCCTGCAGGGACGGGCATACCCGGGCTGATGTAGTAAAATGGCGGCATCCCTTGGTGTGTCATGGCGGGCAGCGGGCGCTGGTCTGGGGCGACCATGTGAGCCGCCATTGCTGTACTCCGAGGAGCGAAGGACGGATCGCCTGGGAGGATGGGTATAACCTGTGCCATGGTGACAGCCGGGTGGATAGGAACACCACCATGAGGGTAGGGGTGGACAGTACTAGTGGGTACGCCTCCCTGCACGGATGCCTGTGGGATAGCAGTGTTCACCGGCGGGTTCAGCTGAACCTCGCTGCCGGTTGTGATGTTATGAGGGTTCCCGGCTAATTCTCCAGGTCCCGGGGGCCTGCTGTATTTCTCAACGAAAGATTTGTGTTCGTTTAAAATCTGTTTGGCACGTTTGACGTCCATGTGTGCCTGCCTGCGCCTCTCTGCAGCTGTGGCGGCGGCCAGGTCGCTCTGTGCCTGTGCGTAAGGAGAGAACCGCGGGGCTGCTACAGATCTAGGGCTAATGTGGTTTTGGGCCACCGTACTTATGGCTGGGTACTGCTGCCCGGCGGTGGTGTTAGCGTACATGAGAGCAGCCTGCCGCGGGTCCGTGACGTAGCGAGGATCCAAATATGGTGGTGGATTCACGTGTGGGTTCACGTGACGGAAATCTTGCAACGAGCTCGACATGGTTGGTCCCTTCTGCCCGATGATTTGAACGTCTGACGAGTTCTCTCCGTCGGAACTCCGGCGTTCGTTGGACGCTGTTTCCCGCCATCTATTGCCGGTCTCTCCGCCGATCTTCCCGCCGGCCTGAAGAGTGATTGCACTGTCGCTCTGTGCCCGGTGGATGGGGATAGCCTAGATATAGCAAAATCACCCATGTCAAGTTAATGGTTCAATCCAGAAGCTTAAAGCATACGAAAAGGTCCCTCTGTTTCAGTAGACTGAGAAAACATAACCTTTACGCATACTTTAAGGCAGGGCTTTAGCCAGCGCCCGTTTTACCGTCAATTGACGGTAATTTGTCCCGTCTGACGGTAAAAATTTTAGTCCTTACCGTCAACATTGACGGTCAAAAATCGTGGGTAAAGACATGGAAAAAATCTAGCGAATTTGAATGAGCCACGGCGCGGCGTCTTTTCCAAACGCACGGCGGCGGGAAACCTGATTTCAAGGACCGTGCCGACGTCTGTTGACTTGGCTCTATTGTTCAATGTTGCTGTCTGTTAAAACAACATGTGCTAACGGCCACATAAGAATAAAATAAAACAATGGCTTGACTCAGACACACGCTGCTAACTGTACATGACAATACGATAAATAAACATGTGACAACGAACAAAGAAATATCAAACGTTTTTGAATAATATACTGTACTTGAATAATCATACTATCGCAAGAAAACGGAGATTGATCCACACAATGTGGCCTTATTTAATCTAAAACTTCGTCAGACCTCCTTCGCGCGAAGACTTGAGCGGCAGCATAAAGATTTCTGGAGGATCGCTGACACGCGAGTTTTTGCCGGCCACGTAACTCCCTCCGCGGCAAAATACCCTATGCCGTAGCGAAATCACGTCTCAGCGCTTCCCCAAGTCAACTTCATGGCCGCTAAAGTCCGCAAAGGAGCTGTAACTTCCTCATTTCGGTTGAGAAGCGAAGCTGACAAGTAAAATCATGTACATGTCGGCCATTTTGTTTGCTACCCGAAGTCTTCCGAACGCTCTAAATAAGGAAATCGTCGGAGATCTGAGCCACATCGCCCGCTGTCGGTCAGCGCTCGGGGCCGGCTCGGTGGAAATCGGAGGCTGTGACGTCATGAGTAGGTTCATTTGCATGGCCGCGGCTTGAATCGCGGCGGGATTTGAGCGGATCAAAACAAAGGGCATACTAGTAGCGGATTGTTCATTGCGTGTTGTCTCCTTGTGAGAACTGTTAGTTTTTCATTCTGCAAAATTGCAGATTGTGTAGTTTTTTTTTTATTCTGCAATCTTGACGGGTATTTAGAACACCGAATGCATTAAGTGTGCGGGAGGGCGTGATGTCGATCACCGGATCGTGAAAGACATTCTTTAAAAGTAATCATTGACGGAATTTTTTTTTCGCGTTGACGGTATTTTTTTTTCGCGAATTGGGTTGACCTGGGGTTGACGGTAAAAAATTTCGAGCTGGCTAAAGCCCTGCTTTAAGGTATGCTTCAATATGGGATACGGCACAAAGAAAACATCCTTTCCGCTAGCCTTAGGCAATTCACAGTAATAGACAATTTCCACATACGATGCAGATAAGGTTATTATACATAACCACATAAACCTTCGAACAGGATGCCAAATGATGAGATGCACCTATGTTTAGATGTGTATATGTAAGACATATCATTTATAATTTTCATATTTTGTATATGTAACAATTTTAGACTTTGTAAAAGTTTGTATAATATGCTAGATATCAAGAATAAAATGGTTTATTGATGTTAGAATTCTATCATAACTCACCTCACTGATTAGTTATTGTCAATACTAACCTGACTGGACGGCCCAATAGAATTTGGTGCTGTAGAATTCGGTGCCGTTGAATGGGTCGACTTCTGACCATCAGCAAACTTAGTAGGGCCCGACCTCATCAAGTAGTCTATATCTTCACACAGTTTATTGTACGTCATCCTCATGTGAAACAACAGAGCTTCCTTCTCTTGGGACTGCTTCCTGAGCAAACCGCTCTTGTCCTCCAGAGACCTCTTGCGCAGTTCTGTCAACAACAGTTCTTGGTTGACGAGTTCTCTCTCGATGTTGACTTTGTTTTTGGTCATGACTTCCAGTCGGGCCAGTAGGGCGGCGGTGACGCTGTGGTCGCCGCGGTACGGTGTGTCGTGAGGCGGCGGCGGTGGCGCGGAGGGCCGCGGCGGAAGAGGCGGCGTGACGGGCACCACGGAGATCACCGAGGGACGTTCTTGTCCTCCCGAGGAGGAGCTCCTCAGAGCCTGCGATTTCTTGGATGGCAAAACGGCTTGCTGTGAAGGCACTGCGAACTGGTACGGTGCTGACGCTGTTGCTGTCTCGGGCAGGGAGGCTGTCTTGCCCCGCCTTTTGGGTACGGTCTCCTCGTAAAGCTTCGTGGCTGCGGCAGCTGGAGAGGTCGTTTTGTCTGATGGTGAGACAGGAGAATAGGGGCTCAGGCAGACCACGCCGCTGTCTACAGTGGATCTCTTCCGCGGTGGGCAGCGGACGGTCGGCGAGGCGGGGCGCTTCGGCGCGGCTCCTTGATGGTGACCGTCTGTCAGTTAGGAAACAAACCATAGGTAGACATTAGCAACGACAATGACAATTAACTTTCTTGCATATTCACATTAGATATCTTGACTTTATGTGCTACGTCTCTATATACAGGATCTATCTACAGGATCTCTTCTCTCTTTTTGAAACATGCATGAACAAATTTACATAGTTTTTCATGCAATGGAAAGGGGAGCACAGGAAATCAGAGATTTCGGGAAGTATTTTGGGTTTTCGTGACCTTCAAGCTCATCCCATTAACTGTGTCTAACATTTTGACCTCCTGTCATTCTGTCAATCTTGCTTCCCCTACCCACGTGCTGTTAACCTACTGTCTCCGGACAAACTGGCCAACGAAAACAATGTATGATCTCGTTAAAGAGGTTCATCAGTCACGTAGAATTAACAGTTAGTAGATAATGCCTCAATCAGTGACTGTTTTTGTAAGGTAAAATCACATCAAGGTGTACAGTCGACACCGATAATTTGGAGGTACGTGATTTTACCTTACAAAAACAGTCACTGATTGAGGAATTATCTACTAACTGTTAATTCTACGTGACTGATGAACCTCTTCAACAAGATCATACATTGTTGTCGTTGGCAATGGGCGTTCAATGTGGGCAAATACATGTTTGTTCTACAACAACGACCGACATAATTGCAAACAACAACAACGTGCATCGATGTTATGGCGGTGAGACGAACGCGGTTACCACTGTGCCCTTGACGAAAAGTCTGGCTAGCCAAGAGCTCTTTAGATTAAGAATCACTCCACTAAACAGTAGCTGCTATACGTACATGATATACCGGGATGGCCAAATTCCAAAATACTATGCCCCGTTCTTACCGGTTCAGTCGCCTAAGGTTCACTGTACGGTGTACTTATTTCCCAACTGAAGACTGTTATATATTTTCTCGGCTTACATATGCGTGTTTGTTTGATATAGTCATCGTGTCTGAGTCATACTGCTAAGAATTAGAATGTATAACCTAGACCTCTAGACAAGAAATAGAAAGAAAACAGCCCGTGTTTTTATCCTCATACCAAAGTCACCACGTACCTCCACTCGTCTGTAGGACCCTTCAAAGCGTTTTTTATCGTACATATTCAGGCAATTTTGAAATTACACGTTCCACGACCCTACCTCGTTATTTTCTAGAAGCTATGCCCTTTTACATCAAGGCATGTGCACAAAATTACAGTACGTGAGGGGATTCGGCAATTATATTTTGAATCCCGACTGGTAATTACTGGGTTGGTAAGAATGAAGTAAATGTGTATGAAAAAAAGTTGCTGGCTGGATCCAAGCAGGTTTCTTTAGGTTATTATTGTTATGACATTTTCAGATAGCAAACAATTCTTTACAGACGTTTCAATAAGTATTGTATGATTTGAATAACTGGTAAGGTTATATTTTCTATACACTGGCATGGTATGCCATGTACCCACGATGATAATATATCGCCATGTGAGCTTGCGTTTGTTCTCTGTAGGGTGTAATTATATAAACAGTACGTGGCCGTGGCTTCTGTGGAGGTTTAGACCACACGCTGGAATACACAACCTAAGGGACGTAGAATAACAGTAGGGAGGGTTACCTTGTCGGGGAGCTCTTTGATCCTTCGGGACGTCTTCAAACGAGAACATCGAAGTATTATTCCTTGACATTGGTCTGTCCTGTACGTTCCCCATAGCTGGAACTTGTGGTGGCTGGGTCTCTGGTGATGATTTAGCAGGGTCTGAAGCTTGTGGTGGAGTGATGTTAGCCTTCGGTACTGCCGTATGTACCGTGACTGTTATAGGCGTGTAGGATCCTGATTGACTGGCAGCAGGGATTGGTGATGACTGTTCTGTAGAAGCACACTCATCCTTAGAGGAAATTGGCAGGTCTTCTTTCTTTAAACCAGCGTCTAGTGTTGCTGACGGAACCGCGGGAGGTTCAGTGCAAACACCGCGGTCAGCAGGAGATTCTGCCCCGTCGTTGACGTGCTCGGAGGCGGTAGAAGCACCTGCTTCGACCTCCCCACCCTCTGCCGCTGCCTTCGCGATATTCTTGGACCCGATGCTGTTGTAAAAATCAACGAACCTCGCCGCTTTCAAGCTTAGGTTGAGAGGCTCTTCTTGCGACTGCCTTGCCGAAGTTTGCGGGGCTTCTGCCTGGGTGTCAGATGAATTCACGGCCGCGCTTTCTTCAGTAGACAGACCCTTGTCACTGCTACCTCTACGGTCATCAACAGTCTCAGAATCTTCGGTTGATTTTTCAGCGATAGAGAGTTTCGGGGAATGACTTTTTGGCTGGGAAACCTCCTGTTGTCCTGTTTCCTCGGTGGTAGTTGGAGAGACCGGACCGCGAAAGACGTTGTCGTTCTCGCCTTCAAGTTTGTCCGTTGACGACAGGGTGTCGAGGGAAGTGAAGCTTTCTAGGGACGAATCTCGGGACAACTTCCCTTGTTGTTTACTTCTTCTCTTGTCCTTCACAACGACTGTTCCATCAACTTCACCAGGCGTCTTTTCTTCTTCTTCTTCTTGTTTACACTGTAAAAGTGGCAACTACATATTACTGATCGAAATAAAAAAATATATATTTTGCAGCATCATGCATGCGTCGGTAGTTGGACGCACATAATGATACCCGATTCATACTTTGCATGCCATCATTATGGGTAATTGACATTCAGTCGAAGACCTCTTAAGTAAATATCAGGGAGGATGAGGCAGGTGGCTTAGACAGACAACTGGAATGTTTGTCACACAAGGCTGATAAATTACTCATTTTCACACCTTCCTGTTACTGCAGAGAAAAAAACAGAGATGTGTGGAAAAATTCACAGAAGGACCCATAGGCACGAAAAATATGTTCGTATTCGTCTATTCCTCATGCACTGAACGTTTTCGCACCCTAAGCATGTACGTAGACTACATGGTTAGAGTGCGAAAGCGTTGTAGTTCAATATATTCAGAAGTGGATTCCAACGGGGTAAATTGGTCTAGATGTTAACCTACAAGACCTTTCGATTCTGTTTTCCATCGCTGCTCTCGCAAATCAAGGTGTCGAGGAAAATGATGGAATTGCAACACTGCACAACATCCGATCTTAAAGCATACCTCGAAACATGCGTAAAGATGTAATTTCTTTAGGCTGGTGAACCTTTACATATACTTTAAGGTGTGCTTAAAGATCGGATTTTGTTTTTCATCGCTGCTCTTGAAAATCAGGGTGTCTAGGAAAATGATGGAATGGCAACACTGCACAAAATCCGATCTTAAAGCATACCTCGAAACATGCGTAAAGATGTAATTTTTTTAGGCTGGTGAACCTTTACATATACTTTAAGGTGTGCTTAAAGATCGGATTTTGTTTTCCATCGCTGCTCTTGAAAATCAGAGTGTCGTGGAAAATTATGGAATGGCAACACTGCACAACATCCGATCTCAAAAGCATACCTCGAAACATGCGTAAAGATGTCATTCCTTTAGGCTGGTGAACCTTTACGCATACTTTAAGGTGTGCTTAAACATCGATTTTTGTATACTAGTAGTAAACACAGATAAATATGATATCTTAGAAGGTTATGGAGGGGTGGAGATCGCAGGATTTTTGTATGTTTTCACCCTAAAATCCCCTTAACACTGTGAGCTTGTTGTTACACCACTACGATACATTGGAAATTGGGTTGTTTCTGTGGATTTGTGTCGGTCCCAACTAGGGGTTTTGGTGATGTTGTTTAATAATTCTGGATGGTAAAATAAATGCAAACACTGGTTCTCGTGATGTAACAAGAAATACTCTTCTCACCCTCAGCGTTTTGGGTTTGGTATTGGAACTGTTAGGGGTATTGTATGATGTAATTCGATCGGGTATTACAATAACATTACTTCCTGAATTCCTCCAAATACCACCAACTTACTTCCACCTTGAGTCTCTATCAATCAACTGTCGAAATCACCTCCCATTCAACATGCAATCGATGCTATTAGGCCAAGGCAAGTAATTTTTATGGATGACATCAACGCGAGCATTAATTTTCGCCTGATTTTGGAAAAAAAACAAGAAATTTTGTTGCCTTCTGACAATGGTCACCATGCCGAACATGGGCAAAAATGTCTACTGCCAGGCCGGAAGGTGGATGGCAGATAACTATGAAGAGAGGAGACAAGAAAAGGCTCTTGTTTTGTTTCTTAGGTTGATGCAATGATATGTGATGTTGGCCGTGTATATGTGATGTTCCCACTGAACCAAAACCATTTGTACAATGATTGAGTCAAAATTTTAAAATGCAGGAACCTTTTTTTTCGGACCGCCTTGTTTTTTTTCGCCCTCTCTCATTAGATTTGGATGTCATCCATAAACTTTACATGCTGTGGCCTTAGGACAGAGACACAACCCACCCATCTCTGTCACCAAAGCAATAACCGGAAATAATAAGTACTAGCGTTGCCTGTGTGTTTAAGTCTCACCTGTTCTCCGTTGGGATCAGCTTGGTCCTTCTCGGAAGCAGTCGGCGACTTGCGACTCTCAGGGTCCTTCCGGTTCGTGACCAGCTGCTGCTCTGCCATTAGGTGCTTCATCTGATGGAGACACGTGAATGTCAACATTAACACATACTTTACAGACCACTTACAGCTTACAGCAATACATTGAAAGATGTTACTTTGTACCATCAGCAAGTTCTCAGTAGTAGTGTTTACACTATTTTCCTCACTGGCTAATTTGGCATTTTAACTTTGCATCGTTTTGTCACAAAGAAATTTAGAAAGAACTGTAGTTGTACTGAATATTGATACCCGGGTACAAAAGGTTATAAATCTGATTTTATGGACCATATGGATGACGTCATCATATTTTATTGCCCCAAATATAATTATCTTTAAAGTTATAATATAGCACTTTGGTACAAATAACTGCAATAAAAGTATGATTTTCATGTACATAATGGTCAAAGCTACAAACGTACGTTTGAACAAATTCATATCTACTAATTATCCTAGTTATTAGAGAATAACTAGTTTTTAATTAGGCTATTAGGTTATTTTCTAATAACTACGGGTAATTTACGAGTAAAATATGATGACGTCATCCATACTTTCTCCTAACAGACAAAAAAACTCCCTGTGAATTAGTAGACTCTTTCATTGACATAATTATATGGACTGTCTGACACACAAGGTCCAACTCTGAACTCCTCTTTCTGTCACTGACAGAACTCGGTCTGTCCTTTATTTCTAAACTAGGCACACCAAAACAATACCTCCATTCACGGAGGTAACAATACCATGGTCCCAATACATATAGTCTCTTTTTTTTAAAATAGCTTCAAGGGTAGCATCGTGAGTGGTGTCAAAACCATGGCAGCGAGTATGCGAGCTCACACACGTGCACGAAATAATGGGCTTAACAGGTGCAGGTGGCTTCTTCATGTCTCATCTTCATCGTTATCATATCTCTAGTCACCACTCAGATGAAGAAGAAAAAACGCATGACCCTGTTCATAAGTGGTTTTCAACATCAATCAAAGATTGGGCTGTGCGGTATCATCCTGGGTGGTACAATTTGCCTCCCAAGTCGCAGGTATTCCAATGGATTTCTTTGTAGTCGTAATCAAAGGACAATAAGAATTACATGTACATATGAATTGTACACTCTATTCTTCAGCATGAGACCGCAATGGTTACACACTCCAATACCTAGTCCTAATCAAAATACAATAAACATTGCATGTAGATATGAATTGTACACTCTATTCTTCTCTTCTATTGAAGCATGAAACCGCAATGGTTACACACTCCAATACCTAGTCCTAATCAAAATACAATAAACATTACATGTACATATGAATTGTACACTCTATTCTTTTCTTCGATTGAAGCATGAAACCACAATGGTTACACACTCCAATAACTAATGATCTTTTTTTATGTTTTTGCTCACATAGGCTAAACGCAGGAGTCATTACATTACACAAGACTATAAAGGTAAACTATCATCACTCATAGTGTCGATAGTGAATAAGGAAAGAGACATAACAGTTATGGATATAAAACTATGCTATCACTGAATCTATCGTATACATTGTATCATTAGATTTATCGCAAACAAAACAGTTAAGCATGTGAAGCTATGTTACTGTGAAATGTGTCGAGAAATAGAATAACATTGAAGGAATGAAGACCTTTATTGTACACACATACCCACTGGGTTAAGTACAGGTCACAACAAAAGGATGCAATATAGATAACGTTACATATATACATCGTTAAGTAGCTACAATTAAGTAAATTCGGTTTCTTCTCGTTTCTTAGTAATTAAAAATGGTAAGAACAGGTATGTTTCAATATAGAAGGTTTGTCTAAGCTCATTAGAAATATAAATTTATCTGTACAGCTTAGATGTATGAAGAAGGGGAACATAGATTGTATTAGATTATAAAGATCTTCTCTCTCTTAGTTGTATAGTTTACATTCTGTTACAAAATGTTTCTCATCTTCGATTCTTCCTAAATCACAGTACTGACATATTCGTTGTTGATTACCTCCTAAATCATGGCTGAATGTTGGAACAGTATATATATCACTGCATGATTGAAAAAATCAGCGTACTTACCAACCAGTTGTGGCGCGGAAACTCGTGAGCGATCCTCGCTTCACTGGTGGCCGAGCTCTCCGCTTTATCCCGAACCCTCGTCATAGACTTCTTATGTTTTCCTTCAACGCCTCCTTAAAAAGAGAGAAGCGAAACGGCATGATTTTACAACAACAACCCTAGGAGAAAGAGAGGACAGCTCCGTCGCGAAACCCAAGCATCCCATGTAAACCCAACAGTCCGTCTTCCTATCATTTGCAACATGTGACCAGGCAATTATATCAACATGCACTCTTACAGTATGGACGGTCGAGTGTAACATATTAATGGGTCCTTCAGTCACATGAAAACACGCCGGGTGATAGATCTAGAAAGCCGCAAGCGAACCCGAACCGACGGCTCCTCTAGGTTAATGAGTTGTTGTCGTTCGCGGCCATCTGAAGCTTTAGTGGTCGGTACGTACAGTACAGAGGTAACACGCTGGATGTACGCATACGCTGTGCCGATCAGGTATCCAATGAAGGTACCCTTTCTATGGTACAGCCTTCGTCTTCCAAGTATGTTAATTGCCGCCTACGGGCAAGCAGGCATCAGACTCTTACAATGCCGCTGGTGTTGGTTAAGACTCACGGGAAGGCAATCATACAAATCCCCGCACGAAATGTATATGTATTTTTTAATAAAACCGCTAAGAACGTCGCATATGGGCTGCTTGGGCTTTTTTGCATCACTGCATCGTTGTCGTAAGCTTTCCTGGAATCGAACGTTATTTCTTGCTAACAAAACAACGAAGGGCAACGGCCTGCCATGTATGTAGAAGCTGATTTTGAACGAGCTGTATGTGCCATTGTTAATTCTCAAGGGAATCGTTAGGAAAGGATGTAGGAGGTACATAATTGCCCACATTTGGAACGGTGCAACCTGCGTTGTCAAAATAGAAAGCCCGCTAATGAATCGACATGCCAATTAGTGTATGTGTAGACGACGTTATGTATGATCCCACTAGGAGTACGAGATTGCTTTGATGATATACGTTACGGAGCAAAGATACACCGGAAAAGACATGGAATTCCTTTGTATATCAGGACAATATATAAAGCTAGCTAGTCAGATATGAAAGTTTCTTGTCTACATGTACATTTATCTGTGATAGCTAGTTAGCAAAGACGTACGTAAAGTACGAATGCGGATTCTTTACCAAATGTAGACCGAAAGGATATAAAGAACCCTAACATGTGTAAAAAAAATTCCATTAAAAAACCTTAATAAAACGCGGAAAATAAAAAAAAAATCATAATTTTTCTGCTATAGCGGCTACACATTGCATACAGATGGGTCCTAATATATGTTCCTTAATTGCTGTTTGGTCAAAAACAAGAAAGAAAATGAAACCATAAAAGATGACTTCTGCATAAATGTGAAGGAGACCTTTGTCAACTCGTAAAAAGCTACTCAGCACGAAGATCAATACAAACACGTCACAGGCATACTTAATAACAACCTACTAAGTCATACACTTACACCTGCGGAAAGCATTTGGGGAGAAACGCACTGACGAGGGGTCAAGTTAGATTGCACAGGTCAGCCCGTAATGTACGAGGAGAACGGAAAGAAGAGTAAAAAATAAACTGTAAATGGGATGTACTTTACTTATGGAGAGAGCCAGACAAAACATGAATTTCACATTAGAAATAAGAGGGTTTTAAGTGCCCCAGACGGACACATTGGTAGTCAGGTGCCATCGTATAGTGGTAAAATGTATTCCCTTTAAATGCCAATGATGTAGTGACTAGCTTGTGATCACAATCAGGAAAATTATACGTGTGCTAGAAAGCTCGTAATGTACAGGAGTGCGGGTCGTGTAGAAATGCCCTTTCACTGAAATGTAGATTACGTAAGTTTAAGGAATAGAAGAGAGTAAGTACTATTGGCAAGTTGCTGCATGTGCATAGAAGCAGGGTTTGTGCAAATGAACATTGCGAATCACTCATGCGTTCTTATGATATGTGAATATATGGTGCACGATATCAAACATAAAGAAAACACCATCCTTTCGACAGTGACTTTTAGTACAGTACCTTACATGGTTAGTTGGTTACTTTTGCTATAAAAAGCACATTCAAAGGGTTAATTCCATTTGTCCTTGTTGTAATCGTTTTTCCAACACTTTTACTGCCGCCCGGGCAACTGTAATCTAATTTTAGAATAGATAGGTATACTAGTAGTATGTAAGCATATGCTAGTCAATGTAAGGGATATGTATTATGACTATACTAGTACTTCGATTTCGAATTCAAGCTTTTAACTGGAGACTGTCAAACCGGTACGTGTTCAGTGACCCCCTCGGTCTTTACGATGCCTTTTGGTTTGAGAAATACCCCGTAAACATTTCATTGAAGTTAATGGCATTTTTCTGGTAAATGAAATACCGTGTCGTGATATGAGTTGTCTCATACATTCGACATCATCTTTGTCACAATCTTGTAATACAATCGACACTATCTTATGCCCACAGCAGTCATAATTATTTCCCAGCGTTCAAATTAAGTGGCGATGAAATGAAATAAGCAAACAAAATGAAGACCCACTTTCTTATAATTGGTGACATATTGTGATTTTGATTCACACTGTGATTCCTAGTGTGACGGGAAATTGAATTTACCTTCGACCAATGAATGATTGAGAGTCTAATTGTGTCTTGTGATAAAGTCGCCCAGCCCATATATGTGTATACCACAACATGATCAGAGGGATATGTCATAACACATTAACATAACGTAACCATAACAAGTCAAAACAAGTGAGGCAGAGGTAGCTAACAGTACATAGAGGTGAATCAATGAGTGACTAGTTTAGGTAACATGGAGATAAATTGATAATAACTCACATGTTTCAGTGAGTCAAATCAAACTAATAATATGTCTGACAGAAAAAAATGCCTTTCAATATATTGACGTCCTACTAGTTTCATTGCCCAGCTCTACACGTGTGTTTTCTGACGTGCCCCAGATTTTGTACAGTGCAGCCTCAAAAGAGTCATTTCAACGGAATTGTCTACACGTGACTAACCTAGAAAAAATTTCTGACAGAAACAAAAAAATAATCATACTGTAGGGATTTCCGCTCTTTGATGCTCCCGTTGTGATAAATGCTATGGCTCGGCTGTATGTAATCAAACATCAGAAAGCCCGCAAAAAACAAGAACTACATCTAGGGACCAATTAGTTGCACGAGTGGTGTAGTAGGTTTGGTCATGTTACATGTAATCAAATTGCTACGTTTTGTCCTCATTCTTGGAGAACAGGAAGGGAGGAAGGAATATTTTATATAATAGCTTTATAGTTCGTCTTCTTCAAAAAGAATTCAGAGCAACGTTTCATGTTTTATTTTACCTCCGCCGTGAGTTCGTTGGCCTCCATATTTTAATGGTAGGAAAATATTCAGTAGGACTATATGTGGGTTTTGAGTACATTGAACTGAGTATTTAGATAATATATATGATAACATTGTGTTTACCCATATATGATTAATGTTTTGTCAACTGTTATCATACTAATTACGGATGATTTTAATCACTGTTAGAATGGTATTCGTGTAGCATTAATAATATGAATGACCATTGCCATTATCCGTATATGATGTTTAGAATGTAGAACTATACATAGGACGTCACATAACGTCATTGATTCAATCAATCTTTAACCAATTGTAGCACATGTACACTTCAGTGTATGCAATGCGAATTTGAAGAAATTGTGATATTCAGAAATAAACCAATCTCTGTACGCTATACATCCTACGTCTTTACATTATGCCCATCGGCGTCGGTGAACAAAAAACATGAACCATCCTTGAAAAAACAACAAATACACGTAAAAATCACAACATTCTATTGATAAGGCAGACAATTTTCATATATGAAATTAGCTAGCGTGAGATATAGAAGGTACTAGAACGTCCCAAAAGACTGCGGTTAGTGAGATGTAATGAACCTACCTCTTTTCCTCCCCTTGAGTCTTCCGGCTCGCTTCGGCCCGCTCTTATCCCTCTCGTCTGTGAGTGCCGACGGCGTGTTGTGTTCACCTTTGCCCTCTCCCCTTCCCGTCAGCTCATTAGGTGGAGGAGCGGCAGGAGCGATCGCGACGTCCTCGGTGACCCCACCTTCTTCCAGCCGCCGTGGTCGCTCTACCTCTCCGTTTGCGTCATCTCGGTCGTTCGAAGCCGTTTCCTCATCCACTACCAGATCCGCGGCTTCCCCGAGCTCTACTACGCACAGGTCCGACAATTGGTCTGCGCTTTCTGAGTCAACCGGTGTGGTAGAGTTAGGGGGTAGATCTTTAGATGTTGAAGATTCCTTTTCAATTGGCGATTGTTCGTTACTGGAAGAGTCGCGAATTGTTTCTATTGAAGGACTGAAATTGATAATGTTTTCACCACCAGATGACGACGCACTTTCTTTCTCGTTGTTGTTTCCCAGGGTTTCTTTTTCTTCTGCTGTTGTTTCCGTGGCCAGATCGTTGTTCGCGGCGTTATTGGAGATGGGACCGCCTGCTTCGGCACATTCCTTTCCGTCTGGGTCCTGAAGGCTTGGCATTAAGGACTTTAAATCTGGCTCAGCCCGGCCTGTTGCGCACCTGTGACCATTATTTTCAGAGGGGGAGTTTTCATCCGGGGGTCGTGCCAATAAAATGGCGTCAGGTCTTTGAGTCTCAAGACTAGAATCACTGATTGTATCGAAATTTTTCGGTGTAAGGATTTCAGTGGGAATTTCCGACTCCATGTTTCTTGGCCTCGGTGTTATTTCTAGGTGTTGTGCTGGCGTGTCTTGGATATCACTTGTAATAACCTCTGTATTGCTTTCTATTTCATGACCTTGACCGTCTTGTAGCTGTGCATTGTTCGTATTGGACAGAACGTCTGCTGCTTCCACCTAGCGGCTTGCTGCCATACGCCGGTTCGGAGCGCACATTGTAAACTCATTGATCCTCTTGCTCCTGATTGGATGTTGGGTTGTCGTGCGGTTTCGCTATTGGTTCTGGTAAATTAGGTTGATCGCCGTATGGGGTGCTGTTATCCTGCAGCTGTCTATCATGGTGTGGTCTTTCCGGGACAGCAGCAGCCACGTCGTCTTTTGCGTACTCTTCATCCACGACCCTCGCTACAAGGGCACTCATAAAGTCTTTCGGGTGAGCTGGTGGGGTCGAATGCACGGATGGTGGGCCACCGTCAGACATCGACACTGTCAGCGGAGGCGAGTACCTGGAATGACCGAAGGGTCGGACCTCCTTCGCCGGCGGTACGTCCGCGTCTTTCACGGGCTTGGATGAGAAATAAGCGTCCTCTATCATCTTATCCACAAGATTCATGGCAGATTTGACTTCTCTATTTTCCTTCAGCCTCCTGGCCGGGGGGCTCACAAAGACCTCGGGAATGACCGGACGTTCTGTTCTGTTTGTAGATGTACCCATCCTCCAGGCAGATCTTTCCTGGGCTATCGCTGTTTCGTCGCAGTCGTACATCTCTTCTATGACAGCGTCAATCAGGGACGGTGGCTTTCTGGTGTCAGTCGCTAGGGAGCCTTGTGACGACATGGCCCCCTGGCGTGATTCTTGTAAACTGCTGCCTCCATTGGCATGGTATGAAAATCTTGGTCGCTGATGATGCATTGCTGTGGACCCCTCCATTGCACCTTGCGGATGGTGATAAATGGGTGCCACGTTGTCCGCCGTCATTGGTTGACCGTCTAAGGCTCTATTTTGTGTAGCCAGCATACTTTCAGGTCCTACCTCTCTTATACGAACCACTAGCGATGGGTTTGGCTGTTGCAGAGACTGGTTGCTTTGTGCTTGCAGAGTATCCGGGTATGCAGCGTTCCGGAAGCCTGATGTGGCGGTCGCAGGAGGAAGATATCTCGGCCTTGCTCCCGGATAAGGAGCGTAAAACCTCTGATGTGCTCCGTTGTCGTGATATTGCTGCGACGAGCCAAGAGGGTACTGAGTTCCATGCGGAGCAATTGGGTACTGCAGGCCATTAGGCGGCGGAGGCGGCATGGTCGACTGTTGACCTCTATCCTGCTGAGCAACGGACCCATGGGTGGATGATGGGTAAAAGGGAATGGCGGCAGCGTTCGCGTGAACATATGGGTACATCGCGTCGGCATAACGTTGTTGCTCGGAAGGCTTCGGTAGTAGCTTCTTCATATTTCTCTTCTTAGGCGGTGCAATCGGTCCCGAGTCCTTTGGAGACAGCCAGGAACTGACAAGTCATTTGATATGTTCGGAGGAACGACACCGACTCTTGGAGTTGGGGCACTCTCTGCCCGGATCGAGTTTCCGGTGGACACGGAATCAGCCTGAGGGTTTTCGTCTTTCTCCTTCACCTTCTGAGATGCCTTGTCGGTGATTGACCTCGGCAGCCTCTCGACCAGAACGACAGCATTCTTCAAAAGCTTGTCGGCAATCTGGTCGATTCTCGGGCTGCCGCGTCTGCGTGGAGAGTTGGGCTGTTTGGGAGGATTGCCGAATGAGAGCAGCCGTGGAGGCGACCCGAAAGGAGAGGAGGACGACGCCATTTGGCTCGGAAACGTCTGCTCCTGACGATCTGTGTCCAAGTCTTCACTAAGACTTCGAGATCTGATCCCTTCTTGAGTGTGGTGCTGCAAATTTACATCTTCCTTTTCCATACTAGAACACAGAGCATCGCCTGTAACGCTGCTCAGTCGCCGATCAGACGTTTCGTCGTTTTTCCGGCTTTCCATAGTATACTGCATTGACACGATGTTATCATTGTCTTCAAGTTGTCTCACGTACGAAGAATCGTCCGATTGAGTGGCTTGAACCTCGTGGTTGGTCCCGTCATGTGTACATTGGCAATACTCCGATTCGTCCACTGTTTCTCTCACTGCGTGCATAGGCTGTTCGGCACTTGGCATCTTTTCAAGAGATGGTGTGGCGTCTTGATGAACACTTTTCCTATCAGACGTAGAACACGTTTGCTGTGTTACTCTCGAATGTCCTTCTTCAAGGTCGGCATTCTCGGCTCCTCCTTGTGAGAAATGTCCCAAAGCTAGATACCCTTCATCCTCTGAGCTTTCGGCAGCGCATATTGAGGGCTGGTGATCAAGACCTCCGTCTTTAAGACTCGATATAGGAGGTTCATCTTCCTTCTGTCTTTCTTCTGTGGAAACTTCTTGTGCTAAGAGAGTATAGTTGTCCTCTCTTGACCGACCTTCTCTAGATTCGTAGCTGTTCAATCCTTCGTTTGGGCAACTGTTGATTTGTCGGTCTTGTTTGGACTCATTGCAGCTTGGGTCTGCCACACCCTTTGTTGTTTTATGATCCGGAAAACGTGAAGCCGTTGTTGTGATGCTTTCTTTTGTCTCGTTCCACGCACAATTGGTGGACGGAGAGGCAACTGAGCTTTTCGATACCACAGGAACAGTGTCAACTCTAGGAACGTCTGTCTCAACTATACCTGGTTTGGCGTTATCGTTTCTGCCACCGTGATGCAAAACGTCGTTGCATTCTGCGTTTAGTTGTTCTCCAGCATCATTCCCCTGATTTGAAGAGTTGCTGAAAGCGGTAGACCTTTTCCCGGGTATCACATCTTCAATTTCTTTCTCACAATCAGCAGCGCCTGTAGCAAGACCAGCTTGCTGGTCAGGCAAGCCTACCACTTTCATCTTCTCTGGCACTTGTTGTATATGACACGGACGTCTCTCATCCGTGCATTTGCTGTCGTTAACTTCTGTGCTCCAGCATTGGCTGGCGCTCTTGGCGGTGAACTGACGATCACTGTCTTGCCATGTTTCTTTTTGTCCTGCAACGCCCTCTACCTCATCTGTCGTATTGCAATGTTCGCCCGCTGAACTGTTGCTGCAGTTCAACGGGTTACTGGAAAGAGACTCGTCGCGTAGCTGGTTAGAATCTTCAGGAGAATCTTACAAAGTTACCTTCGTGTCCAGAGTCTATGCTATCGTTGTGAAAGGTGACATCTGTACTACTGATATGTTGTTCAGCTTCCTCTACAAAGCTACCGTCCGTCTGGTAGCCGACCGTGGCAGTGACGATGCCGCGGTCCATGTTCCTCACACTTCCGTACGCAGACAGGGGTCTGCAGATTGAAGAAATCCGACCTGTTAGCTCAGGTTCTGGCTTTTCTCTCAACGTTGAGGGCGACGAAAGTGCCTTAGAAAACTTGGCCGCTCCTTTCTTCCAGGAGGGCCACTTGAGTTGTGTGTCTCCAACGGTTGCATCTTTGTCATCCTTGTCTGGCAGATCTTCGAAGGACACCCAATGGATAGAAGTAGTCACTACGTCGTCGTCAAAGCTTCCTTGCGTCTTGCCACCGAACTCACCAAGTTTGGTGACGGAGGCTGATGCTTGGATCTGCTCGCTGGACCACTGTGACTCTGAAGCTGATGACTCTTCAGATATTCTTTTCTTGAACATCGCCATTGTTGGTGTCTGGATCCCATAAAGGACGGTGTCGAAGAAGGTTGCCTTTGATAAATCCGATCTGGGCAAATTTCATTCCCTAAAGGGTAACAAACAATTCTTTCAGGTAACAGCACTAAACATGTTTTTCATTTACTAATTCTGATCTCATGAGAGGAAGGTGTATCAAGTATTCCGTTCTTCTCGGTGCGTTAGCACTGGCCAAGCTTTATCAGCCAATCACATCGACGCCTACAGTAAAGAGACAACGTGATTGGCTGATAATGTTCCCTCTTATAACAGGAGGGGGTATCTGATTGGCTCACAGCTGTCCAGGGATAAACGCATCGAGAAGGATGGGTCGCAAGCCGGTATGCCAGGGCTATTCTTTCATAGATATATACAATATAAACAACAAGTGATAGCTAGCACATATTCCAGTCCACCACATGTCATTTCATAAAACTCAAGGAATGTATTAGTAGTAACAAAATCCTTTGATAGTAAAATCATTGCTAGATAGCCAATAGATCACACTTCCCATAATGCCTAATAAAGACCACGGATATGACGTATGACCACCTTTCTCGATGTAATATTTCCAACAAGTTCTATCGACAAACTGGTCAACTATATTGTTTTGAATTATTTATCTAGTATAAAGCGCATGCCATAATTGCATTTTTGTTGGAATTAGAAAAAATGACGTACCATCTATCGTTCTACTTTCTACCGAAGACTCTCCTACTCGCACGGTTGCATTACGTATACTAGTATCCGCTTCTTACGCCATATCCGTGATCTTTACTAGGCATTATGGGAAGTATGAAAGTCATGAATTCGTGAATTTCACACTTCCCATAATGCCTAGAGTTGGGTACGGCGCCATGACAGTTCTCAGTGCATCATGGGTAAGTCACTTTCGAAGCAACCACAATCTAACGCTAAAATTCAAGTTATTAGTCTTGGTCACATGTGTAGGCAAGTTGTTTACAAGCCTCCAAAATGAATATCCAGTTGAATTTTAGCGTTAGCTTGTGGTTGCTTCGAAAGTGACTTACCCATGATGCACTGAGAACTGTCATGGCGCCGTACCCAGCACTAGGCATTATGGGAAGTGAAAAAAGTTATGAATGGCAATAC
Source organism: Branchiostoma belcheri (assembly GCF_001625305.1). Classification (NCBI taxonomy): domain Eukaryota; kingdom Metazoa; phylum Chordata; class Leptocardii; order Amphioxiformes; family Branchiostomatidae; genus Branchiostoma; species Branchiostoma belcheri. The sequence goes on along the minus strand of NW_017802379.1, from coordinate 8,728,643 downwards.
CCCCCTCCCACCTCCGTAGTCAATTGCTAATTATAAGATAGTCTAACGTACCTACCTAGACGCAGAAGTTACTGGAAAGGCCCTCTTCTTATTTGGACCGTGAGAAGGTAGGAATCAGGCGCGTCATCGCCCCCTTTGTGTGCTGTGGACGAAATGAAGACAGCTGATTAAAAGTTAGACACAACACAAGCGTACGCGCCGTGACGTCATATCCTGTCTGCGCTTCGAGCGCGAAACGCACCTGGGCACGTCAGGTCCTGTTTAAACCGGACTCTGTAGTTTGTGTTGATTTCACGCCATTCCTCCGTGACTGACAGCCATTGGTCGATAATTGAGTAGATTAACCCGAAACACAGATCAATCCTTAACCTCAGTTAAGGGGCAATTGTAGCAGTTCAGTTAAGGACATTTTGACAGATACTTTAAATATATACATATATACATGAGACCAATCAATCAATCAATCAATCAATCAATCATCCACATATAGGACCTATACTCAACATACATTTCCTCATATGTTTCCTACACTTTATGTACTATATAGTATATACAGAAAGTATAGGTAACATTTGCATCAATGACATAGTATTACGTTAGACCTACCTTTCATAATAATCACCTTGATTATTTAACTACCAGTGTTTGGTAAAGATATCCTTAGTTCGCTCTAGCTTAAGCCTAGGCGTGCACATACATTAAAATATTACATAAACGTAGCGTAACTCCCCACATCAGTAACGTTAGCCCGGTATTTGTCATCACCGATTCAAATCCAGTCCAAACTCTCTCAGATAGTAGTCTACCAGACTAACTACGCTGGCTATATATAGGAGAATTTTTGCCAGGGGAGTTTGGCCGCCTTGTAGGTTTGACTGGGAAAGAAACTACCTCCCCGTGGCCGGACTCCCTTGGCCAATTTTACTCTCTTTTTTTGTCGAATTCTACGATCCGTATTCGCGTAGAAAGCCCTGGTGGAGGCTACTCAGATAGTTGCTAGCAAAGCCGAAACAATATGGTACCTTCACTGAAGAATGAACATATGCACCTGCACTCCGAATCAACGAAGACAAATAGCGCACCGCTCACATTGACATACCCTGGAATCCAAACTCGCTGTCCGGGCCGCAAAAGCCCTTCGCCCGCTGGTGTAAATTACCGCTACGGGGGAGTCTAGCCCGGGGGGAGGTTGGCTGGCCGGACCAACGAGGCCAGCCAACTCCCCCCGGGCTCAACTCCCCCGTAGCGGTAATTTAGGCAGGCGGGCAAAGGGCTCTCGGCTGCCGAAGGAAAAAGGCTAACGGCCCGATACTAGTTTGGCATCCAGGGTAACATTGACAATGACCCCTCACACGACTTTGTCATGGGAAAAGTAGACGACTAATCTTGTGTAACGATCACGGGATAGCTCTTTCCGAGAAAATCTTCTTCACAACGGAAAGGGATATTCGCCCAATGACGAAACATACAGTACAAAAATGTACATACCATATGCACCCCTCGTACGTTGTAATACAGACAAGGTAGCTGTATCTGAAGAAAACAAGTTGTTAAAAGACTGCTTAGAGATGTTTATACGAAGGTGCCTTGTAAACATGTCTACTGACGAGGTGATATTAGTATTCGCATGGCTGGTGGCGCGTTTTCAAAACAAGCACCGGCACTGGTTGTGTAAAGTACGTGAGAGGAATGCATTACGGAGAGATTAGCATGATTGTTCACGTTGCGTGTGTGTGTTTCACCTATACATGTATATGCCGCCACATGCAAGCAACTGTGACGGCACGGCAGATAGCTAACATATGTTCAACAACGAGTCGTGACCAGTCAGCCTTCTACCTACACGGAAGGTCAAGCTTCGTATATTTTATCAACCTCTTTCAACTTCCTCCATTGCCAGCAACAGCGTAAACTACGTGCCCATTTTAGAACATCTTGTTAATGACTTTACAAGCCGTGAGAAGCTAGTCGTGAGAAAGAAATCGTCAAAAAATTAAAAGGCCAATTCGAGTAATCTCCAAGCAGATCCCTTTCGGTGGCAAGACAGTATCCATTCGCCAGAGAAGGTCGCCGGCCACCGACGGGTGGGGGTACCGACAAAAAAGGGCCACATGTATAAAAAGCTAACGATCATTTCCCCACAACCTCTGCTTAGAGAGTACAATTCGAGATGACTCGCCAAATGTTGTAACAATACTTTAGACATAGATATAGCTATCATATCACCATATCATCAGTTAAGTGTTGTGTTGTCTGGTTTCTGGCCATATTGTATACACGTGGTACATGAATCATGTTTCTAACTGACAGGGTAAGGTTGCTTCTATTGTCACGGTGCATTGAGGCACAAAACCGTGTGTACGATATGTACAGATGACTGGAGAGATACTAAGCACGCAGATTTTAGAAGTAAATATTGCTATTATATCACCACACCATCAGTTAAGTGTTGTGTTGTCTGGTCTGTGGCCATATTGTATGCACGTGGTACATAACTCATGTTTCTAACTGACAGGCTAACGTTGCTCCTATTGTTACAGTGCATTGAGGCACAAAACCGTGTGTACAATATGTACACATGACTGGAGAGATGCTAACGCAGTAGATTTTAGAAATAGATATTGCTGTCATGGTTTCTGGCCATATTGTATACACGTGGTACATGAATCATATTTCTAACTGACAGGGTAAGGTTGCTGCTATTGTCACAGTGTATTGAGGCACAAAACCGTGTGTACAATATGTACACATGACTGGAGAGATGCTAACGCCGCAGATTTTAGAAATAGATATTGCTGTCATATGGTTTCTGGCCATATTGTATACACGTGGTACATAACTCATGTTTCTAACTGACAGGCTAACGTTGCTCCTATTGTCACAGTGTATTGAGGCACAAAACCGTGTGTACGATATGTACAAATCACAAATGACTGGAGAGATGCTCACGCCGCAGATTTTAGAAATAGATATTGCTATCATATCACCATATCATCAGTCAAGTGTTGTGTTGTCTGGTTTGTGGCCATATTGTATACACGTGGTTCATAACTCATGTTTCTAACTGACAGGCTAACGTTGCTGCTATTGTCACAGTGTATTGAGGCACAAAACGGTGTGTACAATATGTACACATGACTGTAGAAATACTCAGGCCGCAGATTTTAGAAATAGATCATATTGCCATCATATCACTACATCATCAGTTAAGTGTTGTGTTGTCTGGTTTGTGGCCATATTGTACACACGTGGTACATGAATCATGTTTCTAACTGACAGGGTAAGGTTGCTCCTATTGTCACAGTGCATTGAGGCACAAAACCGTGTGTACAATATGTACAGATGACTGAAGAGATACTCAGGCCGCAGACATATCAACTTCCCACAAAATCGATGACACGACGGGTGTTAGAAATTGAGGCAAGCCTCCTGGATGCCAGGCTAGTATTAGCCTGGTATCCAGTCTGATCGTGGTCGGGGCCACAAGAGCTCTGTCCCGCCCGCCTCACATAGGTTTCCCGGTGTGTATTTCACGAGAGATTGATTAGCCCTCCACGAATTATCGTGTTGGGGGAAACCAAATCCCCAAGCATACTGTCTCTTATTAGCTTACACTCCTAACGGGACGGCCTGTTGCACTGGGCCGGGGAAGCTATTAGAGCCCCCGAAGGCACAATCTGCCTGAACACCCCCAATCACGTAAGACTGGATACCAGGCTAGACTAGTATCGGGCGCCGCTAACCCTTTCCCTTCGGCAGCCAAGAACCGATCGCCCGCCGGTCTAAATTACCGCTACGGGGGAGACAAGCTAGCCCGAGGGGAATTTGGCTGGCTCTACAACTTGCTTGAGATTACGTAATCTCCAAGCAAATCCTAGGCTAGGGTGGCAAAAGACAGTATCAAGTTGGTCAGGCAGTATCCATTCACCATCCAGAGAGGGTCCAATACGCCACACATACAGTGGTGATGGCACACTCAAGATTTTCAACTTATCTTAATGCCGCCACCAACACATGGGACAGTACAATACTCATTTCCACCTGAGCGAAGTGAGGAAAGTAGTGTAAAGTGCCTTTCCCAAGGGCACAAGATCGGTGGCATGTCAGGACTCGAACCCGGGACCTCTTGGTTCCGAGTCGAGCACTCTGCCGCTACGCTACACGACGGCTCTTAAAATGTTTCTAACAATCCTGATCGCACAGACACCTACTACGTGTACTCACCTTGTTCATTCCTAGATCCTCCCTCAACATAAGACTGCTCACTTGCGTTATATACCTTTTATGTCGGCCCAATACTTTGTTCATAGGATTCATAAATAACATTTTAGAGTAAAATCTATGTTGGGAGGGATGTGTATCCGTCAACATGATGACACCACAAAACATCCAATATATATATATAAGGGACCAGCTGGATAAACTCACATCTGTCCCTTTGTCTAAAAATAGAACCCCTTCGAAAAGTCGTTCTTATGACAGAGAAACAGTCATATTTTGTACTTAATATTTAGTATCATTCACAGAGAAAAAACTGACTAGCCAAAGCTGTGAGAAAAAATAAATTAAAGGTTATGCTAGACTCAAGGACTCGCTGTTTTTGTTGTTGTTTTAACAGTACCGGACACGACTTGTTATGCGACAACAAAAATACCAATGAATCGGTAGGCATATCCTTATTTATAATAAATACTGAGGGAGGAACAAGGCCTTAATATCCGTGCATCCCCATGCTACATTGTATTATGATGATATTTATACTACGTAAAATATCATATTGACAAAATAATGTTATCTGATGAGAAGTCTAGTACATATTTCTTTGCAGACGTAGTACTAAGGCCACAGCTAGTAATTTTATGGATGACATCACGCGCGCCTGATTTTGGAAAAAAACAACAAGAAATTTTGTTGCCTTCTGACAGTGGTCAACATACCGAAAATGGGCAAAGATGTCTACTGCCAGGCCGGAAGGTGGATGGCAGATAACTATGAAGAGAGGAGACAAGACAAGGCTCTGAATTAATGTTTTGCTTCCTACTTTGATTCAGTGATATGTGATGTTGGCTGTGTATATGTGATGTTCCCACCGAATCAAAACCATTTCTACAATGATTGAGTCAAAATTTTAAAATGTAGGAACCTTGTTCTTTTCGGCCCGCCTTGTTTTTTTTCGCCCTATCGCATTAGATTTGGAGTCTGCGGAGGATGTCATCCATAAAATTTACTTGTTGTGGCCTAAGTAACTGTGAGAATGTGAGGAAGAAATTCCCCACGCTTACACAACGCTAGACAACGGGCGGGCACATTAGTCGTGAGATTGTCGAACGAGTTTTGATGTTGTAAGGCCATGTTGATTTGATTATATGGATGACATCCACGCGCGCATGAATTTTCGGCCGTTTAAAAAAAAGAAAAGTTTTCAACCATACTGTAAATCGTACAAAACAGTATTGCAAAATGAGCAAAAATATATACTGTAACTTGCAAAAAGAATATCTAAAAACGATACCAATGTCGTAGAATGCCAAAAAAGGCGAAAATGTAAAAGAAATGGATTTGAAGAGTAGATTATTCGCTAAACCATACTCTGTGTCATTTGTTCAACCTTCATGACCACGTAGATTTCATAATGAAAGCAACTTTTTGCAAAACGTTTTTATTCGCACGCGCGCATCAGTTTTAGGGTTCCCAGAGGATGTCATCCATATAATCAAATCAACATGGCCTAAGCAGTCGCTGACAGAACCAATCATTATCAATGTAACTTTTATTTTCGTCAGGAGACAATTGAATTTCGTACGACAAACGCACGAACGTTAGCAATCGTACGACGATCGTACGACAAGGCCCTAACACCTCAACACAACAACATCCAATTTTCGATATATGATATGTTTCATCAAAACTACGTGAATGTTTACATCTGGCACCATAAACAACCCAAATGTTTACACAAGCACCCAAATGTAAACATTGGTTCCGTGTATAGAAAATACCCTACTGTTTAGAAGCAATAACACATTTTTGTTTTCAAGTCTAATATTTTAAATGCTCCTGGGCGAAGCTCTTTTTTATACAAAATATAGAAAAGAAATAATTCCACTGATTCTGGAAAGAAAGGTACGTTCTATAACACACCCTTTGACTATTTTTTTAAATATTCCAACATATAATTACAAAACGTAGTGACGGCACACTCAAGTTTTTTCAACTTATGTTAATGCCGCCACCAACACAGGGGACAATGCAATACTCAGCTTTCACCTGAGCGAAGTGAGAAAAGTCGTGTAAAGTGCCTTTCTCAAGGGCACAAGATCGGTGGCATGTCAGGACTCGAACCCGGGACCTCTTGGTTCCGAGTCGATCACTCTGTCGCGACGCCACACGACCCCAGGCCCACTACAACCATGGTTGGCAGTAGGTCGGGTCAATGTCGGTTGTGGTTGGCTGGTGTTCGGTGAGTTTGCCTACTGTTCGACTCTACCAGTTGAATGTTTCAAAATATCTCAAACTTTCGGGAGTGGGCGGGAGGTTGGGCCATGGTCGGGGACTGGTTAGCAGGTGGTTGGTAGTGGGTCATTAGTGGTCGGGGCGTCGTTGGTAGTCAAAATTAAGTCAAATTTGATTCAATTCGTATTTAAAATATAGACGTGGCCTGAATCTGGTCGGACTGCTCCCGAACTTCATCCAACCTTGGTTGTTTGGAGGTTGGGGGAAGGTTCTGAATAGCCTGGTATCCAGTCTTACGTGATTGGGGCTGTTGGGGTGTTCAGGCAGGCTGTGTCTTCGGGGGCACGTGTCGGGGGTCCTAATAGCTTCCCCCCCGCCCAGTACAACAGGCCGACCCGTTACGCTAATACAGACAGCATGCTTGGGGATTTGATTTGCCCCAACACGTGGTAGGGCTAATCAATCTCTCGTGAAATACACACCGGGAAACCTAGCTGAGGCGGGCGGGGAAGAGCTCCTGCGGCCCCGAGGAGAACCCGCCCCTACCACGATAACACTGGATACCAGGATAGGTTCTGAAATTTGACAGTGTCTTCAGTGATGGACGTGTAGTGGCAAATCTTGGGGTTCGCAAATCTGTCATTCAGCCAACGTACATAAATGAAGCCCTCACAGTGACGTCGACTTGTTTAATAGGTTCAGCCAAAGATCCGACGGTCTATAAACCATTCGCCAGAGTTCACAGGTGTCTGCAGACGACGTGTGGGCGTATCTTAGCAACGAGATGCGTTTTTAGCTTGGGTTTTAGTTTTATTCTTGGTAGGAGATTCAAGTTTCCACTCAGTCACTAGCACAGACTTTTGCAGATGTCTGGTGGCAAAATGCGTTTACGGTTGGAACTGGCTATCTACGACGTGTGGCGTAGCGACAGAGTGCTCGGCTCGGAGCCAAGAGGTACCGGGTTCGAGTCCTGACATGCTACCGATCTTGTGCCCTTAGGAAAGGCATGCACTTTACACGACTTTCCTCACGACTTAACTCATGTGAAAATGAGTATTGTCCTGTCCTGTATTTGTTCTCTGCGTTGGTGGCGGCATAAAATAAGTTGATATAACTTGAGTGTGCCGTCACCATGTCTAGTCATGAAATGTTGGAATATATAAAAACAAAACAAAAAAATGATAGCTTGGCAGTTCGCGGTCCGGCCAATGATAGCATGGTAATTAGAGGTTTGACCAATGAGAGAAGAATCGCATGTCCGTCACATTTTTGCATTTTTCAATGTTTTTATTTGGCAGTTTTATGGTTTGGGGTGGGGCTATATATAGGACCAGTCTGCTATAATTAAAACGTGGTCGCTGGGTGGACCCACTGTCCCGTGGACTAGAAATTTTCCATGACATAAAGGCAAACAAATAACAGATTTATGAACAAATAGATGGTAAACATTTACATGTACCTCTGACGCAAAATTGTACGGTCCCCTTGCCCTAAGATTTGCTTGTATGTTTACGATAGTGGTCACAGGAAAAAATACAGTTTGGGGTTAGATGCATAATCTGTCTATATCAGATATCAAAACCCAGGCATATTTGTAGGGTATAGACAATTAGTATTTCTGTGACGTCTGCTATATCTTTCCAAAATACGGCCGCCATATTGAAATGAACTCACGCGAGAACACGTATTTGAGAGTGGTGGCACTCACGTGACTATTGCGTTAGCATTCGCCATATTGGATTGTTAAACCCGGTATAGTTGCCAGATAAACTTGTATATATGTATGCAAGACTTACACATTACACGCATACAAATTGATATATATAGATATAGGCCTAGCCCTCTCAGTTTAAAGCTGAGGAATATTTATAATTAATATAAATTTTAGCAATGAACTCTCAGTTTAAAGCTGAGGAATATTTATAATTAATATAAATTTTAGCAATGTGTAATCAATAATGTTTTAACAATAATACCTTTTAATAGCATATTTTAAAGATTTAGAGAGTAATTCAGAGTAATTCAGGTATCCAGTAAGGTTGCCTGCGAGTCTGTTGTTAGAGTGTTATTGTGTATATATGTTTGAGTTTCTAAATAAACCATTCTACTACTACTAACAATGAACAAAGGCGAACGATAAATGGCCTTTTGAACAGATCAGCCACACTGACCCTATTATCTTATCAAACCAACATAACAAATATTGACATCTAAAGTCCTGACAAAATAAGTAATAAGCAAATAAATGTGGACTCGACAGGTTAAATTAATGTCACGACACCGTGGCGGAACTATTTTAGGTGCTATGATACAAGGATGATCTTGTGTGTAAATCGTTTTACCGGTAGCATGTTTTGCAGAAAGAACCATCCGCCATATTTTCGTATGTCTACGCCAATTTAGACTCAGCATTGAATAGTCGTTTCTAGATCTACTTTGCAATTCTATAATTCCGGCGTTTTCAACCATAGGACTTCAATACATGTAACACATTTATTTAAGGCAGGTGGAACATGAACACATACGAAATATGCAAATAAGGTCCTAATTTGCATAATTTATACGAAAATGGCATAAACCATAAGTGGTAAATAATAGGAGTTTCATATTTGCGGCATAAAGGAGAATATTACCATGCGTAGATTATGTAAATGTGGAATTCATTTGTATAAAATTTACAAAGGCTCTAGATATTTCATGAAGGTATGAGATCCCCGAATTCTAGTTATTCAAATGTAATAACTATATCAGTCATAATAATACACATTATTGCGTTCCAAACCGGTACCCCGCTATATGAAATAATAACATACCTATCTCCTGAGGTAGAATAACAAAATTACTGATAAAATGTTTACAAAAAAAACACACGATATTTCAAGCCTTGTTTTGGGCAAAACAAAAAGGTTGTGACCATTGGATATGATCTGACAACGCAAAAAAAAAATCAACAGGTATTTAGGCAGACAGATTGGAAAATAGTTACAGCCATACACACATGTCTACGGAATATACATTTTATATTCCAACATATAATCACAAGACGTGGTGACGGCACACTCAAGTTTTTTTATGGGTTCACCACACCACGAAGTGGTGTGGTGAAACCATATTGCTTTTTCTGATGTTTCTTCTTCTTCTTCTTCTTCTTCTCCTGCCATTTTTTAAATGGATTCAGCTTCTTCATTTTAGGGCCCAAGGTCCTGAAATTTGGTATGAAGGTACAGTGGGCAAATACCCCTAGGCGTTTTTTAAATTATTGTGATACAGGCTTTTAGAATGGTTTTATTTGAGTTTTTTGGCTGTGTTATAGCAAATGTATTACTGTGTTAGTGTGCCTTGTTTACCACGTTTGGGCATGAGTCATCACAATGGAATGCAGGGCATCAACCAATAGGCATGCAGCTTTCCTCTATTCTTCTTGCTGATTGGCTGTTGGGATTTAACTTGATTAACACCTGCACAGAGCATTTCCACCTGCACAGATATGTCTGTATTCAAGTGTTTTGGTAGGTATTTCAAGCTTTCCTGCTCCAGCATTGGAATGCGGGGCATGGTACGTTTTTTTTTATTTTGAAAATCAACAGTTTGCATTATGCAATTAAAAATCCTAACCAATAAAGTAGGGAATAGCTATCCAACTGTTGTTTTAGTTGTATTTTACTTCATATTATAGTTATATCAATGTAAATCATTGTTTTCCCTTGTGTTTCTCATTCTTTCCCTGCCATGTCGTAAAATGTGGTGAACCCATCGCTGTATTTGCTCCAAAGCAAATATTGGCCTTTCTAGTTCAACTTATATTAATGCCGCCACCAACACAGGGGACAATACAATACTCATTTTCACCTGAGCGAAGTGAGGAAAGCAAATACTATATACACAAATATATTTACGTGTATGCATAGAAACAAGGCTCCAATTCGGGCAAACCCTTTGACTTTGGCGTCTAAAAATATACGAGTTAAACGGTTTTACCGCAGACAAATACAAGGGGTATGTTACTTCCGTTATACATGTAGATGATAGGTAGTATATAGTATTGTAGTTGTAATATATAGATTCCTAGCACTTAGCACTAGAATATAGCGTTCCAGTATGCATTACTCATGTTTTTATTCTCTCGACCACACTTGGTCGCATTTGTGCATTTAGCCCATCTGGGCAAGAACATGCAATAAAGATTCATATATCTTGTCAAGAGCCTTAGCCCGGCCAAGGTCGCAATATTTGTAATGTGCATGTACTAAAACAGTGGGGAGGGGGGCATCACACTACTAGAAGGTCATTTTCATAGCCGACCTTTCGCGGCTGAGACATCCGTCATGCGTGTGCGAGCAAACAATGTCGTAAACAAGCCAACATGACCAGCCTATTGTCCTACGAAGCCACCTGTCCCAAAACCTAAATAACGCTCTTACATGTAGTAAGTACACCACCAGACAAAGCCGTAACAACAACAAGTTTCATCGAGATATGATCACTATTGAGGAACTAAAGACAAACCTTTGGACGTAACCGTTCCCGTCAGGTGCCCTCCCCAGTGTAGTAGATCGTCCTTGGGAGATACACAGAGAGGGGAGACTTGAACGCTGCCCCCAGAATTGTCTACAACACCGTAACCTAACTGTGAATGGTACAGAAAGCGCCCGCGTCGACGACGTACTAGAAAGTCTAGGCCTGAGCTTTCGTGTTGAACATACTCTCTTGGGAAGAGGGGTTAAAAGCCGCTCAACCAAACAAAGGCATGTCAGGTGGACAGGTTTTGTTTGTCTTGGTATGTACAGTCATCCGGTCTCGGACTTTGGCACGGCGCCAAGCCACGTACTAGCTTTTGGCTCTCTACACGGCGGGCTCAACCGGGCGTACACCGCCCGCGGAGGGTGTTTTAACCGGGCGAGCTTGACTGATAGGGGTGTGATCGGAATTAAAAGGGATAAATTAGACCGTCGTGTGGCGTAGCGGCAGAGTGCTCGACTCGGAACCAAGAGGTCCCAGGTTCGAGTCCTGACATGCCACCGATCTTGTGCCCTTGGGAAATCTAGGCACTTAACACGACTTTCCTCACTTCGCTCAGGTGAAAATGAGTATTGTATTGTCCCTTGTGTTGGTGGCGGCATTAATATAAGTTGAAAAAACTTGAGTGTGTCGTCGCCACGTCTTGTAACTACATGTTGGAATATAGAATTAGACCGTCCTGAAATGTAGGTCGTGCATGAGTCGAATTCGCGTCGTACGACCATCGTACGATTTTGATGGGTAGACTTTACAAGCAGACGTTTCGGTAGCAAGACGGATAACACGAATTCCCGTAGAATGCCCTAAGTTTGCTATCGTACGACGATCGTACGACGAGCGTTTAACCACGAACATAGAACACGACAACTGCCGTTCACCGCCAACCGCGAAAGTAAATGAATGGACTATAATATAGTAGCTATAGTGTAGACTTTGATGTAAAATCATTGTTGGGATTATGACCACGGGTAAGGCGCATCAATTTTCATGTAAATAATCTATCTCGGTTTTGGAAGTGTCTATTCACAGGACCATCTTGTCAATAACAGAAATTTGCATTATTGACAGGATGGTCTTGTCAAAAGCCTTAAGCATCTTGTTTTATCGCAAAACGTGACAAAAGTCGTGATACCAAGTGTGGTAACCTTGCGTGTACTTGCGGTCATTCTAGGCTACCACACTACCACATGCAGGAAGAAAAGACATGTTGGCCGTGATACATATAGAATACTTCACTAGGGGTGCCAGAGTATACAGTGCAATTTTACGGAATACAGTACAATTGGTTACTAATTTCACTAGAAAAATTGCACTAGTGTATACTAATACGATTGTACTGTATTCCGTAAAATTGCACTGTATACTAATATGATTGTACTGTATTCCGTAAAATTGCACTATATTCCGTGTAAAATTGCACTGTATATCCTGGCACCCCTGTGCACGGTCTATGTCGCCCGAGGTACCAGCCCGACCGCGGGTCGGATCGCACGAAGGCCGGAGGGAGATCCGATCCGCGGGAGGGCTGGGACCGGGGGTGATGCGGAAAATACACCGTGTTGTATTTTTATTTATATCATACCCACCCGAGGAAACAGACATTTCATGTGCCAAAATTTGGTGTATCTACAAAGTGTCGAAAGCGGCGCACTCGAAACGCGTTCATATTATTCTATGGAACATTTGGAAGCCCGTACCATGTGATAACAAAAGAGAACCTCGGGCCATACCGCTAGTTATCACACGGGTCGGAACACCTGTAGCCCAGGTACGACATAACATATTTTGTCGCTTCAACTTTTTTTTATTTATTCCAGCATGTAATCACAAGACGTGGTGACGGCACACTCAAGTTTTTTCAACTTATATTAATGCAGCCACCAACACAGGGGACAATACAATACTCATTTTCACCTGAGCAAAGTGAGGAAAGTCAAGTGCCTTTCCCAAGGGCACAAGATCGGTGGCATGTCAGGACTCGAACCCGGGACTTCTTGGTTCCGAGCACTCTGCCGCTACGCCTCATGACCCCACAATTTTTATGGTCTCTATTTTGAAAATTAACTTTTTTTGCCCATCTTGTTTTTTTCCCAGGCTCTTGTATTGAATATCGAGTCTGCAGTCTCAGCTTTAGCGGATGTTGTCCATAAAATTTACTTGCTGTAGCCTAAGCCAAGATCCCCAAATTCTTGGACAAAAAGCCTGGGCAACAAATCTAGCTCGTTGAGCAGTTAGGAAGCCTGCAGATTAACTAGGATAAAACATTCCAAGAAATTTCCCAAATTCTGGATAATCCGGGAGAAAAAAATTACCTCGCAAATATGTGATATTAATTTACTGAATGAAGACCTTTATTGTAGCCTCCACCAGGCCTTTCTACGGGAATACGGATCGTAGAATTCAGCAAAAAAGAGAACAAAATTGGCCAAGGGAGTCCGGCCGCGGGGAGGTAGTTTCTTTTCCAGTCAAACCTACAAGGCGGTCAAACTCCCCTGGCAAATATCCTATATATAGCCAGCGTAGTTAGTCTGGTAGAGACTACCTTTATTGTACAATACCGTTCTATCTTGTGAAAGATTTCGTAGTGTGCGATATGGGGTGAGTTATTACAGACTAAACGATCAAAACACAAAAGGTCCGTTCAACTGTGTACAGCCATAACACTGCTGTTTGCCATATGCCGTCTCCCCAAAATAGAGATATTTAATTACTTGTTTTGTATCTTGCTGGCAACGTGTGACGTCATGGGTGACGTCACGGATGACGTCATTGCAGAACCGTGGATACCATATTAGGGGTAGGAGTCGTAGGATACAGAGAGGGGCCCAGGTGTTAGACCGGATGGCGTTTTTTTGGTAGCCGAAAAAGGAGATTATATAGAAAGTCGAGGCCGTGTGGCGCAGTCGGTAGCGCGTTCGGCTCACACCCAAGAGGTCGCGGGTTCAAATCCTACCCATGTCACCATGTGGCTTGGGAAAGGCACTTTACACGACTTTTCTAACTTCATTCAGGTGAAAATGAGTACCTAACTTCGGTTAGGGACGTCCCTCGAATAGAACGTTAAATGGACGTTAAATGTTAGATTTATTGTATTTTGAGTTACCACCTCAGTTTACTGTATTTTGAGTTACCACCTCAGTTTACTGTATTTTGAGTTACCACTAAAATGTATTCTCATTCTGACCTCCGACCTCTCCCTCTCTGGTTTGAGTTGCATATCAATTTGTTTAATCAAGAGATTTTTGTTGTTAATTTGTTTCATAGTTGACTACATTAACTGATTATTAATTTGATTTCGAACTTAAGTTACCTTATGTTACTTAATTATGTTACTTTTATAATGTCAGTAATCACTCTGATTCGAACTCAGCTTATGTTACTTAATTATGTTGATTATTTTAAATTATTCAATTTATGTTAATATCGAGTTGAATTCTGTACATTTCTGTTGTTATAATTTTGAATTTTATGTGGACTCCAGGAAGAATAGTGGTCAATTGAACGCTAATGGAGATCTAATAAAAACAAACAAAACAAACAAACAAATGTGTACACTCCACCCCACCGCACCCCGCACTTATCGAAAAGAGTAGGGGACCTTCCCGGTTTGAGTGGTTTAAACCTTGTCTTACGCAGCTTGTACATGTACGTACAAAATTAAACTGGTGTGTTACGCCTAAAGGCCGTTTACCGGTTATGCGAAACAAACAAAGCGAAGCTGGGTTAAGCCGGGTCATATGCATCGTGTGTGTTACATGAAGTCGCTTCACGATGAAGTCATGTTAATTTGCCGTACGTTCGTCGTACGATTCTCAAGTCGTAGAATTTTTTCTATATTCCAACATGTAATCACAAGACGTGGTGACGGCACACTCAAGTTTTTTTCAACTTATATTAATGCCGCCACCAACACAGGGGACAAGACAATATTCATTTTCACCTGAGCGAAGTGAGGAATTCGAAAGTCGTGTAAAGTACCTTTCCCAAGGCCACAAGATCGTGGCATGTCAGGACTCGAACCCGGGACCTCTTGGTACCGAGTCGAGTACTCTGCCGCTACGCCACACGACCCCAGTCGTAGAATTTTCAAACAGGTTGTTACAGAACCAACAGCAGACAAGGATATCCAAGGCAGACTTTTCCTTAACAAGATTGAACTTCGTATATACGACACGCGTACGATTATTTCAAGAATGTCTCCAGTATGCGATCGGATCGCGCGACGATCGTACGACACGAATGTCACCGGGCAATAAACGAAAAAGGCAGGCATACCACCGCCAATTATCTCCCTGGATATATCGGTCGCTAATATACCTGTTCTCTAAGGTCGAGGATTTTTGGACTGCTCTCATATTTCCAGTTCAGGTGGCTGAACTTAGACTAAGACTTAGATTTAGACTTAGGGGCTCTCGTGTCTTCCCACGCATGAACCGGCTGACAGATATACAAACCACCGCACTTATCGAATAGAGTAGGGGACCTTCCCGGCGTGAGTGGTTCAAATAAAACCTGGGTGACATCAGCTCAGGAAAAAATACAGATATGCAAAAATAAAAGGTAGAGATGCAAATCGCCTGCCAGTACTGGCTTGTGATGACTTTTCCAAGTTAGGGCATTAAAATTTCGAATGTAACAGGAGAACCGTGCATATTTATTGTAAATGTGTCTGTTAGCCAGGTAATACTAGTTATGTCAACTACAATCAGATAAGGTCATATTTTGGTGTCATTAGCACTTTAAATACATCGTGAGAGCGACCGGCGGATGAACTCGCACGGGCGGTGATAAATGTGAGACGGCCTCTCGCATGACGAAATACTGACCAAACAGGTTTTGCAGTGGTGTCTGACTTCTAATTAGTGGGAGTGCGCGTGCCCCGAGGCAACCTTCGTTTGTCCTCGTCCCCAACAACGTAAAAACCAGACCAAACATGCGGTGACCAAACGCTGGTGACCCCGTCAAACATCTGAACCGACCAGTCGCCGGAGAGACCGACTTTGCTAGACAAGTAGCCGCCAAGAAAAAAAAACACACCTGGTGTGATAACGCCAAAAATAACTAAAACAACGTAACCGCCAAAATGTTTAAAAATAGCAGTACTGAAATCTAGAAGACTGTTTCAAGTTTTTACAAGTTATCGATACTACATAGACTGTGACTAAAATAAAAATGGACCAGCTAAAATGTAACCTTCAATCTACAGCCATGTCTTACACAATCCAGGAAACGTATTTACTCCAGGAAACGTTTAAGAAAAAACAACAACAAAAAGAAGAACCGTAAGAACAAAACAACAACAGTGCCATAGTATCCCCACATAATTCACCATTTGCAACTGTAACTAATACGTACCTTTGTTTTTGAAGAAAGAATGTCAGTCTTTTGGTAACCAACGTATCTACTACAACGAAGGCAGTGCCAGCCCTTCTACAAAAAACTAGCTCACCTCAAACAAGTATACTGTATCCACCGGCCAGTGTCTTCTCCACGTAAGAAACCAAGGTGGTATCTCTTCTCAAGAAGTGGCAAGGAGGTGTCTTTAAGACGGAAGAAGGTTTCACACGGTGTTCTGTACAGAGATGTCGTTCTTGTATTGCACAACACAACGCAGATCTCTTATATATAGGTTTTGCACGTTTTGGGGTTTGCTTGCCCTCAGGCCAGTTCACTTGGTCAACCGGTCGGACATCTATGTAATAACATTCTTCAGTAGTTTTTGAGTAATCAAGCGTGTCGACATGTCTGTCATATATTAGGCAACAGTAAGGAAATTTAATGGTTGAAACCTACGCAAACATTGCCCCCCCCCCACAAAAAGAATTATTTTATGAACTGTTCTCCAACTAAATTTTACCCGCCGGATTTTTCGAGTCTTCTTCAGGTATGTGAGATAGAATAGTGTTCAGGGCACGTGACTTAATACACGGCGCTTTCGACGTCAGCAATGGGTCAAAGTATGTTGGAAGTCGATATCGCCCCCCGTCCCGGTTGTGAGAAGGTTGTTGCGTCTTGATGTAGATGGCGTCGTTACTTCTCTCACGGAGTTAGAGTGTTCAGTATCAAGACTCTTAGCGCCATCTCTTAGCGAAACTGTATGTCTCGGAGACTCAATCTAAAATGTTGAACTCAGTCTACAAATTTAGAAAAAAAAAAGGAATATACCAAAAATGGGAAATATACCGAGTAGTTGCATTGCGTGTACTTTACTAGAAATTAAACCAAATTTCTTTGAGTCTTCAGAGGTGATGTGATCCATGAAATTTACTTGCTACGGCCTGTTATAATGAGGTGAACAAAGAACAATTGAGTCGGAAAATGCCCGAGGCAGTGGCGCGCAAATGGGTGAGAAAAAATGTGTCGCCCATGCTTGCCTGGGGCCGTGTATGTGTGTCATAGAAAGGTCCTACCTTCAAAGCAAACCAGAGTTGTCTAAAAGACTACAGAATTTAGGAGAGCATGTCACCTTAAGTTGAAGCGATTTTATCGGGCGAAAGAGCATTTTGGAACAAATGCCGATGATAATCTTCGTGGTTTAAAGTCCCAAGGTTGTCACAATGAGCCAAGGTCATATGTAAACCTCTCAAGGACGTTTAGTTTGGAGCCGGTAACGACTTGGAAGACATCCAATTGTCAATGAATTGAAGAAAACTTGGAAAAAGAACGGTTGCCAAGTGTGCAAGGTGGTCTTCTGGTACATGTGTAGGGCTGTTGACGTAGAATCTAAAGGTCCAAATCTTTTTTTTTTTTTGTATTCACATATATCTATTGAGTATTGGACAAAAGCAAAATTTGCTTATATAACACCTTCTACTCAAAAGCATACAACGAGTATAAAACACATTGACGAGATACATGCATAATTACAAGGTGGATAAGGAGATAAATACAAACAAGACAAGTTGGTGATCTATAAATTACGACAACCTACCCGTACAGTAGATGAAGTTTTGAACTACATCAAAAACATTACAGTTTTGTAGGTGTGAGAGTGATGTGGACCCTCGAAATAGTAAGGAGCATAGTGAACTGTCATTGAGATGCTGTAGCTCTACCATGTTGGGGAGAGATGATAACAGAGGACTTCTTTCCAAGTCTCTGACTGGTGTCAACGATTTGTCCTTGGGATAGCCATTTTACACATATTTTCTGACTCGACACAGGTAACCTAGCTAGAGTGATACCGCATCTATTTATGACGTAGATGTAAAGACACCCCCACATCACACAATGGACTGATCCTATAGCCACGTGGCCACCTTCGAAGGTACAAATGCTAAATTCAGCCACACGGGTACTCTCTCATTGGTCAACACGATAATTGCCATTCTCTCATTGGCTGAGCTAATAATTGTATTGACCGGTCATTCTCTCTATATTTTCAGAGCATTGAAATGAGCCCCTGTTGTGGAACGCGGATATTCCAGAAATACCAGGTCGGTTTAAAAGCCTTTGAATAGGACTGGAATGTTCTAAAACTATTGTCCCTTTAATTAGATGATATTAAAGGTGTCAACTTTGACAGATTAATTACTTTAATAACGCAGTGGATAATCAATCACGTAATGCTGACATACCCATTTTGTATTTTGTTTCTTTCTTGGTGGAACCGATAATTGCCATTCTCTCATTGGTTGACCTGCTAATTGCATTAACCAGTCAGAACCAGTTTATTCTAGTCAAAGGATTGAAATAAACCACCATTGCGGCACGCGGCATGATCAGAAATACTGGATCAGTTTAAAAATACGTTTGGAAGATTATAATTGCCCGGTTAATTAGACAGTGATTACGGAGTCGACTTGGATTAATTAGATAATGATTAATGAGTCGACTTTAATTGGCTTAACGCAGTGGCTAATCAAAGGGAAGGTGGCAAACGTCTTTGTATTGTGTTTCAGGGAAATAAACTATTTGATCATCATGATGATACAAAGGCTTCACACTTCAAATTTGTTTGTAAGGATTGTGGTATCATTAAATGTTCAATTTCATCTACGTTTTATTGTGCTACTCGACAAGTAGAGGCTTCGACTTATTTTTTAGTCCAACTCGATAATGTTCTGATGTGATCATCATCTTCACAAAACATATCAACGTTTAGACGTAATCGGCATCTTAATTAAAAGACTGCAGGGCTTTCTGTGACCGCAAGGGGACACTGCAGGGTAGTAATCTTGGATCTGTCCAACTTACCTGACTGCCCATCACAATTAGCAGTTCAACCAATGACAGCATGGCAATTAGCAGTTCAACCAATGACAGCATGGAAATTAGCAGTTCGACCAATGACAGAGTTTTTGCATGTCCTTGTGCATTTTGATGTTATGACGGGGGTAGGTAGAGCTACAGAATGAGTCTAATGGATAGTGTCTTGGAGGTTGTTTTGCCACTGTAAGATTTGCTTGGAGCTAAAACTTTTGTAGCCTCTACCCAGCTTCAGAAGCAGCTGGAAAGAGTAGGAATTGGCCAAAATATAGAGATAACATGCCAGGCTAGGGGAGTCAAAGTACTAAAGGAGTACATTTGCCTTACGGCGCGCAAGTTGTGTTATTGCTCAAACGATCTTCAGCACTGAGAGTTGTAACTTATTTGAAATTAGTTTCATATCGTTTGATCTTAGCGACCCCGACAGGCTTCTGTAGGCAGCAAACTGTTCCCCCTTAGTGGACCAACTCCCCTCGCATGTCATCTGTCCGTTTGGAAATTTTTACTCTTTCCAGCCGCTTCTGAAGCCTGGGGGAGGCTACAGTCATGCCTTCAAATATAAGAGCTATCAACCAAGAATTGAGGCGTTCAAAAACTCGTATTTCCCCAGAACTATCGTAGACTGGAACTCTTTGCCACCAAGCACAGTTGGGGCATCATCACTAGAAAGCTTTAAACAACTCCTGCAACTACATGTGCAAAGATTGAGTGTAGCAAGTCGTTCGGTGTGATATAGCTAGCTGCCGCCGCGCCGCGTGCCTGCGAAGCTGGTGTGTTACGACGAAGGGCGGTTATACCGGCTATACCATGGAGTTAGAATGGCGGCATCATCACTAGAAAACTTTAAACAACTCCTGCAATTAAATGTGCAAAGATTGAGTGTAGCAAGTCGTTCGGTGTGATATAGCTAGCTGCCGCCGCGCCACGTGCCTGCGAAGCTGGTGTGTTACGCGGTTATACCGGCTATACCATGGAGTTAGAATGGCTATACAGATACAGATCTTTCGAGCTCGTCGGCCGGTTGCCATTGATGCAACATCAGTGAGATAATGATCAAACAAAAACCGCCTTTGTGCCCCAGAGTTGATTTCGTTTGAAGCAAAAAGGCAGCGCATTCCCGTGTAAAACTAATAAACGAATACTTTAGCATCACTGCTGCAGAGGTAAATAGATCAAAGAAACTCTATATTGCTCCCGGGTGTCTTTTGTAGTAGTTATGCATGACTAATTTGATACACATAAACGGGGAGGATGGGGGGGGGGGTACTGTAAATGCGTTTACTTTCGTCGTGATTTAAAGGCATCCAATGCAGTTTTTAGGGCTTGGAAACCCGATTTTTTTAAAGTCAATATTCTAGACACTTATCTACATACTAAATTGAAACCACACTATTCCAATGTATATTAACGTACCCTCATGGAGCAAACATTCCCCAAATTCTGACGGAAAATGGTTACTGGAAAGGACCTTGGCTGATTTTTAGGGTACCTCCCAGAAAATAAAGGACTCGTCTTGGGGATTGTTTCTGCAGTTTTAAAATCCCAAAGTATGAAATACTGACTCAAATGTGAAGCAGTATGTGTCAATATCATAAAGATTGCCTTATTCAGAATACTTCCAGTTTTGCTGCCCTGAAATCGCATTGGATGCCTTAAATTTTTATTTCACAAAACCGTAATACAGTAGAAAAGCAAAACATCTACATTCGCGATGTTATGGTAGTACTTCGAGGTAACTGCAAAAAAAAAAAAAACAGCGCGAAAGTTTCTGATTTTACAGTATTTAGTACCCTATGAAATATGAAGCGGTGCTATGGGCGAGGCCATTGTAGGAATCAAATGTAGTTACAAAATACATTTTCCAATATGTCGGGCTAAATTGAATGAAACGAATGTATGTGTGGCATTTTAGCGTTGCCCAGGCAATAGTGTTCTGAGGGGAATTGAAACTAAACGAGAAAAAAATCGTAATTTTTTGTTCGATGAATTTTTCATTGACAATTTTTAAACGTTTCAGTATGCCTGTTGTCTTCTAAATCGTACA
This sequence comes from Branchiostoma belcheri, assembly GCF_001625305.1. Lineage (NCBI taxonomy): Eukaryota > Metazoa > Chordata > Leptocardii > Amphioxiformes > Branchiostomatidae > Branchiostoma > Branchiostoma belcheri. Next base: position 8,707,420 of record NW_017802379.1, on the reverse strand, counting down.
TTTCCGCCGTACACCATATTCTAATTATAATATCTAGCATCTTAAAAGTACAATTTTGGCCTCAGCAACTGCCGTCTGGTTTAAAAAGGGCAACTTTTAGTAGTAGTATGCAGATACGTAAAAAGAGGCATGAAAATAAAATACGACCCTTGGGAATAATTTCATCAGGTTGGTGAATGATTGAATAATAGCAACGCTCTTCACAACCATATGTTTAGCAAGACGCTCTTGGTGAACAAGTGGTTGTGAAAAAAAGAGAGCTACTGTTCTATTCAGTAGCAGTATGCAGATTTCATAAAGACGTAAAAGAAACACGAATATAAAATACGACCCTTGTGGAAATTTCATCAGGTTGGTGAATGATTGAATAATAGCAACGCTCTTCACAACCATATGTTTAGCAAGACGCTCTTGTTGAACAAGTGATTGTGAATAAAGAGAGTTACTATTCTTAGTTTTCTATTTAGTATTAAAAAGAAAATAATTTGTCACACCTACTCTTTTCCTACGGTCTGAAAATGATGTTTTCTTGAGGTTGAACTCCGTCGCACACTCCGAACATCAAGAACGCTGTTACAAACGAGAGGTATTAGCAGTTGTGGTGACGGTTCATGGAAGTCACTGTGATATCTGCGTCAAAATCGTCCCTGAGTGTCAATCACAATTAGCGGTTCAACCAATGGTGGGGCTGGTAATTAGCTGTTCAACCAATGATAGCATGACAATTATCCGCGCCGGCTGCATGTCAGTGAAATGTGTTCATTTGCATGTCTTTATTTTGCAGTTTTGACGGAGGTGGATGGGGCTATATATATATACTTTGTGACAAAGACAGGCAATTATGCGCTGCCAGATCAACGTGCTAGTAACCTGACTTGTAGATCAAATTAAAAAAAAAATCAACACAACAAAAAGTACAACAACAACAACAACAAGAAGAAAGAACAACAAAAACAACAAGAAAGATAGTGGGAAAACGAAGCAGCTTATTCTCAGTTAAGACACATATTCGAATTTTCTGAAACAAGGTTTGGAGGTTACAATTTTGGTAACGTTCGTCGTACGATTTTCGTGAGATTGCAAACTTGGGGCACGCTATGCCCTTGGGAAAGGCACTTAACACGACTTTCCTCACTTCACTCATGTGGAAATGGTACCTAGCTTCGGTTAGGGACGTCCCTCGGATAGGACGTTAAATGGAGGTCCCGTGTTTGGGGAGAGCCACACCCCATGCACGCTAAAGAACCTACCGCACTTATTGAAAAGAGTAGGGGACCTTCCCGGTGTGAGTGGTTCAAACCTTATAGTCTTACGCAGCTGCAGCTTGTACATGTACATGTACGTATATGTACAAAACTGGTGTGTTATGCCTAAAAGCGGTTTACCAGTTATGCGAAACAAGCAAACAAACAAACAAGCAAGCAAACAAACAAACACACTGTAACACGGTCTCACTTACCTTAGTGGTCATAGATGTCCAGAACAGCGCCCGTTTGGCCAGTACATACAGTATTCCTTCGTGGTGTCAACTGTAGTCAGTACGCTGGAAAAACAAGAAGTATAATATATGCATTGTCATCGTGAGTACGTTTCAAATCAACCGGATGGATGCCCCGTCTTGTTTTAGTCACACAGTGATTTACATAATCACTTTTGAGGACTCCAGGAAAGAATTCGTAAATAATTTCATCAGGTTGGTAAACGAAGGAATAGCAAAGTTCTTTGATCACAACCATATATTTTTCACGAGCCGACGTTTTGATGACCGTCTGTCATCTTCATCGCGGCAATTCTGATAGGTTTACTGTGCACTGACGTTACTTGGTGCGTAGTGCATTAAAGGTGTTACATAGTTCACAGTGCACTGTTACTTGGTTCACAGTGCACTTAAGCTAGTTTTTTCTGTTAACAATGCATTTCGGAACGTAGTACACTATGCACCAAGTAACATCTAGTGTCAGTGCACAGTAAACCAGTCAGAACTGCCCTGATGAAGATGACAGACGGTCATTGAAACGTCGGCTCCTAAGAAAGTAAATGGTTGGGATCAAAGAACTTTGCTATTCATCCGTATAATTACCAACCTGATGAAATTATTTATGGACCTCAATTCTTAATTTGTTGACAACTCTGGTACTTGAAAGCATAACTATATGGCTGCATTTCCCGAGACTGATACAACAAAGAAGCTTGGTGATGTGTGCATTCCACACATTGTTCGCCATGCAAATCCAAACGGAAGATTTGACAGCGAAATTAATAGACCACTTTTTGTTATCCTTGAAATCAGCCGCCATTCATATTTTGCCTGAGGGGAAGAATAGGGAACATAACGAAGCTATAAAAGATAAATTCTCCAAGCGACAAAGACAACAGCACCCACACATCTGTATCTGTATCTGTATAGCCGGTATAACCGGCCTTCGGCGTAACACACCAGCTTCGCAGGCACGCGGTGCGGTGGCAGCTAGCTATATCATACCGAACGACTTGTTACACTCAATCTTTGCAGTGTAATTGCAAGAGTTGTTTAAAGCTTTCTAGTGATGATGCCCCAACTGTGCTTGGTGGCAACGAGTTCTAGTCTACGATAGTTCTGGGGAAATACGCGTTTTTGAACACCTCAATTCTTGGTTGATAACTCTGATATTTGAAGGTATTACCGTTTCTTGTTCTTTTCTGGGCTGGTATCAGATACTTAGTGGTTTGTATGTCTGTATCTGTATAGTCGGTATAACCGCCTTTTGGCGTAACACACCAGCTTAATTAGCGTCCACCAGTTTATTAGTCATTTTGTATATCATGCACAGTCTGGACATTCTTCGTCTGTTCTTCACATACCAAACTACTCAAGGCGATTCAGGCTTACAAGGACACCTTGATTAGTTCCGTTATCCATAGTCCCATTATATAAGTCCCGTTATATAAATCTGAAGTCAATGTACTCTTGATTGGCAGGGAGCTATGCCAATGCATTCACAGCTACGAATGGAATTATTGTCGAGGGGACATGTACAGAATAACTAATAAGCTGGTAGACGTACCAACTACTAAGTACCTAATACCAGATCAGAATAGAACAACAAATAACCATGCCTTCAAGTACCACAGTTATCAACCAAGGATTGAGGTGTTCAAGAATTCATTCTAGATCTTTCCTAGAACTATCGCAGAGTGGAACTCGCTGTCACCAAGTACAGTAGGGACATTGTCATAAGATAGCTTTAAACAATGCTTGTACATGTACGTACATGTACAGGCTGCGTATATAAGACCGGACTGTAAGGTTTGAACCACTCACACCGGGAAGGTCCCCTACTCTTTTCGATAAGTGCAATGGGTTCTTTAACGTGCGTGGGGTGTGGCTCTCCCAAACACGGGACCTTCATTTAACGTCCTATCCGAGGGACGTCCCTAACCGAAGCTAGGTACCCATTTACACCTGAGTGAAGTGAGGAAAGTTGTGTAAAGTGTCTTTCCCAAGGGCACAAAATCGGTGACACCGGGCAGGATTCGAACCCGCGACCTCTTGGGTGTGAGCCGAACGCGCTACCGACTGCGCCACACGACCCTAGATTTGCATTTATTTGATCTGATTTGTTTAAAAAATGTGAATAAATTGTACAAGATCGCACCAATTTTGGCGTGCCCAAAGGATGTCATCCAAGTAATTAAATTAGTTTGGCCCAAGGCGACGAAATGAGTGCGCGGATCAAAGAGGGGAAGAAGTTCTAACACCAGCTGACCTTTCAGCACCCTAGTCAGAGGCAACCTCACAATCCCCTCCATAAGCCCGGCGTCCTTGAAAGTAAAGCCATCGTGGCTAGCCATAGCGTATTACACAACGGTTGTAACAGGCACAATGTAAGGCAAAGGTCTGGAAAAGGCCACTTTGGTTACTTTGGCCACTTTCTTTAATCCACTACAATCTACGCGTAGAATCTAAGCTATATAATACCCATTGTATAAGGCTACTGCCTAGTTACACTATTCCAGTACACTTTTTTTACACGAAGAATCGAAGTTATACGATATTCATAGAAAACACAATCTAAGGCTACTGCCTATCTACATTAATCCAGTACAATCAACATGTAGATTCTTAGCTATACATTATCGGTAGAAGACACGTGTACAGTTTGTTTGTTTGTTTGTTTCGCATAACTGGTAAACCGCCTTTAGGCGTAACACACCAGTTTTGAACATGTACGTACATGTACAAGCTGCGTAAGACCGGACTGTAGGTTTGAACCACTCACGCCGGAAAGGTCTAAGGGAAAGCATTGTATAAGAGTACTTGCTAGTTACATAAATCTAGTAAATCACCACTTCAAACCAGGTCGATATCAGATTGTGCAGCTAAACATATCACTTTGCACCTCTGTTCTATCTCCTGATATGATAAGAACACAAACCGACACATGTGTATAAGCCTGTTAGCCAGTAGCCACGTTCGTAAATTGCTTATTCCAGGAATTTCTCATTCAAGGAATGACTTGTTCCAGGAATGAGAGCACGCGATGAATTAGTTGAAGATCAGACGTGACGTGCAGCGGTAGCGCAAGGCCACGTGTGTACGTGGATCATGCAAGGACAGCGGTACCAGAGTACACTGATTGAGTGCAAGTGTATTAGAACTAGTATACAGTACACATTTACGGAATACAGTGCAATCGTATTAGAATATAGTGCAATTTTACTAGTATTTTACGATTGCACTGTATTCCTTAAAATCGCACTGTTTTTCTAATAGGACTGTACTGTATTCCGTAAAATTGCAATATATACTATTAAAATTGCACTGTATTCCGTAAAATTGCACTGTATTCCGTAAAATTGCACTGTATTCTGTAAAATTGCACTGTATTCTGTAAAATTGCACTGTAGCACTGTATGCCATTAAAATTGCACTGTATTCCGTAAAATTGCACTGTATACTCATGTAGAAACACGCACGGCTTTGGGAGATATAACTTGCTGCCTCACGATTTGATTCCCAAAAGAATTCTAGTGATGACTAGCTCAGACAGTCTACTCGAGACTAGAATAAATTGAAATGGGTATATTCAGGTGAGACCTTGCTGAGACAGACAGAGAGACAGACAGACAGAGAAACAGAAACACACGTACACACATAGAGGAAGAGAAAGAGAGAGAAGGAAAGAGAAAGAAAGAGAGAGAGAGAGATAGAAATGTAGAGAGACGTACACACAAACGTAACACATACACACACAGAAGAGAAAGAGAGGGAGAGGGAGAGAGAGAAAAATGTAGAGAGACGTACACACAAACACATACGCACATAGAGGAAGAGAAAGAGAGAGAGAGAGAGAAAGGGAGAGAGAGATGTAGAGAGACGTACACACAAACACAAACACATACACGTTGATTCTAAGACCAGCCCCTCCTTTCCATACTACTCTGTTTTTCCCGCTCTCTGTCATACCATAATAAGTCTATGGACGGAGCACACTATTTAAGAAAAATCCCATTTCTTTGAACAAACTGTGTACAGTCAGGCAAAGATACTAACATGCTGCCATATACGTATGATAGTATATCAGCACAGTGAAGAAAAGATAGAAACGAACCTGTATCATATATCTCTTGACGCGATATAGATAGAGCATAGTAATGCTGCCATATACGTAAGAAAATATATCAGCACAGTGAAGAAAAGATAGAAACGAGCCTGTATCATATCTCTTGACGCGATATAGATAGATCTAGAGCATAGTAATGCTGCCATATACATATGAAAATATATCAGCACAGTGAAGAAAAGATAAAAACGAACCTGTATCCTATCTCTTGACGCGATATAGATAGAGCATAGTAATGCTGCCATATACGTAAGAAAATATATCAGCACAGCGAAGAAAAGATAGAAACGAACCTGTATCATATATCTCTTGACGCGATATAGCTAGAGCATAGTAATGCTGCCATATACGTATGAAAATATATCAGCACAGTGAAGAAAAGATAGAAACGAACCTGTATCCTATCTCTTGACGCGATATAGATAGAGCATTGTAATGCTGCCATATACATATGAAAATATATCAGCACAGTGAAGAAAACGTAGAAACGAACCTGTATCATATCTCTTGACGCGATATAGATAGAGTATAGTAATGCTGCCATATACGTATGAAAATATATCAGCACAGTGAAGAAAAGATAGAAACGAACCTGTATCCTATAGCTATACGCTCGTATCTTGACGCGATATAGATAGATAGAGCATAGTAAACCCGGTACAGACGGTGATAAACGCGGCACGTACCGTGCGATATCACCGATGAGCCCAGCCGGGCGCTACGCGGCACGTCCTCAAAACGGGAACCCGCCGACCGGTTTCCCAGGAGACCGATCAATTCACTCACGTCACCGATCGTGCTACATCTAATGACACTCAGAGTATCAGGGTTAGGGCTCTAAATACTGTTCAGGGAACCAAGGCCACACCAATTTAATTTGTTGGTTCTCAGATTTTTTTTCAGAAAAAATATGAAGCGACAGGGCTAAAAAGATAAAAATAAAAACAGGTCTAGGTATCCTATTATAGCCCCAAATGTTTCGATAGGAGTCATGAAGTCAACACAAAAGGCTGGGTTAAGAGTTAAACAATGAATTTTGAATTTTGAAGATAGCTAAAGCGGTTTCACAATTTTAACAAGATCTTTGTGTCATGCCATTAGTATGAATAAGTGCCAAATAAAATTAAAAAAAAAAGACATATTCGATTTCACCTGGCTGAAAATAACGAATAGAATGTTGCCACCACTTAAAAATGAAATCATCTCAGAATTAATTCACTTGTACACTTATTTAACCCAACACCAGTCACCATGGTGACAGACGTCAACAAATCAAATGCCAACAAAAGACATTTTTATCATTTATATGGCCCCAATGGCATATAGTGTACCAATCTAGCTATTATGCTTCCATATGGTTCACAACGTGTAAAAGAAGAAAGACCCATGGAAGAATAATTGACATGTCAGATCTGTAAGGATTGAGTCGATAACTCTCCTAGTTTACTATTTCAAAGGGAGGCGATTTCAAAGGCCTTATTTTTAACACATTCACAGCGGTATCTTTCTGCTATGCTTCTGCTTCAGTACATAGGCCACGCCGACTTAATGTTATGGATGACATCGATCCTCTGAAGACCCCCGCGCACTAGAGCGCCCGAATAAAAGAAAATTCCGGCCCAAAATAAAGATGATACTAAACCACAGGAATACAAAGCTGGTATTGTGAATTCGCGACAGTACATAGCGACGTATACGACAAGCCGGCACATGCTGGCTTTATGCGGAATGTATGAATTGGCACTGTACGTATGTACTGAGTTCATGAGTCGTTGAGCTTCGGTAGCCTATGTGCCTGGCTCCGTATTGTCGCTAACTAACATGGACTACTCAGGCCTAGAGCCAGGCCAGAGCCTCGGTGGACGTGATCTTTTTTTGTTGAGAACAGGCGGAAATCAATGCTCGCGCGGATGTCATCCATAAAATTAAGGCGGTGTGGCCATACATTCAAGCAACGGTCATGGTGCCTGCGTTCCGTCGTTAGCGTTAGCCAGCCGTCACCAGCCAATCACATCTCAGCTTTCGGTCAGGAGGCAACGTGATTGGCTAGTTATAGCTCCCCCTCCAACGACAGGAGGGGGTATCTGATTGGTTGACGGCTGGAATAACAGACTTGACAAGGATCCAATATTTCAATGACCAGGCCAAGGGCAGGTGAGTTCTAAAATACCGTTGCAGACAACAGACAACCTTGACAGAGACTAAATACGATAAAAAATAATTATTTTAAGAATACGATTACTGTGGTCGTAATACGTTGTAGAGTTCAGTTAGTGAGGCACCTTAATGCTATCAACGTGAAAAAAAAACAATTTATCTTGCACGATCCTATCCTCTTTTTTTATTCAGAAGCACACTGATGAATACAAATTAAAAGGACTAAGTGACTGTGAACTCAAGTTAGGTATAACTTATATTCTCGCAGCCACTTTTACAATGAAAAAAGGCGTTTACAAGACATTTAAAAAACTATGGATAGCATGAGTCAGACATCCCATCCCAGAAGAGAAAAAAAGCATCGCAGGACACATACAACTTGAAGCGTTTTGTTTCTGTGGTTTCTGTAGGTTTTAGCCTCTTTGACATTGACATTCAGTTCCAGTAGTGACAAAGGTGAAATACGTCTCCCCTTGTCTCGCCCGGCAAGGTTAATTGATTTCTAGCCTGCAGTTGGGCAAACTGCCATTAGATTGGAGTTTTGTGGCAAGGTCGAATCCGCTGCTGAGGAATGACGGACTATGGATCTGGTTTTAATGCGGCGATGCCATGGTCATTTCTCCCTGTTTTCGGTGATTAGGAAAATGATTGCGGATGGCATTGGCCATCGACTGTGCACTGCCGTGTGGCGTAGCGGCTAGGAACCAATAGGTCCCGGGTTCGAACCCCACCTGGTCACCGATCTTGTGCCCTTGGGAAAGGCACTTTACACGACTTTCCCCACTTCAGTCAGGTGCAAATGAGTACCTAGCTTCGGCTAGGGGCGTCCCTTGGATAGGACGTAAAATGGAGGTCCCGTGTTTGGGGAGAGCCACACCCCACGCACGTTAAAGAACCCACCACACCTTTCGAAAAAGAGTAGAGGCATGCCCCGGTGTGCGATGGTACAAATACTTGTCTGATTATTCACTACGGACTTAACGAAAAGTAGTGTAAAATTCACACTAATGGAGATCCTAAACAAACAAACAAACAAACAAACAAACAAACAAACAAACTGCCGCCCAAAACAATACTTCCGTGCCAGAAGTAACCAACGAACTACCATTGACAACAAGATCGCGTAGAAAGAAATAGTAATGGCTTCTTGTATGGCAAAAGTAACAGGTATAATTGCAGAATGGTGAGCTTAAGGCCAGTGGAAGAAAATGGCTTTGTCAGGCTATCAAACCCACTTCCCCGTAAAATGCTGAAGAATTGTCTCAATTTTTGATAGGCTGTTTTACGTCCCTAGCGGCCATCATCGCCATACTTCTAATTTCAGTGCAGCCATTTGGCTCTCGTAAAATGCTGATGGTAGAGTTTGAAGTTAATCCATGGCGACCGTCAATGCTTTTATATCGGTCTGGGTCCAGCTTTGAAGGTCTGGCAACGTAATTGCCTTTTTTTCTTCATGCTAATTCATTCTAAGGATCAAATTTGCATAATCACATGGATTTTTACTATCTCTTTACGATATTACTACGATAACTAGAGAAGTAACATTTGGTCTGCTCTGTTAATTCTTGCTCAAACACATTCACATACATGTACTACTAGTATATGGTGACAGTAACAGAGTAGACCATGAAATTGCAACATTATGTAACACAACACCAGTCACTATGATGACAGACGTCAACAAATCATGTCATTGGTCAGGTCAGAGGTCACTGTTTGGAGAAGAAGAAGAGAAAGAAACGGAGCAAAAACAGTATGTTTTCCTTCAGTAAACATAAATATTTTGGGATTCCGTGAGCATCAACCTCACTCACATTTCCTGTGTCTGCCCTTTTGACTTCTTGTCAGTCTGCATGTTAATCTTCCACACCCACGTGCTGCCAACCTACTTTCAATTAACCTCTTCCCCATTTCCTGTGTCTGAATTTTACACCCCTATCGTTCTGCCTGTCACCCCCCCCCCCACTGTAAACCTACTCTGCCCGGAAAAATAGATAAACAAACATACCGCTCATCCACCCAAAACAATACTTCCGTAAACGTTCCCGGAAGTAATAATAACTGTCTCAATTTACAGATGCATGGCGTGTGCCGGGTCTTACGTTTATGCCTTAGAAGCCTATATCTTATTCCCTACCTCTATTAAAAACCAGAGCTACCCTTGAATCCATAATTTCAAATTCAAATTACTGAGCACACGCAATGACCTTGACGCTATGGAGCTGTATGCAAGTCTAACAAAAAAGCTTACTTTAACATTGCCACATGCATAAAATCACTACGCACATAGAATGGCATCATTCCAAATGATACTATAGTATGGCATATCAAGACAAAGACAGCTTCTATACCTGCTCATGTCATCATCTAATCGGAGCTCGCTAGTCGTGATTAGATTGGGCCCATATATGGGCCCCGTCGCGAAAGACATGCCAAGACAACAATTCCTGTTCCTGGAATGTCATCGTCCAATCAGAGCTAGCTAGAGATAATTAAACTGGACCGGTATTCGGGCCCTCATGACAACAGACACATACCTGCTTCACAGAAATGTCATCGACCAATCAGAGATAACTAGAGATGATCAGATCAGACCCTTATTCGGGCTCCCATTACGATAGACACGCGGAAAACATACCTGCTTCACAGAAATGCCATCATCCAATCAGCACTAAATAGAGATGATTCTATCAGACCCTTATTTGGGCTCATGATAGACACGCTGAAAACATACTGTACCTGCTTCTAAGAAATGTCATCGTCCAATCAGGGCACGCTAGAGATGATTACATCGGACCCTTATTCGGTCACCCGTCACGATAAATACGCTGAAAACATTACCTGCTTCACAGAAATGTCAACGACCAATCAGAGCACGCTGGAGATGATTAGATCAGACCCTTATTCGGGCCCCCGCCCGTGACGATAGATACAGCGTTGAAATATGGGACCCCGATCTACTCTGTATGTCAGTGTCGACCCCGATGTAGCAACATCGTCAGATAAGGGTAAATGTGATTAACCCTGTCTGGCGATCGATGTCGCAGCGTGCACTTGGCGACTTAGCACCCTGAAAAACCTATAGATAGCCGTTATTATTTTCCTGGAATCTACTTTGGGAGGGGCAGTCTTTCTTAGAAAACAGGAAGGGCAAAAGAAGATTGGAAGAAACGGTGATGATTGAGGGTATCGAAATGAAACTGCGATCTCGTTGAATGTGTATCATTTGCAATTCCCCTGATGCAGCAGTGAGCCCATAGCACGCCTGTGTGTGATAAGTAGCTCCCGTGTTGTTTATTACTCCGCTTGATCGAGGTTCTCGCAGTCACTTATAAATAGCACAATGGTTACACATCAATGAGCAAAGAATTAAGATTAAAACTAAAGAAGTAACATTTGCAAAGCAAATGCATAATGTTTATCTCCAGGCATGGTCTGCTCAGTTAATTCTTACTTAAACACATTTACATAAATGTACTACTAGTATATGGTGACAGGAGCAGAGCAGACCATGAAATTGCAACATTATGTAACCCAACACCGGTCACTATGGTGAAAGACGTCAACAAATCATGTCATTGGTCAGGTCATAGGTCACTGTTTGTAGAAGAAGAAGAAGAAGAAACTGAGCAAAAACAATATGTTTTTCTTCGGTAAACATAATAAATGCCCCAGAGAAATGTGCCAAGCTATATAGTAAAATGTCTGATAAATAGCTGGGTTTTTTTTGTGTGTAAAATAATTTCTGCACATAGATTTCTACTAACAGAAATTCCATAGGCACTAAGAGCAAACCAAGCCCCAATGATAGATAAGGATTTGCGGTGCTATAAAAAATAACGTAAATATTACGACTTAAGTCTATTCTGCGATGTTAAAATGAATGAGTAACTCTTATTAAGTAAACCTTAAGGACCGATTTAAAGGTGATGTTACGTCTAAGCATCCGTAAAAAGTACGTAAAGAATTCGAAACGTAAAGACCGTAGATAAAAACTTAACGTACGCTGTAAGGCTGTATAAAGAGTGGAAGCAAATGTCAACAAGAACAAACGTTTTGGTTGCGCGTCACTCTTAAGAAATGTCCCTGGCATTTGAGCAGAATTACCAGAAAGCAAAGTGAGTGGACAAATGTTGCGGTTCGTTGCATCCGACCGGAAGTGATTTTTCACATGAAACTGAAGAGATTTTTCACATTGAAACGTTTGGAGGAACATTCCTGTTTCCGGTCTGTAGAATTCATTAAGTTCAGAGAATGTTAAGGTTAGGATGTACACATGAATCATCTTGAGGAATCTTTTACCGACAACAATCCGTTAACATCAGTAACATTTGCCTTCGGTCGCCGTACTATAGTAGGATAGGAGTTTTCAGACAGGCTTAGACAGAATTCTAACCTCACCGTAACCCTAACACTAAACCTTAAATCCTAACCCTAACCCCTAACCCCTAACCTACGCCCTAACCCTAACCCTAATTATTATAACCCTAACCATAAACCCTACCCTAACCCTAACCCTAACCCTAACCTGACCATAAACCCTACCCCTACCCTAACCCTAACCCTAACCCTAACCCTAACCGTAACACTAAACCTTAAATCTTAACCCTAAACCCTAAACCCTAACCCTACACCCTACCCACTAACCCAAACCCTAAACCCTAACCCTACACACTGACCCTAACCATAAGCTCTAACCCTAAACCCTAGACCTAGCTCTAGCCCTAGCCCCAACCCAACCCTAACCCTAACCCTAACCCTAACTCTAACCCTAACCCTAACCCTAACCCTAACCCTAACCCTAACCCTAGCCCTGGCCCTAGCCCTAGCCCTAGCCCTAGCCCTAGCCCTAGCCCTAGCCCTAATCCTAATCCTAATCCTAACCCTAACCCTACTACTAACGTCTCTCACAAAGGTAACTGGTGTTGGGTTACATAATGTTGCAATTCTATAGTAGCAGGGATTTATACTCCTGTCTGACCATATATATGAATGTATTTAAGTAGAAATTAACAGAGCAGACCACGTACAAAGGTAAACATTATGCATTTGCTTTGCAAATGTTACCTTTCTAGTTTGCTATTAGCCTTCGGGCATGAGTTCGCAACTATAATACAGAATGGAATTCTTCTTTCCGTTACACATAGTAAAGTTCCACCGTGAATGAATGATTGACGTGTGTTACTGTTTATCGACCGTGGCCGTGCCTTTCTCTGGTCGTGACCTTGTAGATGGAGGGTCCGTATCGATTGACTGTGAATCCAATGAAATCACGCGTGCTTTGCGGCTTGTTCGTATCGATTAAAACTACATCAGCACTTTTCGGCGTCCCACATTGTAAGGGCGCGTCCTCTTTCATATTCTACAACGTGTGCCGGTCTTAAAGAGTGCTTAAAGAGCGTATAACTATAGGTGTTGCTTTTATGCACAGTATAAAAGAGAAGTATGAGATTACAGAGCTCTGGGAAGTATTTGGATGTTTTGTGTTAGGGTTTTCGTGAATGTATTGGGACTTTGGATCTTGTATGATGTAATCTAATCGGGTATTGCACAAAGTCAACTACGTCCTGAATTCCCCCCACGCACTACCCGCTTACTAGTACCCCCACCTTAAGGCTTTAACCTACCTGTCAATCCTCTGTAACCAAATATCTACCCACTCTCCCGACAACCGTTTCTACTGGGCAAACATACACATAAACCCACAGACTGGCCAACCCAAAACAATACTTCCCGGAAGTAATGTCATTGTTAAAACTTACAACCAGATTCCTCAACGGTTTGGTAAGAGAAGAATTCTGAGATTTAAAGAAATACTAGAAAGGTATAACCTTTGTACGTGGTCTGCTCTGTTAATTTCTACTTAAATACATTCATATGTATGGTCAGACAGGAGTATAAATCCCTGCTACTAAAGAATTGCAACATTATGTAACCCAACACCAGTTACCATGGTGAGAGACGTCAACACATTAGGTCATTGACAAGGTCAGAGGTCAGAAGAAGAAGAGGAGGAGGAAACGTAGCAAAAACAATATGTTTTCCTTTGGTAAACCTAATAACGAGTACGTCTTGTTAATCATAATCACGTACCAAGTATCTAATTAAAATATAATCACGTCTAACCTTTAAAGGAGAATCCTGACTAAACTTAAAAAGGTCGGGCTTAAAACTCCACGCTATTGTCCACTACGCCTCCCGATCGCCATTTAGCGTGCTTAGTTCCCAAAGCCGGTTTTACCTGAAATGCTTTACAACTGACGCACGTTCCGTACTGACGTACAGAAGGGTAGCCCGGAGCATATAACGGATCATTGACGAAGTAGAGCAGATATATAGCGCTAGTTCTGGTGTATATATACCAAAACATGCACGTATACGTACTTCAGCAGTTCTAAAAGCTCTTGTAGGTATTTTGGAGATGCTTCGACCAAACCTGACACAGTAATACAGAACAATTGACCTGGTACTTTATCAGTAACGGGACACTGCGTTCTGTCCTCTTATATATAGATATGAATAATAGGATAGCTCTTGTTAAAACGCCTTCATATATACATACGCCGCCAACGTGTCCCCATTCTTAAGACCTTAAAAGCTTCCATTAACTGGGAGCTAGTATTAGCATTGAGTGAGAAAGGACGCCATGAGGGGGATGTGCGAGTATTAAAAGCTGGGGAAGAGGATAAGCAGATTTCATCCCCGATTGCGGGATTAGTATGTGTGTCTACGGGAACCACTTTACACCAATCTCTGTCTGCCAGGCCACTGACTGGCTTTTAAAATAGAGCGGACTCAGCAACGTGTTTTTGTAAGATAGTGGGTTTCTATAGTTCGAGACGTGACTTAAGATGAAGAATATAAAAGCTTAGAAAAGCTTAGACAAGGAAAGAGACTGTCTGCCATTGCAAAAAAAAGTCCGATCTTTAAGCACGCGTAAAGCGTTCAAGTTGTCCATTCCACCGAAGATACAGAACCTTTACGTATGCTTTTAGATGTGTTAAAGACAGAATTTCACTCTCATAATTCGCTTTAACACAACATAACAGTACATGTCTTCTACAACTACAGTATATACCTACAAACAAATAAGTGGATACAAATAAACTTATAAGAATATAAATTCTATGGATTAACAGTTCAACGAATCTTGTACTATACTGGTTATACAAGGTCTAAACTTCCTGTATTTGTCTATTTGTACACAGAAAGGGTCATCTCCTGTTGAAATATTTAGGTTTACCGAAGGAAAACATATTGTTTTTGCTACGTTTCCTCCTCTTCTTCTTCTCCAAACACTGACCTTTGACCTTGTCAATGAACTAATTTGTTGACGTCTCTCACCATGGTAAATGGTGCTGGGTTACATAATGTTGCAATTCTATAGTAGCAGGGATTTATACTCCTGTCTGACCATATATATGAATGTATTTAAGTAGAAATTAACAGAGCAGACCACGTGCAAAGGTAAACATTATGCATTTGCTTTGCAAATGTTACCTTTCTAGTTTTCAAAAGCTATCTTAAAGTCACCAAATGCATCATAAAAACCGCACTTTATTCTATACCGCAAAGGTGTGTATTGAACTTACTGGTGAACAGATTTAAGCATATATAAATCTGCACATAAAAACTATATCTTGAATTTTGACGGCCTTCATTTTGCACACTAAACTAGATATCCGAAAATCAGTAGATTGTCTCGAGCAGATATCGAAGCCTTGAGCCTTACCGTCGTAAATTACGTGTTCTGTCTGTTTTCTCACACGATTGACCGCGCCATTAAAGTCTTAGACAATTGACGTAACGGCAGCGGCCAAGTGCGCACGAGACACTTAAGAACGGCCCGAGGGCTTAATACGGTCTGGCACCACGGCGCTAAGTACGTACGGCTCTGAGAAATCTTTTTGTGGTTTTAACGCAAAATTGAAAAGTTTTAGTGGCTCTCTAAAGTGCGGTTTTTATGATGCAGTTGTTGACTTAAAGAAAGCCTTTGAAAATGAGGAAAACCTCGCGAAGTACGGCTTTGAGAAATCTTTTTGTGGTTTGAACGCAAAATTGTAAAGTTTCAGTTGCTCTCTAAAGTGTGGTTTTATGATGCATTTGGTGACTTAAAGAAAGCTTTTGAAAATGAGGAAAACATTGCTAGACATTGCTTGGGGTTTGTTTCTCCAGTTTTAAGTACCCAACGTATGAAACACTGATTGAAATGTGCTAATGTGAAGCAGTATGTGTCAATATCATAAAGATTGCCTTATTCAGAATATTTCCAGTTTTGCTCCTCTGAAATCGCATTGGATGCTTTTAAAGCATCCGTAAAGGTTTCATTTTTATATCCCAATGAAGAAACAGGCCCTTTCTTTAACGTGTGCTTAAAGGCATCCAGGGTGATTTTAGAGCAGTAAAACTGAAAATATTCTGAATAAGGCAATCTTTATGATATCCAGATAGACATATTAGCACATTTGAGTCAGCATTTCATACTTCTGGCATTAAAAACTGCTAAAGCAAGCCCCAAGATGAGTCCTTTATTTTATGGGTTGTACCCTAAAAATGAACCAAGGGCCCTTCCAGTAACCATTTTCCGTCAGAATTTTGGGTATTTTTGGTCCATGGGGGTCAATATACATTGGGATAGTGTTGTTTCAACTCAGTATGTAGATAAGTGACTAGAATATTGACTTTGAGAAATCGGGTTTCCAAGCCCTAAAAACTGCACTAGATCAGATGCCTTCAAAGATCGAATTTCGCGCAGTGGGGCGTTAGGAGAATGATCGTGACATATATTCGGACCCGGCAGCCAATCTGTGTCTATAGCCAGTGTCCTGTCTGTCGGCCAGGAGGTACTGGTGTGTGAAAGCCGGAGATTGTATCGATCCAGACCGTCCTTCACCCGATTCTAACCGCGCCGGGGCAACCCTCTTGCTCCGCCCGCTTCACATGTTATTACCTCCTGGTGCGGAGGTATTGTTTTGGATGGGGTTGTCTGTGGGCCTGTCTGGGTGCATATTTGGTTACTTGATTGACAGGCAGGTCAAGCATAGACAATACCACAACACTCTGAAAAGCTACTCTTCCATGGTTTACAAAAGATAAGCCAAACCCTTCAGGCATAGTTTTAGACATCTAACGTTACCATTCATTATGTGGTTATTATGTTTTCATTCGCAGAAGGAAAACATATTGTTTGTGCTCTGTTTCTTCTTCTTCTCCAAATAAGTAAGGTTAATGACCTGAACCAGACGTCTGTCACCATGGTAAGTAGTGTTGGGTTACATCATTTAGTGCACTATGCACCAAGTAACATCTAGCGTCAGTGCACAGCAAACCAGTCAGAATTGCCCTGATGAAGATGACAGACGGTCATCGAAACGTAAAAAATAAATGGTTGTGATCAAGAACTTTGCTATTCAATGACAAAATATTTCTCTACGTCATGCGTGCTAGAGCTCGGGAAGATGAAAAATACCAAACACGCGCAGAAAATGGGCGCACTCAGTTGTCTGATTGTCCCCTCTTGCCCTTGCCGCCGGAGGGCTTATTAAACGGACGGCGTTATAGGAGGGTCTAACAACCCATCGCCACCTGTGCAACACCACTCCTGTCCATGCAATTACGTCCTGCGTGACAGCTGAACTATCAGGACTCTTCCGATAGACCACCGATTGTAGGGTAAAGGGCAAATACGAACTGGGAGGATTCCGGTGATAGTGTTTAGGGTGTCGGCGATTGTAGTAGAACAGATTTTTCAGGAAATACCTGATTTAATTACATCGTAGAAGCTAAGGGATAATTACTCAAATGACTGTATGACGTAGCTCTTACACACCGGTATTGGATTATGTTTCATACCATGAATATTCGCCAGGAATATGATATTACACAGTACATAATTATATTCCTGGCGAACTCACATCACATTCTACCACCCTGGAAACAACCCTATCAATCAACTGAAACCAAATCTCCACCCACTCACTTCCAATTCTCGCTGCTGAGGACTATAGAATACATACATACAAACACTCCCTAAACCAGCGCCACCCAAAGCAATACACCCTGGAAACAACCCTGTCAATCAACTGAAACCAAATCTCCGCCCGCTCACTTCCAATCCTCGCTGCTAAGGACTATAGAATACATACATACAAACACTCCCTAAACTAGCCTGACTAAATCGCGCTCCTGGCGGCCGCCGCCCTAGGTTGCCGCCCCCCTAGGTTGGGGTGGGGGTCATTAACCTCCGGCCGAGAGCTTTGTATACACAGGCTATCCCTAAACCAGCGCCACCCAAAGCAATACATCCGTCCCGGAAGTACTTAAGTATGATGGTGTCTGGAATGACCACGTACACATGTAAGCGGAAATAAAATCATTACCTCAAGACGGAGGTTTTGTTATGTTTAAACATATTGTTTTTGCTCCTTCCTCTTCTTCTTCCCCAAACAGTGACCTCTGACCTGACCAATGACATGATTTGTTGACGTTTGTCGCCATGGTGACTGGTGTTGGGTTACATAATGTTGCAATTTCATGGTCTGCTCTGTCACCATATACTAGTAGTAGTACATGTATGTGAATGTGTTTGAGTAAGAATTAACAGAGCAGACCATGTCCAAAGGTAAACATTATGCATTTCCTTTCTAGATGTTACTTTTCTAGTTTTATGCGTTTCTGTTTGTGGAAAATTTGTTCCCACATGCTAGGCACGTAGGGGACACTGACAGGAAGTTAATTGAATTGGGGCACGGTTGAAATGAAAGCTTATAGTTAAATCTCTGTCCTACGAATTCGGTCAAAACCAAATCCGGGTTAAGACACAGACGATAGAAAATGGCGGTGCCTTTAAGTTCATTATTTTTTCCCAGTACGCGTTCGATACTTACGCACCCTTTCTACGAGATCAGGTTAGAGGCAGCACAAATTCCTACTTTACGCATACCTTAAAGCATTCATAACGGTTTTCCGTAAAGAAGAAATAAAACCTTTACGAATGGTTTACGGTGAGCTTAAAGTGCTCATAACACCAAAATATGGCCTCATCTGATTGTAGTTGACATAACTAGTATTACCTGGTTAACAGACACATTGACAATAAATATGCACGGTTCTCCTGTTTCATTCGCCATTCAAGCCAGTCCTGTATTTTTTTTCCTGACCTGATGTCACCAAGTGATGTCAGCTCAGGAAAAAGCACAGAAATGCAAAGAATAAAACATAGAGATGCAAATAGAGATGCTCGAAGTGGGCAATTGGGAAGCGTGCTGGAGAGTCTCCAAAACATCACTTTTAGAAGGCTGTACAAACTCAATATCTCAGTTATCATGATTGGAACAAACTTCCAGTGACTATATTGTATGTACACTATCCGATTTGTATATATTTTACAGACATTTTTTGGAGTCATTTGGTCTTTAAAGAGCAAATATTACAAATATCGCTGAACGAAGTTCATACTTTGTTTAAACGTTTTACGTATGTAAAATCATATCTCGCATCATATTCATATCATGGAGTCGAGAGTTACAGAAATCGCGATCGCGTTCTCTATTGGAAAGGGGGCCTTTAGGGTCGCTCCTGTTTAAAATTCAGGTAGTGTCGTTGGGTAGGCTTTCTTTATGGCATCATAATCACTATGCTATGATGCTTGCAAAATATCGGTCAAAATAGATGACTGCACGCGGCCTGCATGTATATAAGGCCATGTTGATTTGATTATATGGATGACATCCTCTGGGAACCCCAAAACTGATGCGAGCGTGCGAATGAAAAAAAGTTTGGCCAAAAAAAGTTGCTTTCATTATGAAACCTACGTGGTCATGAAGGTTAAACAAATGACACAGAGTATAGTATGGCGAGTAATCTACTCTTCAAATTCATTACTTTACATTTTCGTATTTTTGGTTTGATTTTGGCGTTCTACAGCGTTGGTATCGTTTTCCAATATTTTTTCTTCAACTTACGGTATATATTTGCTCATTGTGCAACTGTTTTGTACGATTTACAGTATGGTTGAAAGCTTTTTTTTGAAACGACCGAAATTTTATGCGCGCGGATGTCATCCATATAATCAAATCAACATGGCCTTAGACGTTATTCTATATCTCGGACACGCAAGCTAGCCTGTGTTTTTACATCAATCACTGTGCTCGGCGCTCAACGATAAGGGTACTATACCTGTGTCTTTAAGATAAGAAAGGACATTGCAGATAAGGGAATATTGAGGGGCGAGTGATTCCTTTAAAGGTCTATTGGTTTTGGCTTTGCCGTTGTCCGTAGTAGCATTTTTCTTTTGATGGTACTTTTCGTCTTTTGTGGTCAATAGAAACAATTAGAATTTGTATACTGTTCAAAACCAAAAATCTTTAAGCACACCTTTAAGCATGCGGAAAGGTTCGATTTTTCAACTTGAGTGAGGAAAGAAAACATTTACGTATGCTTTAATGTATGCTTAAAGATCGGATATCATGGAACTCTTAGAACAATTTTGCATTATTAACAATTTGAGTCAATAGCACCACATGAATATCAAAATGTATATTTTGACGGGTTAGGAAAATTATCCTTACAATGACCTTCACAAGAAAAGAAAATAATTGAAATATTAACATTATACTTTAAAGTTGCTTAAAGTAATTATTTAAAAAAACGCCGTACGAAATTAGGACAAAAAGAGAATATCGGTTGCCATACAACTTGCTAGAAGAAACCAAAATAGAAGAGCGAAATTTTGTACTTTGAATGTGGTTAAATTTAGCCTCTAGTAATTTCTACTCTTTCCAGCCGCTTCTGAAGCCTGGCGGAGACTATTTAAAGTAACTTTAAAATTAGCGGTGTTGTAAGTAAACAAAAATACAGCAAGAAAGACAGGACAACAAAAATAGCGAAATTTTGTACTTTGAATGTGGTTAAATTTAGCCTCTACTACTTTAAATTCTACTCTTTCCAGCCGCTTCTGAAGCCTGGCAGAGACTATTTAAAGTAACTTATGATTAAACAAAAGATGTAGTAAACAAAAACACAGAAAGAAAGCGACGGGACAACAAAAAACAGAACACGCTCTCTGAACGCGTGCCAAATACTGCATTGAGATCAATGCCGACGTTTTGCCCGATGCAGCTGCTATCAGAAAATGAAAGCCAATGTTAGCGCGCCCGCCGCAAAACGCACCCACCGCTTATCATCACCAAAATAGAAACCACGATTATGGATGAATATAGAAGAAAAAATCACTGACAGAGCGGCAAAATGTAAAAAAATATGATATATCTGGATGTATATATGAGTATGTGGTTGTATGGTATGGTTCGCTCAAGGTCGGCAACAAGAAACCTACCTATGCAATGACGTCACTGCAGACGGATCAGCGAGGAAAATCATGCCAGGAAACCGAAGAGAAAAGCGGGAGCGAAAATCTCCGCGCAACGCCGGCGCCGCTCCCCGGAAAGAAACGTGACAGACCCCAAGCGCTAAGCTTACGGGTTCCCCGTACACAAAGACACCTGTTAAGTCCAACGGAAAGCCTTTTTTTTTACACACCACTAGAGAGAAACCAGCCGCCCCCGGTTCGGGTTTTAAGGCGATATTCTCCGAAATGAATGAAAATGGCCGGTACCGACGGAGCGGAGAGGTCAGAGGGCAAAGGGCAGGCAAGGTCAAGAGCCCTGTTTCGCTCGTGACTGTTACTGTAATTCCTGATTTTTTTACTGTTATGTCACTGTTTTTTACTGTCACTTCTGTACCGTGAACTTATCATTATAGTTAACAAATAATTCCTGGACTTTCTTTTTTTTTCCTGCACCTGTCACCACCTTGAATATATAGTTCCGTGAACATGTCGATTTTAGGTTAAGTTACTGTAATTCCTGAATTTTTTTACTGTATTGTTATGTTCACTGTTTTCACTGTCACTTCTATACCGTGAACTTATTATTACAAAATATTATAATAATTCCTGGATTTTCTTTTTGCCGCACCTGTCACCACAGTGAATATATAGTTCCGTGAACATGTCAATTTTTCTCAGACCGTGAACTTTTTGCTACCGTGAACATAAAGTGAATTACAGTACGAAGTCTGATTGAAGAGGGGGAGGGGGGTGTCCTTGAGCTGCCACTAGATAGTACAAACCCATCACTACAACGTGGGAGCACCACTTCTGTAGCAAAGTGAAGTGGTAGGGACAAGACATCATCATTAAAGTCAGGTGTCATATGGTCCATCAAAAGTCTGCAAATTATTATTAAAACGAATAGGACAGGAAAACATATTGTTTTTGATACGTTTCCTCTTCTTCTTGAGTTCCAAACACTGTCCCCTGACCTGGCCAATGACCTGATTTGTTGATGCCTGTCACCATGGTAACTGGCGTTACGTTACATAATGTTGCAATTTTATAGTAGGAGGGATTTATACTCCTGTCTGACCATATATATGAATGTATTTGAGTAAGAATTAACAGAGCAGACCATATGCGAAGGCTTTGCAAATGTTACCTTTCTAGTTTTATGCTCTATCATCTTAGTAAAAACAGACATGTCGTCACTCTTAGTCCTGTACGTTCTTGATTAATCTAATCATTTTCATGCCTAGGGCAGTAAAACTGGATTGTCAACGTCAAGTTTCTTTTCGTTTTGGAACTTGAATCAGCTAAACTAAAGCTAAAACTAAGTATCTGATACCGGCCCAGAAAAGAACAAGAAACAGTCATGCCCTCAAATATCAGAGTTATCAACCAAAAATTGAGGCGTTCAAAAACTCGTATTTCCCCAGAACTATCGAAGAGTGGAACTCGTTGCCATCAATCACAATTGGGGGCATCATCACTAGAAAGCTTAAAACAACTTCTGCAATTAAACGTGCAAAGATTAAGTGTAACAATTCTTTCGGTGTGATATAGCTAGCTGTCGCCGCGCCGCGTGCCTGCGAAGCTGGTGTGTTACGCCGAAGGGCGGTTATACCGGCTATACTGATATAGATACAGATAAATAGACAAGATTCTATGCTAACTTTTTTTATTTATTAAGCTTCACAGATTAAAAAATCTGTGAGGAGCCGGCAACAGAAAGCTAGTTTCTCTACAGGGCCGGCCCCTCAACAGAGATACAAGGTACTAAGACAAAAAATACATCAAGATACTATATCTAAATATAAAAACTTAGAACATACAGTATACGAAAACAGATAACAATAACGGCAGTGTGGTATGACTAAGTGGTTATGCAGGCATGGCATCTACATATGGAGGACCAGGTGCATATGTTATCGGTGGAATATGAGGAGTGTATCCGGGATATGAAATAAGAGACTAATAATTTCCTGACAGATGGAATGCTGAGGTTTGAGTACATATGTTGACGGATTGTTACAGGTAAAGTGTTCCAGATGAGTACTACACGGCTAAAATATGAAAAGGTAAATGTTACAGTTTTACATGGGCGGACAGTAAATTGAAATTGGTCGGTGAAGCGAAGAGATCTACTAGGTACATTAACTTTAAGAAAACGAGATATATCGATGGAGTAAAAACCACGAATACACTTAAAAAGGAATAGTACATCGAAAAGTTCCCGTCTATAAGACAGCGGTAACAGATTGGTAGAGGTAAGTCGATCCCTGTATAACAGTTCATAGTTGTTACAGATGTACTTAGTGGCTCTCCGTTGTACACCCTCGACCTTGCGCATGAGAAATCTCGTGTGAGGAGACCACACCTGAGAGCAATAATCTAAGTGAGGAATCACTAATGAACGATACAAGTTAAGTTTCACTGTGAAAGGAGCTTTGTAACCAACAGATCGCTTTATCATGGCAAGGATCGAGTTGCACTTTGAAACTTTCTTCAATACATTGGTATTCCAACTTAGGTTATGACGAACCTGAAGACCAAGGTCTTCATAAGCAAGACATCTGGTAAGTTCAGTACCATCAATACTATATGTATATTCAATAGGAGTGGACTTTCGTGTAACACTGACTACGGAGCATTTGGAGGGATGAAATCTCATTTGCCATGTTTTACTCCAGAACGCAAGTCTTTCCAAGTCAGCCTGAAATCTTATACAATCAAAAATCGAGTTTATACTTTTAAAACATTTGGCATCATCAGCAAACATGGCCATCCTGCCGAAATGTACGTAGTCAGGTAAGTCATTGATATATAACAAAAATAAAAACGGGCCAAGGACTGATCCTTGAGGGACCCCGGATAATACAGGCAAGTAGTTAGACTTCTGACCTTCAACAACTAAACCTGTCGTTAACGTACAGCAAAGTTTCTTTATAAATAATTCCAGGCAAAAATTATTCAAAAGCAGCATCACGACGCGTTTAATGTTCAAACCACCGAAGGGTGACATTGAGATATTTTTGAAAATTCTAATTTATTTCAGACAGTACTGGTAGCATGGGCGATTGTGGCGTATGTATGATTGTATAAATAAAGATTATCAAAGGCTGTGCTACATTGTCTTTGATTGTCAATCTCGTTTAAAAATAGTCTAGTCTGCCGGCAACAAATTGAAATCCTGGTGAGAGCAATCTATTTCACAGTGTGTGGCGCCTTGATGCTAAACCTACGCATCTTTTCTGTGGGTGGATTCTTCATGTATAATCTCCGGGTGGTATAAAAACACACGAAGCTTCTCCAATTCAAAAATTAAAATGTGTGGGGTCGTGTGGCGCAGCGGCAGAGTGCTCGACTCGGAATAATCAAGAGGTCCCGGGTTCGAGTCCTGACATGCCACCGATCTTGTGCCCTTGGGAAAGGCACTTTACACGACTTTCCTCACTTCGCTCAGGTGAAAATGAGTATTGTATTGTCCCCTATGTTGGTGGTGGCATTAATATAAGTTGAAAAAAGTTGAGTGTGCCGTCACCACGTCTTGTGATTACATGTTGGAATATGAAAAAAAATTAAAGGCATCCAAAGAAATTGCAGGCCGACAAAACAAACAAATATCCTGGATGAGGAAATCTAATATTAAAGATTATTCGGCATTTCTTAGCAAAGTTTTGGTCATCATTTCATACTTAGCGTTGGAAATGGCCTGGAAACAAGCTTCTCTTTATTTTGGGGTACCACCCATAAATAGTTAGAACCAGATTACGATACAAAACAAGAAACCGTTTCCCGTGAGTGACATCGCATTTTTGCTTCAAAGATATCGGTATGCTATTTCATATTAAATACGCTTGATTCATTACTATATTTAAAGAATGACCAGAAAAGTGACTTCGAAAATTCAGTTTCACCACCCTGAAATTGTGCCGGATGCCTTTAAGATAGTGTATTTTTTTTATTTTTCATCTTCACCAAGGTAATTAAGAACACCATTAGAAGTCAATCCTCGCCCAGCTTGCCGGTGTTAAGGCCATGTTGATTTGATTATATGGATGACATCCACGCGCACGTGAATTTTCGGCCGTTTCCAAAAAAAAGTTTTGAACCATACTGTAAATCATACAAAACAGTTGCAAAATGAGCAAATATATACAGTAAGCTGAAAAAAATATTTGAAAACGATACCAATGTCGTAGAATGCCAAAATCAAGCGAAAAAGACGAAAATGTAAAGAAATGAATTTGAAGCCTAGATTATTCCAAACTATACCCTGTGTAATTTGTTTAACCTTCAATACCACGTAGATTTCATAATGAAAACTTTTTGGCCAAACCTTTTTTATTCGCACGCTCGCATCAGTTTTGGGGTTCCCAGAGGATGTCATCCATACAATTAAATAAACATGGCCTAACCCACTAGTAGTAATTGGTGCTTATATAAAGGGCAAGAGAGGAGATTTTAGGCGTAATCTATGTGCTGAAAACATCTTATAGTGGATGTATCTAAGCTTGCTAAAACGCCCGTAGTGTTACCTACAATTTAGAAATGTAAAATGGATTTTCTCTTGAATTATATGAAATGTGGGGTCGTGTGGCGTAGCGGCAGAGTGCGCGACTCGGAACTTAGAGTCCCGGGTTCGAGTCCTGACATGCCACCGATCTTGTGCCCTTGGGAAAGGCACTTTATATGACTTTCCTCACTTAGCTCAGGTGTAAATGAGTATTATCCTGTCATGTATTTGCCCCCTGTGTTGGTGGCGGCATTAATATAAGTTGAAAAAACTTGAGTGTGTCGTCACCACGTCTGGTGATTACATGTTGGAATAAAAATAAAAAAAAAATTATATGAAATACTTGAGTCAGCAATGAATGAAAAAATGAAAAAGATGTGTAAGAGTCGGTTTTAAAAAATCACGTTTTTAAATTCTATCGATATCGCCAGAATGTAGAGAGTTTCCACCAGTTTTCGACTAAACAAGGACATAAATAAAAAATAAAAGTACCGATTCATTATCCATGGTATTCTTTCATAGCCTTTAGTGAATTTAGACCTTGAAATTGCCCGCTAGAACATATTGAGATGCTGCCTAGTTCCCACTTAAGAAGGAGATAAACTATAGATAAAAGTGCCAATATGTCTTGGTATTCTTTCTTTTAGCTAGCTCTAGTGCGTCAGTGAATATAGACCTTAAAATCCCCCACTAGAATATACAGAGATATAAAAGATGTCGCCTAATTCCGACTAAAAAAAAGGACATAAACCATAAATAAAGGTACCAATTTATCAACCATGGTATTCTTTCTTGAATTATATGAAATGCTATATTTCGTCAGTGAATATAGACCTTAAAATTCCCACTAGAATATACAGAGATATCACCTAATTCCGACTATAAAAAGGACATAACCATAAATAAAGGTATCAATTTATCAACCACGGTATTCTTTCTTGAATGATATGAAATGCTATATTTCGTCAGTGAATATAGACCTTAAAATCCCCCACTAGAACATACAGAGATATAGATGTCACCTAATTCCGACTAAAAAAGGGACATAAACCATAAATAAAAGTGCCAATTCATCACCTATGGTATTCTTTCATAGCGATATCTCTGCAGTGGATACAGGCCCTTAGCTAGAATATAGATTCCGGCTATATCTTACAAAAAGAAGAAACAAACTACACGTAAAAGCACCAATGTATCATCCTAGATATACTTTCGTCAGTGGAAACAGATCTAACCCTCTTTTTATACCACAATAGACGGCAGTGATTTGGAATGAAAAATAAGTAAGGCTACAGCAAGTAAATTTTATGGATGACATCCTCCGCAGACTCCAAATCTAATGCGAGCGGGCGAAAAAAAAGACGGGCAGAAAAACAAGGTTCCTACAGTTTAAAATGTTGACTCAGTCATTGTATATATACACAGCCAGCATCGCATATCACTGCATCAAAGTAAGAAACAAAACATTAAACCATGGCCTTTTCTTGTCTCCTCTCTTCATAGTTATCTGCCATCCACCTTCCGGCATGGCAACAGACATCTTTGCCCTTTTTCGGCATGTTGACCACTGTCAGAAGGCAACAAAATTTCTTGTTTATTTTTTCAAAATCAGGCGAGAATTAATGCGCGCGCTGATGTCATCCATAAAAATTACTCGCTGTGACCTAAGTAATTCACGAAATGGTTCGTAATCGTGGCACGTATTAGCACTCACATCTTGCTGTGCTGTAAGCACCATGTAACAACACGAAGTCGGTAATTCCACTTCGCACTCTTTCCTAGTCGATATCTTTTAAGGATTGAGTGTGTGTGGATGGCGTTCAGCACCAAGGAAAGGGTGTGGTGTCTGGCTTATGTGTTTAAAAAGCAAGTAGATAGTGTTCCGTAACAGGGAAATGTCTGCATGTTAGTGTGTGTGTATGTGCGTGCATACGTGCGTGCGCGTGTGAGTGTTTGTGTGTGTGTACATGTGTGGATGGCGTTCAGCACCAAGGACAGGTGCGTTTTCTAACGTGTATATAGATTGTGTGTGTGGATGGCGTTCAGCACCAAGGAAAGGATGTGTCTGCTTATGTGTTTAAAAAGCAAGAGATTATAGAAAAGACTGATCTTCTATCAAGAACGTTGTTTTGTACCATGTAGATAGTGTTCCGTAACAGGGAAATGTCTGCATGTTAGTGTGTGTGTGTATGTGCGTGCATACGTGCGTGCGTGTGTGATTGTATGTGTGTGTGTGTACATGTGTGGATGGCGTTCAGCACCAAGGACAAGTGTGTTTGCTAAGTGTAAATGGATGATTTTCAAGACTAAGGACAAGTCTACTTGCTAGTGTGCGTATGGATGGCGTTCAGCACCAAGGACAGGTGCGTTTTCTAACGTCTATATTGATTGTGTGTGTGGATGGCGTTCAGCACCGAGGACAGGTGCGTTTTCTAACGTCTATATAGATTGTGTGTGTGGATGGCGTTCAGCACCAAGGAAAGGGTGTGTCTGGCTTATGTGTTTAAAAGCAAGAGATTATAGAAAAGACTGATCTCAAGAACGTTGTTTGTACCATGTAGATAGTGTTCCGTAACAGGGAAATGTCTGCATGTTAGTGTGTGTGTGTATGTGCGTGCATACGTGCGTGCGCGTGAGTGTATGTGTGTGTGTACATGTGTGGATAGCGTTCAGCACCAAGGACAGGTGCGTTTTCTAACGTGTATATAGATTGTGTGTATGGATGGCGTTCAGCACCAAGGAAAGGGAATGTCTGCTTATGTGTTTAAAAATCAAGAGATTATAGAAAAGACTGATCTTCTCTCAAAAACGTTGTTTTGTACCATGAAAAGA
>NW_017802379.1:8647569-8678777 GCF_001625305.1 Branchiostoma belcheri | reverse complement strand
CTATAAAAGAATGAACAGCAAAGTTCTTGTTCACAAGCACAATCACTAACAGGAGCCGACGTTTCGATGACCGTCGACCTGTAACTGTCATCAGGGCAATTATGACGGGTTCTCTGAGCACCGAAGCTAACACTGAAGTGGCTTGAACCATATATGAAAAGAATTTTTAATGACTATCATGCGCGGGATGTTCGTTTGGTGTTCTCTGAATATAAATAGACATGTCATCGAAGAAAGAAAGGAATCTTCTGACATAAAAATGAGTAAAATTTAACGGCTCTCAGTGGCCAATGTGCAGATGTTGTCACATCGGCGCACCAAATCCGTAGTGTTTTTGGCACCCAGTTAGACGGATTAGCCTAAGAGGCCCGTTAGGCGTCACTCCACGGTACAGGGAGGGAAGTTGTGTAAAGTGCCTAATCTCCAAGCAGATCCCTCTCAGCAAAAAGACAGTATCAAATTGGCCAGGCAGTACCCATTAGCCAGAGAAGGTCCGCGGCCACCGACGTTGGTGGGGATCAGGACAAAAAAAACGGCCATATATAAAAATGCAACGATCGTTCACCACAACATCTGCTTGGAGAGTATAAAGTGCCTTTCCCAAGGGCACAACGTCGGGCCACGGTGAGTATCGAACCCGGGACCTCTCGGTTACGAGTCCAACGTTCTAACCGTTGCACCACCAACGCCACATCTTCTGATTAATATGTATTGAGATCGCATCGCATTGCACTTAGACAAAAATGAAAACCAGTAGCGTGTGTATTTCAGGGATATTGAACCTGACTCTAAACCAAGACTTCATGAGTTCAAATCCCGTATTTTTTTGCTTACCCAACATGCATGCTACTGGGAAGAATCGCAGTCCTTAGGACGGGATGTTAAGCCGTGGTCCACTGTTCATTGTGCTTGCCCCCTCCCCAATTCGACCTTCATGTCTGCGGTTATAAAATTCCCCCCTCACTACCTATCACTCTACCGTATTCAAATCACAAGCAAACAAATTCACTAAACAAAGAGGCAAATTAACTGAAAGAAAAAGCTCCGCACACTGAGACAAAAATAGAACTTGTATTTAGCTTCACTCTTGAATCTACCGAACCAGAAATCCGTGGGTGAAGAAATGGAGAAGAACGTCAAAGAATTCATGTGTCGTTTTCTATCATTGCCAGAACAGGTACCTTGAACGGTAATGATGTAGAGTTGCTTCTAGCCCATTAGGTACTACGGCATCCATCATAACATCATTACAAAGGCTTTGGCAATCAATGGCAATTTTCCCACTGACGTGTTCTGGATACCCGTAGTTGAAAACGCATTGCCATCGATTCGTACTGCTACTGTTAGCGTCAAGCGGAAATAGCGTTCTCCATCAGCTTACAGTAAGGAATCAGGAAGGAAATAGGGATGGTTAATGTGCAAAGGAAGGTTAGGGCTAGGCCACATACGTCGTACGATCGTCCTACGATGATCTTACGATGATCTTACGATGATCTTACGACAATCGTAAGATCATCGTAAGATCATCGTAAGATCATCGTAAGATCATCGTAAGATCATCGTAAGATCATCTTACGATTGTCGTGCGATCGTTAACTGAGGGTATTCTCGGGATGCATGTGTCCTGCAAGATTCGGCTCTCTTTCTTGTTACGGAGAGGGCTGTCTTAGGTCCTTGTCCGTAGGTTCTGTCACTGTCTGCTTGAAAATTCTACTTCGTTGAAATCGTACGAAAACCTACGACAAATGTGCGACCACGCCGCAATAGAGGATCCACATAAAACTTGAATGTGAAACAGTGGCAAAATAAACCCAATTCACATTGGATCTAGTTGTCTACGAAAATAACCAAAGCTTATAAGAACAACGTATTGTGCCTCAGGTTTGCTGGATCCCTTATTGTCTCTGAGCCGATAGACATTTATATATTGTCCTATTTTCGGCATGTTGACCACCGTCAGAAGGCAACAACATTTCTTGTTTTTGTCTCCAACATCAGGCAAAAATGAATGCGCGCGCTGATGTCATCCATACAAATGACTTGCTGTGGCCTTATGAAATACTATCAAATCGTCCTGCTGGTCACTTTTTATTGAGGTCATGAGAGAAGATGCCATGGCCATTCTGTCTGTTCCTTAGGCCACACCAATTTAATTTGTTGGTTCTCGGATTTTTTCAGAAAAAATATGAAGCGACAGGGCGATAAAAAATAAAAATAAAAACAGGTCTAGGCATCCTATTATAGGCTTAAATGCTACAGAATGAGCCATGAAGTCAACACAAAAGGCTGGGCTAAAATTTAAACAGTGAATTTTGAACTTTTAATCAAACCACTGCAATGATAGATGGGAAAACTGTAACAACTAGGATGAAAAGGACTTTCCTCAACTGTTGGGGGCAAAACATGAGTATTTTTCAGTTGATTCAGGACCAGAATCAATTTTTTTTTGCAAATCAGAAAAAAACGAAGAGGCGAATGAATTTTTTCGAAAGAGGCGAATCTGAGAACCAACAAATTAAATTGGTGTGGCCTTAATACGTTTATCCTCATTCCACCTCATCCCGAATGCTAGATCGTATAACATAATTCGGTTTGTGATTTTAACTTGCTTGGCGACACGTGTACCCACCCCATATACGATTTCTATTAGCTGCATTAGTTTTCTAGCTGCCACCTGTGCATGCTAACATTTCACCGTGTAAACAGAGAAAAGCACCGGAAGCTTAGAGCTACGTGGGGCAAAGATTAGAAACTACAGCCAGAGATAATATTTGCGATTACTAAGGCCATGTTGATTCAATTATATGGATGACATCCACGCTCGTATGAATTTTCAGCCGTTTCAAAAAAAAGTTTTCAACCATACTTTAAATCATACAAAAGAGTTGCAAAATGAGCCAATATATACCGTAAGTTGCAAAAAAAAATATTGGAAAACGATACCAATGAGGTAGAATGCCAAAATCAAACGAAAAAGACGAAAATGTAAAGAAATTAATTTGAAGATCTAGACTAGATTGTTCGCCAAACCATACTCTGTGTCATTTGTTCAACCTTCATGGCCACGTACATTGTAGATTTCATAATGAAAGCAACTTTTTTTGCCATTTTTTTTTATTCGCACGCTCGCATCAGTTTTGGCATTCCCAGAGGATGTCATCCATATAATCAAATCAACACGGTCTTACTAAAGGGAAACCCTTAATTACATGTATAACATCAATTTTTATATCCCTTCCAAGAAAAAAGTTTGGAACCGTATCTATACTGTTTGGGGGTTAATTCGAAGGATGACAGAGGTCGAAAAGAAAAGAAACTGTTTTTCGCACGCTCGCATCAGTGTTTGGGTTCCCAGAGGATGTCATCCATATAATCAAATCAGCATAACCCAATAATCTGCTTCTAGACATTCCATGTCCAAAACATCAGCATGCAGCGAAGCGTGTTTCCGGTTTTAACGGACGTTGCCATTTGAAACGTAACGGTCGTAACTGTCGTATCCGAACGCATCATAACTTTTTTTAGGGGCAAAAACGTAAAAAAACGTATAAAAACACATTTTACCTGCAAATGTACGACATCATCATGAAAACTAATAAAGATATTAGGCTAAAGTAATTTTTATGGATGACATCAGCTAGCGCATTAATTTTCGCCTGATTTTGGAAAAATAAACAAGAAATTTTGTTGCCCTCTGACAGTGGTTGACATGCCGAAAATGGGCAAATATGTCTGTTGCCATGCCGAGAGAGGAGACAAGAGGGGAGACAAGAAAAGGCTCTGATTTAATGTTTTATTTCTTACTTTGATGCAGTGATATGTGGTGCTGGCTGTGTATATGTGCTGTTCCTACTGAATTAAAACCATTTGTACAATGATTGAGTCCAAATGATATCGACCGTTTCAAATTTGGCAACGGTCATATATACGAAAGAGAATTTTGCTGCGGCGAAATGCGCATTGATACAAATAGGTCCAAATTCCTGGAAGTGCAACTGCCCATGATGTAATGGACATAACAAGGACACCTGCATTGTATGTATTTTCCAGGAAACGCGTTACCAAATATGGTCATTGCCATCTCCAACACTTCCTGGCGTGTGTTACCATGGTGATGGAAATTGCAATGGCTGTTGCAGGCACGCGCCTAGCCAGAGATTAGTGATAATGACATTGACCTTTATTTGCACACATGTTCTTACCCATGTAGGTTAAGTGCAGTACTTATAATATCACGCAAGAAACAAGAATTCGAAGATCTCATACCTCCATGAAATATATAGTCAGAGTTTTTTGTAAATGTTTTGCTTTTTTCGGTTTGAGTCCTTGATTAGAGAAATAAGGCGTATTATAAATATGCAAAATCTATATTAATTTAGTTCTCTCACGCAAATTACATATATATTTCATAATATTAAATTTCTGTCATGGTTTTGTTTCAACATCATCATTTATGCAAATGGTCCAAATTAACATAATATATGCAAAGTGATGTTAACCTTAAGGTAACACATGTCACAATATAAAATATCCCCATTTACAGCTAGAAATCATAGCATTTCCGCATTAATTAGGAAAATTAATGCCTACATTTGCATAAGGATTATCTGTTAAGGTTCTATCTGTTAAAAATGTATGGAAGCCCTGCTATGTAAAGCACTGGAATTATCGAATTTCCTAATTATTATGTAAATTAGGTGCGAAACAGAATACGAGGTCGAAAAAAGAAAGCCAGCTAAAACGCCTAAAAATGTCAACAATAAGCCCAAGCGTAATTCTCTGTAGAGTACTAGTAAGTGTTAAGCAGAGAAAACAATTTTATGGGTCGGCAGGTCTATTGAAAATAATATAATCAAATTTTAATGTTATTCAATAACATAAATAGGAGTTTCAAACATTAAAATGATAACAAAAAAAATCAAAATAACGAAATATGTGCTGTTTTTCTTGTCTTTCCTATGACTCGGCCGGGGATCGAACTCACGACCTACCGATCACAATGCGAACACACCCTTCTAGATCTCACGTGGCTATTGCAAAGGTGAAGGCTGGAGAGAAAATATATTCAGCCGCAGTCGCGACAGGGGATTTCTTCATTTCACTAACTCGTTATCAAACCTAATGCCGTATTACAGTCTTGTGTCGCTAAACGTGCCGTTGTGACAGCTAAAGCAGATTTTCCATACACCTTTGCCCCCTCTCTTACCGTATGATTTTGTTATTAAGACAATTTAAGTGTCATTTGGGGCCGTATATATACATGAGTGATGCAAAGGTTGCTTCAGCTCAAATCTGTAGTCTCTACCAGACTAACTCCGCTGGCTATATATAGGAGAATATTTGGCGGGGGAGTTTGGCCGCCTTGTAGGTTTGACTGGGAAATAAACTACCTCCCGAGGCCGGACTCCTTTGGCCAACTCTTTTTTGCCGAATTCTACGATCTGTATTCCCGTAGAAAGGCCTGGTGGAGGCTATCAAATCTGATGGCTGCACTTTATGAAAATTGCTCCTAAATCACATCCTAAAGTATGCGTAAAGATCGCGTTTATTCGTAGTGGAAAATTGTACATTTACGCATGCTTTAAGTTATGCTTAAAGATCGGATTTTGTTTGCAGTGCTGTATGGTTCATTTAAAGGCATCCAGTGTGATTTCAGAGCAGCAAAACTGGAAATATTCTGAATAAGGCAATCTTTGTGATATTAACACATACTGCTTCATATCAGCACATTTGAATCAGTATTTCATATACTTTAGGCATTTAAAACTGCAGAAACAAGCCTCAAGATGAGTCCTTTATTTTCTGGGTGGTACCCTAAAAATCAATCCAGGTCGATCTTGCAGTAACCGTTTTCAGTCAGAATTTTGGATATTTTTGCTCCATGAATGTCAATAAACATTGGGACAGTGTTGTTTCAACTTAGTATGTAGATAAGGTAGTGACTAGAATATTGACTTTGAAAAATCGGGTTTCCAAGCCCTAAAAACTGCACTGGATGCCTTTAAAGAAATTGTTTCAGGCGACTGAGAAATATGCTATACAACAAAACGCAGTGTACGAAGAGAAAGTCTACTTATCAAATTTATATTTACAGCTGAAAGATCATAGCCTGGGTACCATCCGGATTTTCGCTACGCAACGCTCGAAATTATCTTTTTCGAGCGTTGCGTAGCGAAAATCCGGATGGTACCCAGGCTAGAAAGATCACGCTTTACGAAATTAGACCGAGCACTGAGGGAATATGAATTCTAATGCAACTCTCACTCCGTTACGGCACTCGCCGAGTGCACGGTTCGAAAGCTTTAATATGGTGTATGGAGTCTCTCACAGACCATAAAATGCTTAGCGAGCACAAAATGTACCCTGCGACTGGGAATAATCAATACAAAAACACACCAGGACTGTGTCAATGTCATACATCACGTATATACCGTAAAGGGCGGCAAGGAATTAACAAGGACATCTATGAAATAATTCCTACACTGGCTCTATGGAGAAGCATTAGCGGCAAAGAAATGGAAGTCGATTCGCAACCTACCTGTATTTTTCATACATCTAAACCTTACAGGCTCCTAATGCATGCCAAGATCGACTCACAATCTTCTGCTGCTATCTTTATAGAAACGCATCCAACACGGCTAGCTCTACGCGTTGAAGAAATTGAAGCCAAAGAAATGGAAGTCAGTACGTAACCTACCTGTATTCTACATGCAGCTTCCACGCTCCTCTTGTGCGCCAAGACTTCGCAATCTCCGGCTGTTAATCTTTAAGGAGAGGTTGGAATAGAAGGACCCTAACCACTCAACCTTACGCACGCACGTACAGCGCACGTCTGTCTCACCAAGGATTCTATCTGGACGTCCTTGCGTTTTTTTTCTAGACGGCGAAGGCGAGAGAGGGAGGGATTGTGTCACGACTAATTGGAGTGGATTTGAAACACACAGACATGAAAATTGATCGGCGAGTGATTGAGGAACACGAGAACAGACAGGATGCCGGGGCGGATCAAAGGGCTGCTGCGGCGGGCACGTACGCGCCTGGCCGCCGATTAATTCAGGGGTTCACGCTAACATTACTCCCGCTAGGGGACACGAGTAGGTTGTGCAGGCTTAATAATCGTTTGATTGCTTCTCGGGGTGATCATTTTGGGTGGCTGAGCTGTGGGTCTGTGTATCTGTTTACTGTTTTTTTCCTATCAGAGAAGGTTTTGATAGCACATGGGTGGGGAAGATTGACAGCCAGATTTGCAGGAGGTCGATGTCTTAGAAAATGGAAGTATTTTTTGGGGGTGGCTGAGCTGTTGGTTTGTGTATCTGTTTCCTGTTTTTTTCCTACCAGAGAAGGTTGTGATAGCACATGGGTGGGGAAGATTGACAGCCAGATTTGTAGGAGGTCAAAGTCTCAGAATATGGAAGTATTGCTTTCGGTTGGCTGAGCTGTGGGTTTGTGTATCTGTCTCCTGTTTTTCCTATCAGAGAATGCTGTGATAGCACATGGGTGGGGAAGATTGACAGGCAGATTAGCAGGAGGTCAAAGTCTCAGAATATGGAAGTATTGCTTTCGGTTGGCTGAGCTGTGGGTTTGTGTATCTGTTTCCTGTTTTTCCTATCAGAGAATGCTGTGATAGCACATGGGTGGGGAAGATTGACAGCCAGATTAGCAGGAGGTCAAAGTCTTAGAATATGGAAGTATTGCTTTCGGTTGGCTGAGCTGTGGGTCTGTGTATCTGTTTCCTGTTTTGGCGGAGAAGGTTGTGATAGCACACGGGTGGGGAAGATTGACAGGCAGATTAGCAGGAGGTCGAAGTCTTAGAATATGGAAGTATTGTTTTGGGGATGACTGAGCTGTTGGTTTGTGTATCTGTTTCCTATTTTTCTCTATCAGAGAAGGTTGTGATAGCACATGGGTGGGAAGATTGACAGCCAGATTAGCAGGAGGTCGAAGTCTTAGAATATAGAAGAATTGTTTTGGGGTGCCTGAGCTGTGGGTTTGTGTATCTGTTTCCTGTTTTTTTTTTTTCCTATCAGAGAAGGTTGTGATAGCACATGGGTGGGGAAGATTGACAGGCAGATTTGCAGGAGGTCGATGTCTTAGAAAATGGAAGTATTTTTTGGGGGTGACTGAGCTGTTGTTTTGCGTATCTGTTTCCTGTTTTTTTCCTACCAGAGAAGGTTGTGATAGCACATGGGTGGGGAAGATTGACAGCCAGATTTGTAGGAGGTCAAAGTCTTAGAATATGGAAGTATTGCTTTCGGGTGGCTGAGCTGTTGGTTTGGGTATGTGTTTCATGTTTTGGCAGAGAATATTGTGATAGCACGTGGGTGGGGAAGATTGACAGGAAGAACGGCAGGAAGTAAAGTCAGGCGGAGAGGAGCAAGGGGCCAGATCCTGAGCACTTAGGCAGTAGGCAGATAGGCATTCAGGAAAAGAAAACGTTGTAAACGCATTATCACTGATGCGTACTGGCAATGTCAGAGAATGCAGTTGGAATCACGATTCATGATCAGATATTAATGATCAGATATTGATATACACTGTCTCATTCTGGTCACATCATAGACGTTTCTCTATGGCGTGGCGTAAGTTATTATAAATTTCCAAAATGTATGGGAAGGATAAAATGTCTCTCGGCATAGGACTAGCTAAGCATCGGTATAGAAATCAATCTGATACGCAACTGGCCACTAAATGCCTCCAAATATCTTTTTATTTGGTACATCCAGAAGGAAAAAAAAAACTTTGCAGGGGGAAGGGCGATATCGACTTCCAACAACCTTTGACCTACTGTTGACGTCACGCGTGCATTAAGTCACGTGACGATGATGAGATGTGTGATTGGTCAGATAGAGATAGCAGCTGAAGGAGAGAGAGTGATTCAGTTCAAAATTCAAAATATGAGTTCCATTTTTTGGATTTGGAGAACAGTTCAAATATTTCATAAACAATTTGAAATCAGGGCATTACAACCATCCTTCAACAGAGGCGGGGGGCGCCACAGACTTTCTGCAACCTATGATCCACTGCTCACGGAGTCACGTGCGTTACTAGTATCTGCGTGACGTCACGGAAGCGGTGGATTGTTCATTCCTTGACAAAGACTGGAGTTGTACAGTCGAAAATTTGGTTGAGTCCAATTTCTTGTGTTGGAAATTACAGTTTAAATTTGCTTCATAATTTGAAATTGTTTATTTCTGCACAAGTAGATGACGGCAAACACAGAATTGCGACGCGAAAAAAATATCGCCCACGAAGTCTTCTTCATCTGGATGTTTTAGGCATGTAATGTTTTTCTGACTAGCTATGCTGTGGAGTATGCGACCGGCATTTGAATCAAAAGCGCCGCGATCATAATGTCTATCATCACAAAAAGAAAAACACTCCCTCTATTTTTAATGCATAAATTTGTTATGCGGTACACATTTTTTCTCAGAGTATCAAAGGTCGCAATGGTATGCGATTGAAGAAAAATGACAAAAAAATACGTGTCTTCTGAATTGAGATAGTTAATTTTGTTCTTGAGTTCCGGAAGACTAAATGAATAGATGATCAAGTATATTCTTTTCCAGGGAAATGTCCTTGAATAAAGATAAAATATGTCTTTCAATGAATGAATAGGTGATCAAGCATCTTCTTAAGCTGCGGAAAATTCTCTTGTGAAAGATGAAAAAAGTCATCAAATAATATTCAAAGAATGAATGAGTGATCAAGTATATTCTTAAGCTAGGGACAAATTCTCTTGTAAAAGATGAAAATAGTCATTGTATAATATTCGAAGAATGAATGGGTGATCAAGTATATTCTTAAGCTAGGAGAAAATGCTCTTGTTAGAGATAAGGATATAGTCATTATATGATATTCATAGAATGAAAGGACGATGAAGTACATTCTTGAGGGTAAAATGTATTTCGTAATGATCAACTCAGTCATTAGACGATATTCATTTGACACAAATGACACTGTCAAGCACCGTAAATTCAAAGTAAAGAAGCCTACACAGGTGCGCTTGACAAGATTCTACCGACAATTTCTACACAACAGGAAGAGATCTCCATGGTGATATTTGCGTCATGGTTGAAGGGTTTATTGTATTCTCTCATGTAGTGGGGTTGAACGGTTTGAAGTGCGGTAAAAAATTGACTGTGGAAACCCTCGAAACAGGATGTGACAACGCCATTGCGCTCCTGGTTGTTACTTCGTTTGAACCTTTTGTTTGAATTTTGTTTATTCATGAGAGAAGCTCCAATTAATCGGCCTACATGCGGCTTTACGCTGAAAATCTATCTTTAAGCGTACCTTTAAGTCTGCGTAAAGGTTCAATTTTCCTAGCCTCTATAGCATGCCAAAAACTGGGGGTTTGGGGGGTCTTCAGGGTCTTTGGGAACTTTTATGTGCTGTTTTCTGATTGCATACAGACAACATAGCCGGCCTGGTTGAATTACCCCCGTTTTTTTTAACTGGGCTAATCAGAAAACAGCCGAAGACCACCAAACCCCCATTTCTATAAGCCTGCTACGGAGGATACAATTTTCCGACTATAGTGAAGAAACATTACCTTTAAGCATGCTTAAATTTGTGCTTAAAGAGCGTATTTCATACATATTCATGAGTTTCATTTTCATGAGGGAAGAGGTAAGGGGCGCCAGACAACATAGATAACTGAGATACAGTTTACATCAAATCCTAATAAATCTGTACACACATTTTTACTTGTACATGGTAAAAATACACGCATGATATTGAGAGTGAGAAGGGATCTTCTAAAGCTTTCTCGCTGCATATAGACCCAGATAGACTCCGTTCTGGATACAATAGCCTGAATAGGTTAGGCCACACCAAGTAAATTTTATGGATGACGTCCTTTGGAGACCATAAATCTAATGCGAGAGGGCGAAAAAAAACAAGAAGGGCCCTAAAAACAACAAGATGCCTAGATTAAAAATATACTAAGAGACGACAAATGTTAGGACACAAATTGAATGTGGTGACACAGTGTAACAAGCAAGAAGTCTTTTATTCATCACCAAAACAGCAATAAATCAGGTGGAACAGCAGTTGTCGTCCTGTCCTGTTTTCGCGTTACCGGGTTTCACGTCAATCTGACGATTTGTGGCGCTGTCGTGACTCTTTGGTCATAGTTACAGGAAGCGGAATTTTTTTTTCTAGGAACAGGCCAAAATCAATGCGCGCGCGGACGTCATCCATAAAATTTACTTGCTGTGGCCTTAGGAGGTCATGACAGGATATTAAAGGCATGGTCCTGGAAAGCCTCCTCGTATCCAAGAATGTGTGCTCCATGCACGGTTCTGGATGGGCGTGGACTATCCAGAACCGTGCCTGAGCATGGTTCTGGATACAACAAGATCTGTGCCAGATATCATATAGCTAGACATGGTTTTGGATACGACAGGCTAACATACAAGTAAGATGTCCAATAGAGGTAAATAAGATGATGGAACCTATACTTGTATACGTATACACACAGAAGGTTCAATATATTTATGAAGATTTACCACATTTGTGGAATGATTGACATAACAGGTGACTATCACCTCTTCAAAGATGTCAAACCTGAGACCAGACTGTATATAAGGTTTGAACCACTAACACCGGGAAGGACCCCTTCTCTTTTTCATAAGTGTGGTGGGTTTTTTTAACGTGCTTAAAGGTGTGGCTATCTCCAAACACGGGACCTCCATTTAACGTCCTATCCGAGGGACGGCCCTAACTGAAGCTAGGTACTCATTTTCACCTGAGAAAAGTCGTGTAAAGTGCCTGTCCCAATATCGGTGACAAGGTGGGTTTAGAACCCGGGACCTCTTGGTTCCGAGCCGAAGAGGCTAGCGCTACCGCTACGCCACACGACCACACAATTGATGAGTTCATTGACATCTTACACTTTTCTTTCATCTTGCGGCCTTGCTTTGATGTACTTTTGTATCCGGACATATCCTACCAGGTGGTCAATTTTCAAACAGCATTCATCAAAGGCGCGGCTCAGGTCTTTGATAAACTTAAATTTCCTAAGATCTTCAGAGTATTTTTCCATCTTCTATATACTCTTCTTCATAATTGAAACTGTTCAGATATCAAAAGAGATACAGGCTAGTCCTCGGGGAACGGTAAGACTTTGAAAATAAATGTTGAAGTGGTAGAAAGGCCAAGCTAAGCCTAGAGCGCCGGTGGTACCATTGTAGTTGTTTTCAGAAAAGCGCAACTTTGTAATCCGATAGCCGACAATTACCGGTTGTAATTAACACAATCAGTCGTTGCCATGGTAGCAGAATGATATTATATAGACGTGCGTCGACAGAACGTACTGCGTCTGCGCTAAACCTGGAATATATTATGCATAGCACCTGTGACAGAAGTTATTTATAATTAAGGTCGCATTTGCGTATATTTAAGGATGGCATCCTGTCTATATAGAAATATATATTTTTCAAATGTTTTGTCGAAAAAAGATATCGTGTGCAGTGGGTACAATTCTGGCGCAACGTTAACATTAACCAAATATACAACGAAAACCATTTAAAAGTCGGGATTTTCGCCTTGTGAGCCCTGATGAAAAAGGCAATAAACTATCCTGCAATACCAATGACTCTCTTAAATATCTGACTTGATTCTGATTTGTTATAATTGAAGAAAAGAGGTAAAGGTAGTTGAATAGTCCCATAGCTTTTTGAGGCCGTAGGGACAGTGGGTTGTTGATTCACTGTGTCTAGGGCACGGTATTCGAAGGCAGAGACATCTCTCTCCTTCCACCGCCTTTACCTCCCCAACCGAAGTCAGGTACCCATTTTTACACCTGGGTGGAGTGAGGAAAGTCCTTTCCTAAGCACACAACGTCTAGCCAGGAATACCCAGGAATCGAACCCGCGACCTCTCGACCTAGCCATATGGCCATTCGATGCCACCTCATGATTAAAAGGTGGTTCCCGCAAATGAACTTGTCCCCCAAACATTCATTATCTCTTTCTCTCTGTTCCTCACTCTCTCTGTCCCCTCTCTTTGTCCCTCTATCTGTCTGTCTGTCTCTGTCTCTTTCCGTCTCTTTCTCTCTCTCTGTCTCTCCCCTCTTTGTCCCTCTATCTCTGTCTCGGTCTCTCTTCGTCTCTCTCTCTCTCCCTCTCTTTGTCTCTCTATCTCTGTCTGTCTCTGTCTCACTTCGTCTTTCTCTCCCTCCCCCTCTCTTTGTCCCTCTATCTCTGCTCTGTCTGTCTCTGTCTCTCTGTCTCTCTCGCTCTCTCTGTCTCTCTCTCTATTTGTCCCTCCCTCTCTGTCTCTCTCTTCTCTCTGTTCCTCTCTCTCTGCTCTCTCTCTTTGTCCCTCTCTCTCTCTCTCCGTCTCTCTCTCTCTGCTCCCTCTCTTTGTCCCTCTATCTCTCTCTCCGTCTTTCTCTCTTTCTCTTTTGAAGAATTCCAGAATTCACCCTGTGGCAGAAAACAATCGTTGTTCCTCTTCACCGAAGGCCATCGCTCAGATGAAAAAGGTCGAGATGTGATTAAACGGCTCAGTCTTTTTTTCTACCCAGAAACACCGAGACAAATCTCATTGTCCAGATTCCAGGCCAAACGATTCTCACGTGGACCAGCTGCAGGCTTGGCCCCAAGGTTTTATTTCGTAATGCTGGCCTTAGGCATCACTGACATGGTTGCAATTTTAGTGTGCATGCATGCACGTAGCCAGGATTTTGAATGGACTGTTGCAAGCCGAACTGATAAATACATCACCATAACAAATTAATAGTTGTTTTATTGTAAATTCATGCCCGAGGGCTAATTGCAGGAACAGAAGAAACATTTGGTATAAAATATAGACATTTAGTACACATAGAACTACTGATAACTACTAAGAAACTACTAGTAAAACTACTGGGTTTGACTTCTTTTTTGGAAGACAGAGGAAGACAAAGGATCCAACTTTTCTGTAATTTGTGGGTTTTCGGATGTTAAGAGGAGAG
This sequence comes from Branchiostoma belcheri, assembly GCF_001625305.1. NCBI lineage: Eukaryota > Metazoa > Chordata > Leptocardii > Amphioxiformes > Branchiostomatidae > Branchiostoma > Branchiostoma belcheri. The sequence goes on along the minus strand of NW_017802379.1, from coordinate 8,664,817 downwards.
TAGTTTTCTTTTGGGTTTGTATATGTGTGAAAGTTTAGGTAGAATTTTGGAGGCTATGTCAAAGAGTTCATTTCGTTCATTGCTATAGAGGGTACAATTTGAGAGAACATGCGTTTCGTCTTCCACCGTATTCAACGTACGTTGCAAATTAGTTCATACACAGCTTGGATCTTCTTATACAGCCCTGGCTCTCTCAATTTCCAGAGAGTGTGCACTAATTCGTCATTTACTTATTGCAGAGCGAATGTTAAAATCAACTATTAAAGTCCAGGTATTTTTCCATAGAATATGCTGTATTACATTTTAATAGCATCCTGAAATAGACATAGACTATTCTACCAGTAGAATAAGACCCTAGTCTCTTCCTTGACATATACATAAGAAATTATCCCCCAAACACTCACACGTTATACTGTGAAGGACCCAGTCCGAAAGGGCAATTTGTCTGTTAAACATCCTTCGACGTGAAAAAACAATCGCCAAGGCGGGTATGGCAATCATTTTCTCATCTCATCGCCCATTGGCTGCGTGTTGGGATGTTATAGAAGAAGAAGAACTTTATTGCACGACAAATGCACATGGTACATTGTATGGCAAACTACATAAAGAGAGTAACAACAATAAAATAAGTGTGTTGAATAAGACCTAATGTCGAATAAAACCTAACATATCTATATCATAATCATTCAAATAATAAGGGATATCACAAGTCGTTGATAAAGTGTTACAATCAAGTGGGCTAATCACAAGTTTCGGCATTTTTTCTAATAGCAAAGCATTCCTTTATATATCTACCTATTTTTTGCGTTGTGGGGACCGTTACATGTAAAGATATAAGGACTACATGGTAATTACCTGGTCTTGAGAAGTCAATCCATTGCCACATGAATTGTTGCAAACGTGAAACTTAGTACTTCAATAAACGTGACATCCATATTCTATAGCTGCCATAAATTGAATATGTGGGGCCGTGTGGCGTAGCGGCAGAGTGCGTGACTCAGAACCAAGAGGTCCCGGGTTCGAGTCCTGACATGCCACCGATCTTGTGCCCTTGGGAAAGCTAGGCACTTAACACGACTTTCCTCACTTCGCTCAGGTGAAAATGAGTATTGTATTGTGCCCTGTGTTGGTGGCGGCATTAATATAAGTTGAAAAAACTCGAGGCTCAGGTGAAAATGAGTATTGTATTGTGCCCTGTGTTGGTGGCGGCATTAATATAAGTTGAAAAAACTCGAGTTTGCCGTCACTACGTCTTGTGATTAGATGTTGGAATATAAAGAAGAATCATTTTCTCATCTCATCGCCTATTGGCTGCTTGTCGGAATGTTATATAAGGTCTACCTGGTAATTACCTGGCCTTGATAACTCAATCTACCGCCACATGAACGTGTTTATAGATTACTTAGTATTTAAAGGAACGTGACATCCATATTCTATAGCAGTCATAAGGCTACAGTAGCCTCCTTCGCAGTCTTGTTGGGCGTCGGCGTTATGGAGCGCGAATCCTTCGCGGCAAAAACTCCCTCGGCAGCAAATCATCCCTCGCGGCGGCATATTACTCGCGTCGCTCACAGAAAAAATTAACGCCGACGCCCAATAAGACTGCGAAGGAGGCTAAGGCTACAGCATGTAAATTTTATGGATGACATCCTCCGCAGACTCCAAATCTAATGCGAGCGGGACGAAAAAAAAAAAACAAGGCGGGCCAAAAAAAGAAGATTCCTATATTTTCAAATTTTGACATCATGAATCCTGTAAAACAAGAAATGATACCTGTATTGGGCTAACTTTACTGCCAATTATCACAACATCCGTTTGTCAATGAAACAACTTTGAATATTCTAAACATGTAATATATAGTTTGAATATTATATACATGTAATATACCTCCCGCACATATGACATAGTAGTCTGTGCGTGCCAAATAACGCCCTTGGGCTAGTTCGTGATATTGCACTAGTCTCTACCAGACTAACTACGCTGGCTATATATAGGAGAATAATTGCCAGGGAAGTTTGGCCGCCTTGGGGTTTGACTGGCCGCGGAGGGAAAGAAACTACCTCACTGCAGCCGGACCCCCTTGGCCAATTTTACTCTCTTTTTTTTGCCGAATTCTACGATCCGTATTCCCGTAGAAAGGCCTGGTGGAGGCTAACGTTGCACTAAACGTGGCGTTTCATTTTCGGTAACCGCCCTTCGGCGTAACGCACCAGCCTCGCAGGCACGCGGCGCGGCAGCAGCCTGTTATAGCATTCCACTTGTCATACCAAACCTTTGCAGATATAGCTCCGAGTGTTGTTTAAAGCTATCTAGTGATGATGCCCCTATACTACTGTACTTTGTGGTAGGGAGTTCCAATCTGCGATAGTTCTAGGGAAAACGTTTTTGTACACTTCAACCTTTGGTTGATAAATCTGGTACTTGAAGGCATGGTATTTTTTTTTCTGTGACAAGATAGACTTTGAGCCCTGGTTGAACTAATTGGGCCTTTTTGCACCGAGTATTAAAGAGGTCATCTACATATCAGGACATTGCAACTACATCTCTCAACAAAGACGGGGGGCGCCACAGACTTTCTGCAACCCATGATCCATTGCGCGCCGAGCTCGAGTCACGTGTGTCATCTGGATAACGACTGGAGTTGTACAGTATAAAATCTAGGTCCAATTTCCTAACCTTGTGTTGGAAATTACAATATAAAATTGCATAATGATTTCGTTTGTTTGGCGACGTCTCAGGAAGGAGCCTAACAGCATTGTGTTCAGTTTGCAAGAATTCTAGGAATTGTACAAGAATTTTGTCCACAGGCATGGAATGTCCACAGGAATGTATCCCAGCTTTGTTTGTTGACATGCCCACATTCCTGGAAACCCTTGGAAGAACCTGTCTGCCCGGATGTCCTACATGTACTTTCTGTCACCCCGGGGCTCGTTCACTATACCTTCAGGGTAGGGTAGGGTAAAGCTTCCTCAAAATCATTAAATCATGGCAGTGCCCTGCAAACAATAACCCTAACAGCAACCACCGTCACCATGGCAAAGTATGTTTTCATTACCAGTCTTGTTTGTGTGTGTGTGTGATAATGACTTAGTAGTACAGTTGAAAACTAAGTTCCAATTTCCTAAGCTTGTGTTACAATATAAAATTGTTTCATAATGATTTCGCTTCTTTTGTGTGTGTGTGACAAAGGCATGGAGAACCACGAATTGATGCATAACGAAGAAAGTATGTTAGTGACAGGTGTGTTCAAGTGTGCATAGTTGGTTCAGTGAGTAGAAAATTAGCTATTCATGTATGGCACGCGCTGGCTCATTAGCAGCTATATATATATTGCCATCAATAATTCAACTGTCATTTCTTTAAAAAGATGTAATTATCTTAATGGAAATGATGAGTGTGTCATTAGGCCATACCAAGTTAATTCTGTGGTTGTTGCTAGTCCAGTGTAAAAAAATGTCATATTTTTGTCGTCCCGATACGGAGGTTTAGTTTTTTGATATGTCTCTTTTAGTGCTTTTTAGTGCTTGCGTAGTTTCTCTACATATACTAGTATATTCTAAATATTGTTTTTGCTCAATTTCTTCCTCTTCTTCTTCTCCAAACTGACCTGGCCAATGGCCTCATTTGTTGACGTCTGTCACCATAGTAACAGGTGTTGGCTTACAAAATGTTGCAATTTCATACTAGGCATTTAGACTCCTGTCACCATATACATGTATGTGAATGTGGTTGAGTAAGAATTAACAGAACAGACCATATCCGAGGGTAAACATTATGCATTTGCTTTGCAAATGTTACTTTTCTAGTTGATGTTGTTATTCTTCACCTGGAAACGATTTCACTGTCTGATGCAGTTTTTATGTGTGTCCAACATTTCTAAACCAAGATATTTCAGGAAAGCAACAACAGCTACTAGTATGCACACATTAAGATCAAAAGATACCGTCCGTATATACCACCTGCAGTGGTGTAATTATGAATGTCAATGGCCTCTCGTATTGCCACTAACAATTCTTTACGGTCAATCTCCCCAGGTAATTGGCATGGCGGCATGTGGTGGATTCTTTTGTGGCTTAACGTAGTGGCAAAGTAACATGGAAGAAAATTTCCCATGGGAACAGCTAACAAAACGAAAACAAAGGGGTAGTTGAAGTGTTGACAAATACGCAGTGACAAGTCTGGGTTTTGAGGCCACAGGTGTCACTTCTGTTCATTTGTCACCACCTGTTACGTCGGTTGTTTTCGAAAGCTTTTGTTCCATCAAAGACATTATACTGAGTAGTATATAGTATAATGTCCTTGAGTCGATCAATGATTGCAAAGAGGGTATTTGGGATCTCATCAATGTTTGTAAATTTATATGTTACTTTGTTCTGTTTATATTACCTTTGCAGACGGAAAACGTATTTTTTTCCACCATTTCTTCCTCCAAAACACGTACGGTCAATGATCTGGACCAGACGTCTGTCACCATGGTTACTGGTGATGTAGGAGACACCTTGTAGTGTTGGGTTACATTATGTAGCAAGTTGCAGGACGGAGTTGGAGAGTCTGGCCAATATATATATATATGAATGTGTTTATGTAAAAACAGAACAGTAGTTCTTAGCGCTAGACCATGTGAAGGTGAACATTATCCATTTGCTTCGCAAATGTTACCTTTTTATAGACATTGTTTATATTACATAAGTGGTAAGCGAATTTTGTAAGTAGATGAAGAAATAAAGCCATGACAACCAACCAAGCAGACTCAAGCACGGTCTTTTGTATTGCCAGTTATACCATGGAAAAGGCAATCATGATTGAGCTAATGCACATGAGAACTGCTAGATGGCGCTGCAGCACAGGCAAACAGTAAAAGCAACGTTCCAACAGTATATAGACCACTTTCCGTGGTAGAGTAGATTTTGAGACACGTCACAATTTTCACTAACACTATATCCTGTATATTTTCCCAGTTATTGATAAAGACAACTCACATTTTTCTGCTAAAAGGTCCAATTTTTTATTCTTTTGCAGTAGTTTAGAATAATCCGCATGTTTTCGTAGAGAGCAGTTTGCAACGTCTAGCTTTTTAAAAGCTTCTAGAAGCTGAGATGCATTAAAAGCTTAATGCATTTCACAAAAACCCCTTTTATACCGACCACTTACATGTCGGACCCCCAGACGGACCACCCCGGCGCCCTTCTCGGCTTTCATGAGTTCTCTACCCCGCTGCGAATGTTTCTGAGAAGTGCTCTTTGAAAAGTACCTAAAAGATAATCATGGCCTGGACGGCAACCTGTCCCTAAACCCAGTATGCAGGATTGAAAAGGAACTAACAGAAAATTAATAGATAGTCATAATCTTTAATAACATGTGGGGTCGTGTGGCGTAGCGTCAGCGTTCTCGACTCGGAACCAGAGGCCCCGGGTTCTAGTCCTGATATGCCACCGATCTTGTGCCCTTGGGAAAGGCACTTTACACGACTTTCCTCACTTCGCTCAGGTGTAAATGAGTATTGTACTGTCCCTGTGTTGGTGGCGGCATTAATATAAGTTGAAAAACTTGAGTGTGCCGTCACCACGTCTTGTAATTGCATGTTTCGGAATAAAAAAAATGTAAAAAATCTTTAATAATAGATATACATGGGTACAAAGCGTCACGGGTTGTCAAAATGGAGCTTTTTTTAAATAGTTTTTGCCCAGAAGAAAAGTTATGATACGTGCGGATATGGCATCGACCCCGGCCTGCGATATGGAATCGATCATTTCAAATGGCCACGACCGTTAACGGTTGCGCGTACGGATCATGACCTATTTTAACGGTTATGCAAATTTTTCCTTGGTTGATTCCAATCGATTCAGCGATTGGTCAGCTGAGACACGTGACACAAAAGGCGTGTTGACAACTGGCCACTACTGGCCACCCAGTTGTCCAGATGATGACGTCAGCAGTGGTGCACATACAAAGATTCCGGATAATGTGCCATGAAAGCGTTGAAGACGAATTACATTTTATTATAGATTGTCCAACTTATGATGAAGACCGACAAAAATTGTTACAATATATTGCATGTAAGACAGATATAACACTACCCCATACAAAGACAGATGCGTTCAATATGCTTTTATCATGCCCTGTTAGTATATCCGCATATGTAGGCCAATTCATACACAGTTCGCTGACAAAACGAGAAAATGCAATACGTTCCTGACACAATATTATACATGTACATTTTATTACTAATAATGGAGTTAGATTAGCTTAATTAGTATATGTTCATTGTTGTACATTGTATATGAAAGTAGATCCGATTCCTAGAACGGTTAGAAATACCATCTATTACAACTACATGTATTAGATACTGTTAGCATCACCTATTATGTATGTATGTATGTATGTGTTTTGCTATACGTTGTACCTGCTACAACTGTTACGCAATAAAGTTCTTCTTCTGTCCATCACAATTAGCAGTTCAACCAATGAGGGAATGGCAATTAACGGGTCGACCAATGAGAAAGTCGCAGCATGTCCGTCTTTTAAATATTTGCATTTCTATGTTTTGGTGGGCGGGGCTTTATCTGTATCTGTATCTGTATAGCCGGTATAACCGCCTTTCGGCGTAACACACCAGCTTCGCAGGCATGCGGCACGGCGGCAGCTGGCTATATTACACCGATCGACTTGTTACACCAAACCCTTGAACGTCTAGCTCTAGACATTGTTTAAAGCTATCTATTGGCAATGCCCCTACTGTACTTGGTGACAGTGAGTTCCACTCTGCAATAGTTCTAGGAAAGAATGAATTCTTGAACACCTCAATCCTTGGTTGATAACTCTGGTACTTGAATCCACCTGCCACCTGCTGAGCCACCTGCGTCAAATGTTTGGTCGCTCAGCCTCTAGTAAAATGGGGATATGAACATACACAATGTTCTTGGTGTATGTTTGTCACGTAAGTGAAATACTTGACTTCATGATCGCGTGCAGTGAACATGCACGCGCAAAGCTCTTCTGAGCCCGCTGTTGTCGAGTATGTAAAATATTCTCATTATCCATATACTAGTATTGCAGCTGAGTATATACACCGCCCGAAAATTCACGAGAAAATTTCGCCCTTAAGATTGTTGACCCCCGGTGACTAAGCCATTTAAAATGTAGGTCACCATAAGTGTAGGCTTAAAATTGTTTGCGTGACACCTAAGAAAACATATTCAGGAAAACATATAATTTGATTTCGCTGTTGTAGAAAAGTAATTGATCGTGATACTTGCAGCTGTCGCAAGCTTGCTACTTTAGTGGGAACGTATGGCGTAGCGGCAGACTCGGAACCAAGAGGTCCCGGATTCGAGTCCTGATATTCCACGGATCTTGTGCCCTTGGCAAAGGCATTTAACACGACTTTTTTCACTTCGCTCAGGTGAAAATGACTATTGTATTGTCCCCTGTGTTGGTGGCGGCATTAATATAAAATTTGGCAATTTTCATGTTTCTGGCATGCCCAAATCATGGAAAATGGCCCTAAAACATGTTTGGGCTGTCACCATGGCAACGGTCGATACGGAGCAGAAAGAAAGCTATTTTGAGGGGTTGTGGGCCAAGTACTATCACTGTGCAAAATTTGAGCCAAATCGATTTTTTTACCCCTGCCACCATTGTTTGATCCTTACAGACATTCGCTCTTAAAACACTTCAAATGCACGGTATCAAATGATGATGAAAATGTGCGAAGAAATGGCATCCCTAGTAATTCAAGTCATGGATTGCCACATTGGATGCCTTTAAGTCTCCAGGTACGTATACGTGATACTGATATGAACCATATCTGTATCTGTATCAGTACATCCGGTATAACCGCCATAACACACCAGCTCCGCAGGCGGCAGGCGGCGCGGCGGCAGCTAGCTTTATCACACCGAACGACTTGTTACACTCAATCTTTGCACATTTAATTGCAGGAGTTGTTTAAGGCTTTCTAGTGATATATACCTTCAGACGTCGGTTAACATACATGTACATGTATGCAGAGGAATACGCTGTATACGTCATATAAGTGTGTGCCCCCCTGCTACCAGTCGACTTTATACTATATCAAAGAAGTATTATAGTAATGCATGTGGATTGTCGTCGTTTGTAAAGTGGAGTCGTGTGGCGTAGCGGCAGAGTGCTCGACTCGGAACCAAGAGGTTAGAGTCCTGACATGCCACCGATCTTGTGCCCTTGCGAAAGGCACTTTACGCGACTTTCCTCACTTCGCTCAGGTGAAAATGAGTATTGTATTGTCCCTGTGTTGGTGGCGGCATTAATATAAAGTTGAAAAAAAACTTGAAGTGTGCCGTCACCACTTCTTATGATTATATGTTAAAATATATATTTAAAAAATCATTTGTACTCACCTTAACACCGTGCAGGAATTAAGGCGGAGTGTGTGATGTCGATGACACAAAGCCAGTGAATTGTCATGTGGGCATCAAACGTCCAAATGACGATCACAGTGTGTCATTGGACAATGCGTATATCACCCCCACCTACACAGTATCATGCAATGAATAATCTATTTTCAATTTGCCACCTTGCGTATAGGGCCGTCTTTTGGCCGTGTCTAAACGGAATCACCCAAGGCGGTTTACATGTGGTTTACCCCGAAGCCGGTTTCAAGTGGCTCCATCTGAACGCTCCGAAATCACATTGAAAGCGCCTCGATCCCAAGCCACTTCTAGAGGTGGTTTCGAATCGGTTTCCCCGCATCGCGATTTGCGTCTGAACGCAATGTGGTTTCAATGTGACTTCGCCTGGTCATGGATTACGGAGTGATATTTCTTTATTTGTATGCAATACCAACTTTTACGTGGCAGCAACTTAAAGAGCAGTAATGGTCAAATAATGTGTCCGTTCTAGGGCGAGCTTCACCGCCTCTGGCGGGACCACGTCGGCATTCGGCCGAGATACGCTGGGAGGGGGGCATCAGCAAGCAGGTCGTTGACCTCTGACATGATCTGACTGATCGCGGTTTGGGTGATTCCGTATAGACACGTCCTTTGTTGACGTAGAGAGAGAACACCACAGACTCATTAACAAGAGAGTGGGACGTGACCCAATTAAGTTGCAACGGCGACGTGTAAATTATTCAACAACTTCGTTGGGTAGTCAACAGAGGAAAGGCATGGCTGAGGCCACACCAATTTAATTTGTTGGTTCTCAGATTAAAAAAAATATGGAGCGACAGGGCGAAAAAAAAATAAAAACCTGCGGATCCTATAGTAGCCCCAGGAAGTCAACAAAGTATCTGATACCAGCCCAAAAAAGAACAAGAAACAGTCATGCCTTCAAATATCAGAGTTATCAACCAAGAATTGAGGTGTTCAAAAACTCGTATTTCCCCAGAACTATCGTTGCTACCAAGCACAGTTGGGCCATCATCACTAGAAAGCTTTAAACAATTCCTGCAATCAAATGTGCAAAGATTGAGTGTAACAAGCCATTCGGTGTGATATAGCTAGCTGCCGCCGCGCCGCGTGCCTGCGAAGCTGGTGTGTTACGCCGAAGGGCGGTTATACCGGCTATATACCGATACCGAACATACCGGGCTGGGTTAAATTTAAACAATGAATTTTGAACTTTTAATAAAACCACCACATCGAAAAACTTTAAATTAGGAAGAAAATGACTTTCTTCCATTATTGGAGACAGAATATGAGCATTTTGTAGATATTTTTTCTGCAAATTAGAAAAAAATGAAGAGGCGAATCCGAGAACCAACAAATTGAATTGGTGTGGCCTTGGTTGGGCAGACAACAGAGAAAAAGGCATGACTATAAGGCGCACGCATGAATACACTGATGAAATATAAAACTCCCAGACAATCAAATTTTTGTGGGTTGCAATAATGGCTTGTGAAAATGTTTCTGTGAGTAAATTAAATACCTGAGCCATGTCGTTTCGCACGTAGACACGTACACTCAAGTGTGTCGGGGACTCGTGGGTGTTGGTCGCATTTGGTCGTACGATATTCTTGCGATTTCAAAAACTTTTCAAAAATAGCATTCTTGTCACAGTCGTGCATATTCTGTATCTGTCTGTATCTGTATAGCCGGTATAACTGCCCTTCGGCGTAACACACCAGCTTCGCAGACACGCGGCGCGGCGGGCTACATTACACCGATCGACTTGTTACACCTAACCCTTGAACATCTAACTCAAGACTAGTGATGCATACATAAACCCAATTTTAGGTTCAGGTCCGGATTCAAGTCCAGAGGTTTAGGTTCAGTTCCGGACTTGTAAGTCCAGACCTAAACCCATGACATATACAAAATTGCATGTTGGCAACCTTGCAATGTTGTCTGGGTGAAACTTTGGCCACATAACATGGAGGCCGGTACTTGACGATGCCCGATGGAAATGTTTTCTTCATTTTGCAGCAAAGATTTTACAATCTACGGAAGGTTTTAGGTGGTTTGGAAAGAAAAGGGGTTTGTGATATGGTCTTTTATGGTAATAAATCCGGACTCGGTTCTTGGCTTTTAGTTTTTTTTGGACTTGAACCTAAACATTCTTACAAGTCCGGATCCAAGTCCAGTGAACCGGTATGCATCACTACTCAAGACATTGTTTAAAGCTATCAATGCCCCTACTGTACTTGGTAACAGCGAGTTCCACTCTGCGATAGTTCTATGAAAGAATGAATTCTTGAACACCTCAATCCTAGGTTGATAACTCTGGTACTTGAAGGCATGGCTATTTCTTGTTCTCTTCTGGGCTGGTATGTACTTAGTAATTGGGACATCCACCTTACTCATTTTGTACATCATGCATAGTCTGGACATTTTTCTTCTGTCTTCCAGTGACACCCACTGTAGGTTACTTTTCATTTCCGTGACACTAGCACCTCTTTCATAGTTGTTCATACAGAATCTTGCAGCTTGATTCTGTACCGTTTCCATATTTTGTGCAAAGCTAGGTTTTCCCCATTATGCAGTTTACAGTAACCAACAAGCAAAATCATGAAATGAACATTTGAGACTTTCATATATCACTTTATTTCCTTCTGCCATTGATAGCAAAATGTTTCGATCTTTGGAAATAAAAATAGTTTTAATCTTTTGTGGTTGAGCATGATAAGATCGGGCGGGAAAACTACATGTACATGTATGGTACATTGTGCACTGTTTATGTATGTAGGTACATTCAAAGCATCATCATGAAATTGTCTTCTGTATTTTCATTTTCAAACGCCTCTTTCTCCATCTTTGATATTGCATGCATATATGTACATGTACTGAAAAATACTGTTCATCTTAACCAAACTCCCACAACTAGGCCCTTCGAAAGAAGGTGACTTAATATGTAGATACCTTGGCACGGGGGACTATTGGTAACAACTTTATCTACAGACATTGTTTGCTTTTTGTTGTCACTGGTTGTTTTTGCTATGTTCCTTCTTCTTCAGACACATAAGGTCAATGACCTGGACCAGACGTCTGTCACCATGGTAACTGGTGCTGTAGCATACACCCTGTGGTGTTGGGTTACATTATGTAGCAGGGCAAGGCTGGTCACCATATACTAGTATATGGATGTGTTTGAGTAAGAATGAAAAGAGCAGTAGTTTGGTAGGCTAGACTATGTATAGGTAAACATTATGCATTTGCTTTGCAAATGTTACCATTCCAGTTACCGTAAATTCAGTTTTGTTGCAGACACTTACTTCTAGTGTTTTAGTCAAGTTTGCAGTTGAAACAATTTTGTGGTGTACACAAAGGAAATGCATATTTGCATTGTAGTGAATTCATGTTGGAGAGGCCACAAAAATTCCAAAATTTACGGTATTTTGTTTGTTAACTGCATTCTAGATGTACTTCGCTACTTCTTCACCCAACCAGTAACTCTAGACTTCTCTATTCACTTACAACTGGTTCTTATATATACCTACAACATCAACCATTCCTTATCACATTCAACAGTATATTAACCACATCACGTTTTTACCATTGCCACAGAAAGTACATTTTGTACATGACATCCTCTGACTTCAAATCTAAATGCAAGAATGCAAAAAAAATGGGCCAGCAAAAAAAACGAAATTTTCGCGGCCATGAATGTAACAAGAATTGAAGCAATGAAACATGGTATCATGGCCAAAAAGTCTTTAATTTCTGTAGTCAAGAAGTTAAAAGTGCAGAAAGTGACACTAGTGTGGTAGTCTACATGTACAATGTAGTACATTGTATTACTACAGCTACATGTTCATGTACACTCATGGCTATCACACTTGGTGTCACAATACCTGATATGTTTAGGCCACACCAATTTAATTTCTTGGTTAACGGATTCGTCCGCTTCATTTTTTTCTGATTTGCAAAAAAAAAAAAATTACAGAATCAACAGAATGCTCATATTTTGCCCTGAACAGTTGAAAACATTCCTTTCTTCCTAGCTGTTACAGTTATTCCATCTTTCAATGCAGTGGTATCATTAAAAGTTCAAAATTCATTGTTTAAATTTTGAACCAGCCTGGTGTGTTGACTTCATGGCTCCTATCATACCATTTTGGGCCATAATAGGATGCCTAGGCCTTTTTTTATTGGTATTTTTTTCACCCGCCTGCTCCATTTTTTTTCTAGAAAAATCTGTTAAACAAGAAATTAAATTGGTGTGGCCTTAGTGATAGGAAAAAATAAGAGAACTTAACCACTTGCTTCAGAACTTTTGGCATTTTCTTGTAATGTTGATCAATCCCAAAGTGGGACAAGTTTGAAATCTGGCGAAAACTGATGTACATATGAATGTCATCCATAAAATCTACCTGCCATGGCCTTTTTTCATTCTGCCAGCAGCCAAAAGCACATACTCATGCCTTGTTTTTGTGGAGAAATTTTTTCATTTGGCAGTTTGCATTGTAATGTTAGATGTATTTCTCACACTGTACTATTGCGCTATACTTATCACATACCAAAATTTTCATACTCTTTTCAAAGCATCATTTTTATGTACACATTAATGATTATGATCATTAAGACACATCAAACCATACATTATCATATCATAATTATCATATCATCACTGATACAGTTCCACAAACTCAACCCACAAACTCTTAAACAAACTAGAGAAATGAAACATAACTGAATACTGTGTTAGTTTGTCTGATTCAGGTTTCGAGAAGTTGAACAAGACTTGCCCAAAACGACTGAGAATTCTGACATTGTGTGTATTATGAAAGATTTGGGTCTCTTTATTAATATTTATTGCCCTTCAAGTATGTGTTAGAAAGCATTTACATCAATTTGGTATCTATTTTGTGAAACACTTTTTTCTCGAAATTGCAGCGATGCAAAAATTTTTGGTTTACTGATGACTTTTGCTACCATTCTATGGTATAAACTGGCCACATTTGGGGCAATTTTTTACTTTCTATCTAAGACATTTTTGAGTGTGTTGCTTCCCTTCCACTCAAAGGGAATGTAGTTTTTTTGCCCTCAAAATCATAGAAGACCAGGTATTAAAAATAGATAACCTCTCTCAATTCCCGCAACAAAAACAAAAAAAGAATTAACAAATGCTATTATCAACTAGAAAACCTGTACAAATGTTGAGAATGCAAACTCCAAGCAAAGTATTACAACATATTTTCAGATATCTTTTTTTACTTTCTTTCAATGATTTCAGCAATTTCATACAATTTGAAAGAACAGAAAATATCAAATAACATTTTAGTACCGATAAACTTGTTAAGCACTCTTTAGTTTTGCAGATACAGAATCTGACAAAAACCGAGAGTGCCAAATGCCTTGCAATGACAACGCTGGTAGTTTGCATTCTCAACAGCTCCCCCTGTTGATTCCAACTGGAACTGCAGCTAGTGGCTCTCGCTGGACTTTCTTTTGGAAGAGACGGCTTGCAGCGCTTGCTCGGATAACAAGGATGGGTCAGACAGGATGGAGGTAGTCATACTCAACTGTCTCAAGGAATTCAAAACCGCTGGAAGAGAGAGGCAAAAAAATTCTGTTATCTTGTTCCATAGGAGCACATGCAATCTTTGCAAACAGGTTGCAATCTTTATACATACAATGAAGATCACTGAAGATCACTGATCTCCTGAAATTCTGCATGTTAATCTCCCCCATCCACATGCTGTCAACCTACTCTCAAGTTTGCCCCATTTTCTGTGTCTGACCTTTTGATCATTTATTCTGTCTGAGGCCACACCAATTTGATTTGCTGCTTCTCGGATCACCCTGTCCATTTTTTTTTGTGATTTGCAAAAATTTGTTGTTCTAAATTAACTGCAAAATGCTCAATAAAAGACATATTTTGGCCCCAATGGTTGAAGAAAGTGTTTTTCTTCCTAGTTGTTTTTCAATGCAACAATGCATTTTTGTTTCATTAAAAGTTCAAAATCTATTGTTTTAATTATAAACCAGCCTGGTATGTTCACTTCATGGCTCATATTGTAACATTTCTGGCAGATCATGGGGTGCTTTGGCCTGTTTTTTTTTTTAATTTTTAATTTGGCCCTTTCACTTCATATTTTTTCTGAAAAAATCTGAGAAACAACAAATTAAATTGGTGTGGCCTGACTGTCAATGGACACAGACCCACAGCTCAGCCACCCAAAACAATACTAAGTCTTCCAGAAGTTATAGTACCGAATGTCACTGTTAGTGTGATCTAGAACTTACTGGGTCTAAGCGCTGGTAGGGAACAGTGCTCGTCTAGCCATGATAACACTGTCCTGCAGAAGTCCTCCATGCTACCCGTGGACACAGCCGAGTTGTACGTCTCAAACAGGGGGCGGATTATCAGACTGAACTGTGAAGCAAAGTTAAGGTCCAACAACACTTCAAAATCATCTGACAGTGTGTATTGTATCTAGTGCTGTGTACCTAAACCCACATTTAGGTTAAGGTCCAGATTCAAGTCCAGAGGTTAAGGTTCCGACCTAAACCCATGGCATATACAAAATTGCATATTGGCAACCTCGCAATGTTGTTTGGGCAAAACTTTGGCCACATAACATGGAGGCCAACACTTGACGATGCCCGATGGCAATGTTTTCTTCATTTTGCAGCACAGATTTTGAAATTCATGGAAGGCTTTGCATGGTTTGGAAAGAAACGGGCATGTGACATGTTTTTTTGTAATAAGTCCGAAATCAGTTCTTGAC
Organism: Branchiostoma belcheri; assembly: GCF_001625305.1. Lineage (NCBI taxonomy): Eukaryota > Metazoa > Chordata > Leptocardii > Amphioxiformes > Branchiostomatidae > Branchiostoma > Branchiostoma belcheri. The sequence goes on along the minus strand of NW_017802379.1, from coordinate 8,649,669 downwards.
TTTTAGGATTTTTTAAGACTTGAACCTTAACATTTTTACTAGTCCAGAACTGGTACACAGCACTAATTGTATCACATCTTTCCAACATCTTTCTTATTACCTCCATGTTTTCTTTGTTTGTTTGTGTTACTTTCCTTAGTTATTTTTACAAGCTTGTAGCTGGAAACTGAAAACAGGAAATGCGGTAAACTTTTCCAGGACCTTTGACCTAACTTCCTGTCAGCATCCCTGATGTGCCTAGCATGTGTAAACAACTATGGGAAACACACAAACATATTAAACAAAATTTCCCTATCATGAAAGCTCACCTGTGTTGGTAGTTATGTGTTTAAGGTTAAAACTTTTCTCTCACCTAGAGCTTTTGACCAGTCACTCTGGTCTTGCTCAGTAGACTGACCCAGTGAGGCTTGTCACGTGGCTTCTTTTAAGTGTAACGTCAACACTGGGTCAAAGGTATTTGGTAGATGATGCCGGCCCCCGTTGCAGTTAAGTGAAGTTCAAAGAAGCCACGTGACAAGCCTCACTGGATCAGTCTACTGAGGAAGACCAGAGTGACTGGTCAAAAGCTCTAGGTGAGATACTTTTTTTGTGCTGGACCAAAAGTTTTAACTTTAAACAAAATCTCCCTACATTTGTACATAGAGGTAAAAAATTACAAAATTGAACTCTGGCCCAAAGATGGTTCCACAATAGGTTGAACATGTGTAGGATACAATCCAAAATTTCCAGTTTTGTGATGTTCTCGTTCTGACGTATTCGTCAAACATTTCCTTCATGTGATCACTGCGTTGTCTGGTGACAGGTGCCCCCGTGGCTGGCAGCTGTGCCTGACAATTTCTGTAAGAGGAGAAGAGTTAATGGAAACAGGAAATCAGAGTTTTTTGGTGACGCCTCAGGGGGGAGCCTAATGGTACAGTGTTGTGTGCATAGGATATAGAATTTTCTTCTTACACAACCATAGAGTTTCTCACCTGCTTACGTTTCGATGTCAATCAGACACCTTCCTCAGAGCTTCTGACTGGAGTTCTGCAACTCGCCGCTATTTAACGCCAAAGTAGGTGGCGCTTTTGCGGCGAGAATTTGCGGTTGTGTAAGAAGAAAATTCTATATCCTAAGTATCTTCCAACCTGATGAAATTATTTACGGAGTATTGTGTGCAGTTTGCAAGAATTCTAGGAATTGTACAGGTGTTTTGTCCACAGGCATGGAATGTCTACAGGAATGTCTCCCAGCTCTGTTTACATGCCCACATTCCTGGAAACCCTTGGGAAAACCTGTCTGCCCTGGATGCCCTGCTTTCTGTGACCCCAAGGCTACATGTAGTTCACTATACACTCAGGGAAGGGTAGGATACCAAGGCTTCCTCAAAAAATATGAAATCATCGCATTGTGGCTAGCATATCAAAGTTGAAGGCCCCCAGCAACGTAAACAAAACATGTCTAGTTGGTCATGGTATCAAGTATGGTCTAGACAAGATTTGTTTACGCTAGAGGCTAGAACCTTTGCAAATGTACAGTTCAAACCGTGAACTGCCTTATTGTCTAAAATTCAACTGAAAGGTTGTAAATGAAGGTACATACGAGATAGCACTGTTCAGCTCTTCAATCTCCTGTTTTAGAACTCTGGCCTCCTCCAACATCTGTTGTCTCTCAGCCTGTAACTTCTTTGTATAGTCCACCGCTGGAAGCAAGTAGCAAACAAGGAGAAGTCGTAGACATCATCCCTCCATGAAATAGCTTGTTATTTTGTAATCTTTTGGTGTATTTCAATAGAGATATTATGAGTCAAACTTTGTTTTTATCAGCAGAATGATTTGTGGTGGCACTTTGTATTTATCAAGCTGTCATGTGCAGGCGTTTAGTGTCTTGTTACCATGGTTTGTTTACTTTGATGGCCAGCAGGTCATTTGCCTTAGCCTGGGTACCATCCCCAGTAGTATATTCGCAAACTCTATAACTGTTATAGAGTTTGCGAATATGCTACTGGGGATGGTACCCAGGCTACATTTGCCTGTACATGTAGGTCAATGACCAGGTCAAATGACCTGCAGACCAGACAAACAAGATTTATTTTCCTGCATCTCTGTCTAGGGGTAAAAT
>NW_017802379.1:8566488-8647549 GCF_001625305.1 Branchiostoma belcheri | reverse complement strand
TAACTGTACCAAAAGTGTTTATGACAGAATATTATGATGTACTAAGTCTTATGTTGCCCATAGCAACACCGGTGACGTCATACAATGACGTCATGCATATTTAAGATATCCGCCATGTTGGATCATTAATCTTGAATTTTCAAAAATAGTTTTTTTCATGATAAAGCCTAAAATACATCGTAAACATACTAAAGACCTTCATTTAAACCTTTTTTTAAAAAAAGAAATGGAAGTATTGATGAAATTTTAATGAAAATAACCTGTATATACCTGTTCTAATGAAATGGTCCGCCATCTTGGATTTTGGCCAATGACGTCATCAAATTAGCATAAATTATGCATATTTAATGATAAAATTTACATAAAATTATATGGGATGTTATTAATATTAGAAACCATGAGTAACTTGACATAAAACCCATAAATTCTATTGTTGAAACAAAAAGTACTAAATTTAGCAAACAAGGAGAAGTCGTAGACATCATCCCTCCATGAAATAGCTTGTTATTTTGTAATCTTTTGGTGTATTTCAATAGAGATATTATGAGTCAAACTTTGTTTTTATCAGCAGAATGATTTGTGGTGGCACTTTGTATTTATCAAGCTGTCATGTGCAGGCGTTTAGTGTCTTGTTACCATGGTTTGTTTACTTTGATGGCCAGCAGGTCATTTGCCTTAGCCTGGGTACCATCCCCAGTAGTATATTCGCAAACTCTATAACTGTTATAGAGTTTGCGAATATGCTACTGGGGATGGTACCCAGGCTACATTTGCCTGTACATGTAGGTCAATGACCAGGTCAAATGACCTGCAGACCAGACAAACAAGATTTATTTTCCTGCATCTCTGTCTAGGGGTAAAAATAGATAGGGCTGCCTGGGTCTGACCTGCCAGCTGGAGGTATAAACAAAAACACTCTGTCCCAACTTTTGGGTCAAACAGACCATCCTATTATGAAGTAGGGGTGAAAAAGTGAAAATCCTTTTAAATTAAGCAATAAAAATATGCGACAACCTGCTAATGCACTCCAAAACACAAAGAGACTCAACAACTACCCACATACCAAAAATCATACCAAACCATCCCCCAGATTTTCCAAACATTCAACACAAAAAGTCCAACATTAAACATTTTGTAAATATCAAACGCAAACAGCTAGGGGACCCAAATTTAAACCACTAAACCATGGTAATAACAACTACATGCTACCTTAATATCGCACAAACAGTCCATAACGCGAAAACAACAGAATAAAAAAATTAAACTGCAGTACCAAGGTCAATCACCAGGGGCTCAAAGTCAACCTACACAATCTCCAAGGCCCCATCCATCAATCTGCCAAATATCGTACAGTTCCTTCTCACCGATCTTCAGATATCAGACCAAACATGAAACGGAGTAAAAACAGTACCCCCATTTTCATGGAGGGTAATAAAAAAGTAATTAAACAATAGAAGCTCTTAATATGTTCTCACATTTTCCGATATTCAAAATTACAGGATAAGTAATTCTAAACCTCTCTGAATAATAATTTCATCATGTTGGTAAATTACTGGATAGTATACTTTATTTTGTGTTTTTGTAACCTTCAAATGCACCCCATTTCCTGTGTCTGAGCTTTTGATCTTATGTTATTCCGTCAATCTACCACTACCACCCACATGCTGTCAACCTACTCTCAACTTTACCCCATTTCATGTGTCAGACCTCTTGACCTGTCATTCTGCATGTCAATCTTACTCTCTCCAAGTGCTGTCAACCGTGCTGTCAACCCACTCTCCAGTTTACCCCATTTCCTGTATTCTGCCCTTTCAACCTCTCATTTTGCCTGTCAATCTTCCCCACCCACATGCCGTCATGTACATGCTATGTGTGGTGTTCCAACAGTCTTTTATGCTAGACAAACCAAGAACTAACACTCTGATGAAGTGTTTTATGTACAGAGCTGTTAGTGTGTGGAATAACCTTTAAGAATAGTCTTTAAGAATGGTTGCACAAATACTTCTATCAGTAGCACACCAGCACTTGTTTGACAGGACTGTTTGTCTGTTTTTAAATAATTGTATATTGTAACTATGTTATAGATTTAGATGTTGTTTTGTGACTCTGTCAACTATGTATGTATATGTATACCAATGTATGTATACAATGTATGTATGTAAGAATGAATGCCAGGAAGACAGCGGTTATTCAAATAAAGTTTCAAGTTTCAAGTTTTGTTCCTTTGAGTGGGACTTACTTTTCTGTAGCATGGCAGCTTTACTAATCTTCACATTTCCCTGTGAACTGAGGGTGGGAATCAGTGTGTGCAGGGTGTCGAAGCCCACTTTGATGTTAAACCTTCTCTTCTGTTCTGCTGAGATGTGGATAGCTCTTCTCTGGTCCTAACAAGGGAAAAAACATTACATTCCATTAGATACAAGACTTAGTATAAAATTGTATGAAGCCAATGTACATAATTCATTTATGTTAGTTCAGAATACCACCTGCATACAATGTAGGATTTCTGATATCTACCAGCCTACACCTACATTGTAACCTGCACTGATCCATGTACTGGTCTTAATACACATGTAGATAAATGTACAATGTAGGTGTACTTTTTATTTGCTACATTTACTGTTACACACACTGTACCACCTACATTGTATGGAGTATAAGAAAAATAATGGCAATGGTTTCCAAACAGTTTTTAGTATGATCCATACTTTTACATACAGTTTTGAAGAATGTATATATATATATACAACACTTAAACTTGTATGTTGATACATACAATGTACATGCAGTTACGTTCATACATTCCTTACTTGACACTATAAGTCTTGTCTGGTGCAGGTGATTTTTAATGTTCCCTGCATAATTTCCAGCCCTGAATTGTTGTTGAACATAATGAGAAAAATGGAGTCTGTACATTGGTTTCATCCCATCTTTAAGTACCACTTTAGGCACATCCTCTGGAACACTGAGTAGTGCCAGCCTTAAGTGATGTACTAAAACCACACTAGTCCCAACCCTCCTTCCACTCGATAATTTTTCAAGTGAATCTCATGCAAGTCACCTTTTTGGCTAAGGCAAGGCCACACCAATTTAATTTCTTGATCGTTGGATTTCTGTATCAGTATAGCCAGTATAAACGCCCTTCAGCGTAACACACCAGCTTCGCAGGCACTTGGCGCGGCAGCAGCTAGCTATATCACACCGAATGACTTGTTACACTCAATCTTTGCACATGTAATTGCAGGAGTTGTTTAAAGCTTTCTAGTGATATGTCCCAACTGCGCTTGGTGGCAACGACTTCCAATCTACAATAGTTCTGGGGAAATACGAGTTTTTGAACACCTCGATTTTCACACTTCATTTTTTTCTGATATGAAAAATTTCTTTTGCCCATGGCCACCGATTCATTGATGAATATGAGAATAAACAAATCAAATTGGTGTTGCCTAAAGAAAAAAAAATGGTGCTACTTACCGAACCTCCCTTGTACTTCTCTTGAGAGCTTCTTAGCTTGGAGGGTGTCTTCCCTGGAGACTATAAGGAAAGAACAGCCTTTAATCATAAGGTAGGCATACATGCATCTGTATTCACTCCACTCCTCCTTTCATAGTTGTGTGTGAACAATAAATATGAAACTGCTCAGGACAACTACATGTACAATGTGTTTTGGCTGGGACCTGATGCTATGAATTTGCAAGTGTTTTAACACAAGTATACATGTATGTGATGATATCTGATGTAATGGCTAATGACCAATCCATATGTGAATAATGTACAATTGTATACAACTGAATCTGACAATTAGCCTAGAGCCTTTTTCCTTTTCATAATTATGTTTTAGAACTGATATTACTTGTGATACCAGTTCAGTCAAATTAACCCTCTACTTGCTGCTGTGGATTCAAAATCAACTAAACAGCTGTGAAATGATGAGAAAACATTTTCACTGAGAAGAGCCAAAAGCATGTAACCAGAACATAATACATTTCCCTTTGGACACAACTACATCCAAACTATAAATGTATAAGGGATATCATCCTACCATGTATATCATTATACACACATATATAATTATAATATATTGTATACAAGTATGCATATGCTCAAGTGATATGCTATTACATTCTGGGTACATGCTAGGCGCAAACTACTGACTCTTTTCTGGGGTAATGGGAGGGTCTCACATGATAATATGGTTGCCACATAAGCTTGTTCACAGTAGTAAGTGTGCATGCACAGTGTGGCACATTGTAAGTAACACATCAGGGCTCGAAATTTATTTTTGGGAATAGGTGCACTGGTGCACCCAACCTAAAAAATTAGGTGCAAAAATTCTTTTGGGTGCACTATATGAAACAAAATATAATTACTGCTCCTCTTCTGAGATTAAATCTAAAACTTCAAAATCTTAAACAAGTACTACAACAAATATTTTATTATTTTTCTGATACTTAGAGACCAAAAATATCTGGTATATTATTATACATTTCTAATGTTAAAATTCCTCAAAAAATATTTGGGTGCACCAGTGCACCCACAGAAAAATATTAGGTGCACAACTCCAATTTTGGGTACACTAAGGTGCACATGCACCCAATATTTCAAGCCCTGCACATCAAAGTCGAAGGCCTCTGTAAAATAAATTTAAAGTTCCCACAATCACACTGCACCTGCACACTTCAACCCGTGAACTAGCTTATTGTCACACAGTCCATGATTGTCAGGTGAAAAAACACAAAAGACAGTCTGGAGGGCTTACATGTGCGGGGGACCAGTCCATGCCATCTATAAGCACACCCCTCGTGGTGTATCTCTAGCAGGGGGGGGAGGGGAAGACATGTCAGGTACACCCAGACAAGCCAGGTGCCATGGAAACTGGGAAATTGACAGCCTTGCCAGTGCCTGGTTAATTCCCTTTTCAATAGACCAATCCTGACTGTCCATCACAATTGAAAGTTCAACCAATGGCAGCGTGGCAATTAGCAGTTTGACCAATGAGAGAGTAGCTGCATGTCCATCAAGGAAACATGGTAATGGGGGAGATTGAGCACAACATACTGCACCTGTGTGAAACCTGAAATGTATTGTGCATAGCACTTTGGCAGAATGCCTCATATCAGGTAGTTTTCACATATACAAGGTTATCATTCCGTCTGTAGTTTCCAAAATGTTACGTTGAAAAAGATATATATATTGTCTGCAACTGCCAAAATTCTTATGCAACAGTGACCAAATATCCAAAGAAATCCAGGGTTTCACGCAGGCGCAGTACATTCTGCGGACATGCTGGGGGATGGACATGTGGTCACTCAATGGTCAAAAATGGAGAGTCTGACCAGACTGCCTGGTTTATTGCAACAGACTGATCCTGACTGTCCATCACAATTTAATCAGCAGTTCGACCAATGATAGGGAGGTAATTAGCAGTTCGACCAATGATAGGGTGGTAATAAAAAGCTCGACCAATGAGAGGGCGGCTGCATCCAACAAGATTGCTGGTAAGTGGCAATGACAGATTTAGAACACTGCCATTCCAATAGTTAATGGTATATCTTTTTCAGAATGGCATGCAATGATGACAATGGATTTGTATTGTTTGAAAGGCCATCCACCTTTTTCACATTTCCCATAATGCACCACTGGGTGGATCATGGAGCCACTGATGGTGCATTATGGGAAGTTTGAAAAAGGTGAATACATATCCATCATTACTGGCAAGGCTACATGATGCAGATTCATGTCCACATTCCTACACAGTTGTACTATCCCATGTGTTTAAATTGCTTTGTCACAATGTGTTTTTAAACAACAGTCTTCAAATCTGGGCTTGGTGAGGGTTCCGAGCTTTTGATGACTGTAACTTTCATGTACATACATTTGTATGTCAAGGTTTGTTAAGATTTCTTCAGACAATAGAGCATTAAAAGAAAATTGCACTTAGGAGAGCCTTTGAGCCCTTGTTCAAACTTCAATGTTAAAAAACAGGAATCAATAAATTCAGTTTTTCAACTGACTTTTCCTCCTATAATTTTTATTACTGTTTTACAGCAATATATATTGTTTTGGATTTCATTTCAATACATTTTATCCTTCAGCCTCCTGAAGATAGCCATTTGGCACCACAATTTGTAACACAGGAGCTAGGAGAAACTTCAACAGACATGCACTACCACCACCAACACTACCACCAAAAATTATCCAAATTTGGTAATACCTCGTCTGAAAAATTCAGAGTGTTGGTAGGCTTGTATTCCTCCAGCTTTTTGACTATAATCCAAGGTGGTGCGCATGCCAGGGTCTGGTAAAAGAACCATACTTACATTTATACTTTTTATTGAACTTCATATCATAATAATATTATCCACATACATTGTAGTACATATCTACAAAATTTTTGGACATGTATCTGCAAGCTACATAAAGATTTGGAAATTTTCTAGCTTCCAACTAAGCAAAGAAAAGAAAAGAAAAATCATGTTATTATATATAATAACAGCAAGAGTTGAAGAATTGAGAGTTTTTTTTTTTCTGAACATAAATCATATGCAAAAAGCGTGCATTTGGTTACCACGAAAAGTTTTTGCCTGCAAAATCTATAGAGGAGTCTAGAAATGCTTTTTACTGAAACTTTGAAAGACAGGGTAAGTTTGCTGATTGAAGGGATAGCTACAACTGGGTAGAAAATGCAACAAAATCTGTACATAATAGCTGTATAAGCTACATTGTAGTTTACAGTTTGAAGTGTGCATGTGCAGTGTGATGCATTGTGGGTAAAAAGTTGACTAAGGCTCTCTCAAACTTGGAGATATTACCCACCATGCATCACAGTATACACATACCCACTTCAAACTGCCTGAGTGGCTTATTTCCAGAATTTATCTGCAAAACAGTGCTTGCCGCCAGTGCACATTGACATGGAAGCAACAGAGATTACATTAACAGTACTACTCCTATGACATAGACCAGGCCTAGGAAAAAAATTGCTGTGTTTCCTGTTTCAGTCCTGAAAAAATTAGAGTCGGTAGGTAGGGATTATCTTTTTTTTTTCTTTGTCCTAGACTTCAGTGACATCTATATGGTGATCCAACGTACACTTAAGTTTAGAAATAAAACCTGCACGAGGACACTTTTATTTTCAATGTCAATGGTAGAAAACCAATAATTATTGTACAATGTTTTATCATTCAGATGTCATACCATGAAGTTAGAAAAGGTCGATCAACTAGAAAAAATTATGTTCCATGCAGGGATCCATCCAAAAAAAAGGCTAGGGTCGGCAGGCTTTTCTAGGGTCGGTCGGCAAACAGGAAACAACATTTTTTTCCTAGGCCCCAAAAATTCTTTTTTTTTATCTCAATGACAGCAGCTGGCAACACTGGCTTTGGAACAGTAATGGACAGCACTTACCTCGGAGTTGTGTCCAGGGCTGTCCTCTGTAGTGATGGGGCTGGCAGCAGACGGGGAGTTTGGGGCTGAAACATCCAGACACAACCCTGACATCACTTCTACAATCAATAAACCTGTCTAGTACATGTTCGTGTAGTACCATTCTCACATGGTAGACACTGTTGCTACAGAAGAGCCACTCTGACATGTGTGAATGAGTAGTAAGTACTGCAAATTACATCCACAATCTATAAGACAGTCAAGTACATGTACCTTGAATTTTATACAAAGGCTTGAAATCTATTTCTGGGAATACATGTAGATGCACGTGTGCATCTAATCTGAAAATTTAGGTCCACAAATGCACGATTATGCCGAAAGTATGCATACTCTTCGAAATCTAACTGTACTATCAGTTTTATGAGCACATTCAAGTTTAGATGGGTAACATTTGTATCTGATTCATTAAATCATACAGCAGGTTGAAAGGCACTAGGTGGTCGTTACTTGCAATCAGAATCTAAATTGTAGCAAGTCAATGACTTTTGTGGATTTCTAAATTGACTTAGCCTCCGTAGCAGGCTTATAGAACTGGGGGTTTGGTGGTCTTCGGCTGTTTTCTGATTAAAAAAACGGGGGTAATTCAACCAGGCCGCTATGTTGTCTATATGCAATCAGAAAATAGCACATAAAAGCTCCCAAAGACCCTGAAGACACCCCAAACCCCCAGTTTTTGGCACGCTATGGAGGCTAACATTGACTATGGTCTTTTTCTGGAATAGTGACAGTTTAAGAATACTGATACTTACTGGATGCTGGCTTGATGGGAGTGCTACATGCCACTGGGGGTGACTTTCTCTCCACTTTCGTGGCGGTTGCCAGTCCGGGTAGCCCGACCTTACCGGCCTGTGCCGCCGCAGCTACCAGCACGCTGCTCTGGAAGTCTGTTACCCCGGCAACCTGGAAACAACGAGAGACCACGTCATGACAACTGTCCGTCAAGCTCACGTCCCTACTAATTTCATCTGTCACGCACATCTGGGCAGACCTCACCAGCCAAGGCTACTTAGTACAATGTACGTCAATCAGCAATGATAAAACAATTCCCATTGATTGTAATTTTGAGTTAGGCCAGGCCAATACTACAACTACATTGTACATTGTAATGTTTCATGGTCCCCTGTCTCTTGTTTGGTAATGAGGACCAGAACTATTTTGGTCTGAAATTTTGGTAAGCAATATTTTGCAGTACATGTGCAGTGTTAAAAAGCTTGAAGCATTGAATACAAAGTCATATTATCATGTATTCCCATGTTATAGATTTCACAAAATGCATTGAACAGTGAGTATTGAATTACATGTAAATGCTCCTATAATTGTACCTGCAATAAAGCATTTGTACCCAACAACAAGCTACATGACTACACTGTTTGGAATTCTGATACCGGTAATTCTTTTAGGTATTCTGTCAATTTTAGCTCCCTAGCCTCAGTTTTATAAATGAACATTAGCCATCGCATCAGTTATAACATCTGCAAGGTCTTTCATATCTTTTTTTTTCTGTGCTGATATTCTGCTAATGTTATGACAAGGCCATGCATTGACTTGCAGGGTAGTAACACTGTACTAACTTTCTCCTGGTAGGTGGCAGTTGTTGGTTGGGGAGACTATTCACAACAAGCATGATGACAACACAGGAAGAAGGGAACACAGACAAGAAGACAAGAAAGTTGGACACAGACATGAAGACAAGAAAATATGAAGGACAAAAGACAATGATAATATAATGAATTACAGTCTTCTCCACTACATAAAACTTCAAAATTTAAAAATAAACATTTACAGTGAAAACACATCATTTTGTCCTTTGTTAAATCATTTTCTGTGAGCATATCTGAGTTGTAAACAAACATCAAAAGTTGCCAAAGCCTGAGCGAAAGTAACATGAATGAGACAAATAAACAATGAAAAAGAGATACACACAGATTAAACAAAACAGACCTTGAGTTTTAAGGGAGGGCTCTTAATGTGGATAACCTTTGACTTAACAATGTCAATTGCCACATGCCCACACACGACACAATCATTCACAACTCGTCATGGTTTACATTGAAATCATGACCTAAATGTATCTAAGTCACCAATACAACTTGTATTCGTTGCTTTAAACATCACAGACACCAAAACATGAAGCCACATACATTGTAAAATACATTTATCCATGCTCAAGAGAATAAATTGGTAGTTAAAAGGCAGGACAAATGTAGGTGAAAAATCAAAACATTTAGAGTTTTAAACAAAATTCTACAATCACGGCCTCACCATATCAAAACTACAGTATTGGACACATCTAAAACTATTCTCAGAAAAACATAGTACACTGTACTACAAACCTTTCTTTTCCGATGAAAAAAGAAAAACAATGCCCCCATTTCGTGCTGTGTAACAGACATGTCTTGCCGAGGAAGTCTTCTAAATGATTAAGGTGACCTTTTGGTGACATATGCGGCCCAGCGTACACAAATGTACGTCATAATTACACACTACGTCAGGACTTAAAACACAATAATGAACTGGGAGGGCAACTTTTAGATAAGAGTAAAGCTCACTGCACAATGTACCGTGGCAGGTATCTTACAAAATGTATATACTTTATAGGGAGCTGTTTTCTTTTGGTGAATTTTAACCATAAAAAGGAATATCATGTATAGTTTGTAAACAAGAATTACGTCACAATAATTACAATCGGCCTTTGGGTTATAACTTTTGTCCTACTTTGTGATTTTACCATTTCCTTAACTCCCCAATTCTTCTTCTATTATAATTCATAAATTTGATGGCGAGAAAAACATAAAGACAGTGTACAGTAGTCTATTAGAACTGTTCATTCTTTTCAACCTATTTTTCTTTCGGCTATTCCGAGATCAGGGTGCGCCAAAGGGTTGCACTTGGGCCAATTTTTCAAGTTTTATATTTTTCTACTTTCAGTGCAGAAAGTCACACTAGAGGTGTTGCCATACATTGCACTTTTTAAATTTTTGGATAGAGACGTTTAGTTCAAAAGTTGTGCTCTATCCAAACTTAGCCCACTCATTTCAGATGTGGCCGGCAACGGACACTACGGCTAAGTACATGACAAGAACACCAAATCTTGCAAGACCTGTCATTTAGGGGTTGACAAAATGCTACAGAAATAACATAAATGACAAAATTACTTCAAAGTTGCAACAAAACGTAATTAATGTACCTAATATGGTATACTTGGCAACGGACACTACATGGCAACGGACACTACACCCTTGAGGTTTTTTGACATTATTTCAAATAATTACAGCAATAGACTGAAATAGCTACTGTGTTTTAAGTCAGCATCTTCAGCTGTTTCAAAACCTGAAATCATATGCACCCGCAGCTTTTCTATTTCAAGTTATTACCGAGCAACGGACACTACACATTTTCTCGGACAAAAAAGACAGGTAACTGTAAGCCATCAGCCATATTAACCAAAGGACAAGACAACATAAAAACACATGTTTTGTGTCATATATGGATGTACCTTGCATAACATGCAAAATGGCCAATTCTATCACTATCCTTTTTAGTACAGGGAGATAAGTTAATTGCAATGTGTTAATTTATGAATTTTACATAACGTGTACAACATATTGATAAATGCGCTCTAGAAAAGAGAAATTTCCAATCATCATCAGGTTTTTTGCAAAACATATCAGACTGAGCATGTCTGAACATATTGCAAATCTTTTCATTCCATTTTTTTGTTCCCAAATTACTTAAAAGCATATTTCAAAAACTGGCATTTTTCAAGTGCAACAGCATAACGTAGATTTTATGCCAATTTCTGGTCTTAAATTGGCCATAGCATAAGTTTTAAACATCTTAACACCAAATCTCTTCCTGATTGTCTGGAAAATAACTGTACTAGTATAACAAGTTTGATAAATGTCAACAGAATGCGATAAATACAGAGTAAGATTGACATAACGATGCACGATGCCATTGGCGCACCCTGATCTCGGAATAGCCGTTTGCACAATTGGTTCATTGTCTGAACAGACTAAAGTATGGTGAAAGGTAAGGAACCTTATTTGCCCCAGAAACCAGAACATCTGCTTGTACATGTTGTAGCCTTGAGGCTATATACACATGTACACTACTACTGAGAAAGTATAGAGTAAACAGAGTTGGGTTGGTGGCAACAAGGCAATTTTGTGTTCAGGATTGTTGACTCAGAATCTGAAGGTTCTGGGTTCGAATCCTTAGCACTCCTCAATGTTATGCCATTGAGAAGTGTACTAATGACACTTATTTCCTTGCTTGACTCAGGTAAAAATGAGTACTTATAGCTTTGTTTTCTCAGATAGGACCTAAAGCTGAGGTCCCATGTTTGAGGAGAGCCACACCTCGAGCACATTAAAGATCCCACCACACTTATCAAAAAGAGTAGGGGTCTTTCATAGTGTGAGTGGACCAAATCTTCCCTACTACCAGTGTCATCTCTATTTAAGGTTGACATCCACAGCTACATGTATTGCACTTAACCTTTAAAAACGTATAACAACAAGCACAGCTTTATATCCAAAACAGTATACCAGGTCAGTACTGTAGATGTACACGTGTATATACAATATGTACAATGTATATGGTTGACTGCCTAATTGTTCTAACAATGTACTGTAAACAGTGTAATAATTATTATGTACTTACCAACTCTGCATGCAGAAGCCTTCTATTACCAGTTTTACCAGCTAAGAACTCAGATTCTGACTTAGATGGCACATGGCCCATTCCCAACTGTCTTAGAGATAGACTTGGATGGTTGAACAATGAGAAAACTTGGGGCAGAAGTAAGATGACCCAAAAAAATGACACAGCAATGAAGTAAAAGTGATGACTACTAGCATCTTCACCCCTCTGTGACCCTTTCTGCCTCATTTATTATGCTAATGAGATGAGGTGTGATGCGATTGGTTCATTCCTGACCAATCAGAGGGCCTAAAGCCAAGGAATCTAATCTGTGATGAGGGACAATAGAATACCTGAAGTAAAAATAAAAAAAAAGTCTGGCCCAAATAATTGCATTCTTGTGGTCCTGTGTTAGAAGAAGGCCAAACCTTGAGCATGTTAAAGATCTTACTGTACAATGGTCATGGGACTAGGTAGGTAGGTAGGTAGTACTATAAAGATCTTACTGCACTTACCAAATCAAAAAGAGTCCTTCCTAATGAGTGTTTCAAACTTTACAGTCTGGTCTTACAAATCTTGTACCTACATGTAGTACAAAACTGGTGTGCTGTGCCCAAAAGGCAGTTATGCATGACAAACAAGTTACTAGGGGGACCAAACCCACACCACTTGTTTCGGAGTCAAACATGTATTGTAAAGCTATCTGCAACAACAAAAAATTACAACTATAAAGTGTCTTTTAACTTGAAACTTTTAACAAAAGATACAAAAGCCCTGAAGTTCTGCTGCAGTATCAAAATTCAAAGTCAGCCAGCAGGAGGCCAACATTTGATCTTCACCTTTGTCATTCAAAATCCATAAAGGTCTTCTTTTACGCTGACCATGTGGAAACACAGACCTACAGACAGACAGATACTGTAATTCCTGAATTTTTCACTGTACTGTTATGTTGTGAACTTCACTGTTTTCACGGTACAGAAGTGACAGTTACAGTTAACAAATAATTCCTGGACTTTCTTTGTCCTGCTCCTGTTGCCACCGTAAATATATAGTTCCGTGAACATGTCGATTTTTCTCAGACCATGAACTTTTGCTACCATGAACATAAACTGAATTACAGTGTACAGAGACCCTAAAAATAATACATGTACCACTTTTTTTTATGCAGGTAACAAGCTGCTAGGGGGATCAAACCCACACCACTTACTACTGGCAGGAAAAGCTATCCACCACTCAAAAATCAAGATCATACTAGCATGTCCAGGACAAAAGATACAAAAACCGGAAGTTCTGCTGCAGTACCAAGGTCAGCCACCAGGAGGCCCAAAATTGATCATGACCTTTGCCTACCCAACACCTACCCACATACCAAATATCATTACAATCCATCCAAAGGTTCAAGAATTATGCTGGCTACAAATGTGCAGAAACACAAACACACAGACAGACACACACACAGACACACCAAAACAATACCTCCATTTTTCATGAAGGTAACAAACAAACAAACCTACCTGTGCGAGTTGTGAGGGGTTTGCAGCCAGGACGAAGCCCTGTGTTGTGGAGGGAGTGACCACAGTGTTGAGTAGAGAAGTGTCGGGTTTGATGGCGGACGAGGTAAGGTACACTTGGTTGGACATGGTGGAAGTCCCGGCTGATGTACATGGCTGGATACCCTGGGTGGTAAACGCTCCTGCGGAAAAAAAGATAGGAAGTTAATGATGTACAAAATGACTAATAAACTGCTGGACGTCCCAACTACTAAGTACCTAATACCAGCCCAGAAGAGAACAAGAAATAGCCATGCATTCAAGTACCAGAGTTATCAACCAAGTATTGAGGTGTTCAAGAATTCATTCTTTCCTAGAACTATCGCAGAGTGGGACTCGCTATCACCAAGTACAGTACGGGCATTGTTATTAGATAGCTTTAAACAATGTCTAGAGTTAGCTATTCAAGGGTTAGGTGTAACAAGTCGATCGGTGTAATGTACCCAGCTGCCGCCGCGCCGCGTGCCTGCGAAGCTGGTGTGTTATGCCAAAGGGCGGTTATACCGGCTATACAGATACAGAAGTTAGCTCAAAGGTCCCATAAAAGGATATCACCTTTCCTGTCTTCTCATTGTGTTCCTAAGTAAATAAATCATATCAAACTTAAATCAAAGTTCTATTCAAATCAAACTACTAACAGGAAGTTACATGTAGCTCAAAGGTCCCAGAAAAGGATATTTCATTTCCTGTCTTCCAATTTTTGCTAAATTCAAGGATTATGTGAGGCACTGGAAAAATATACAAAATCAGCAAGAAAGTCACAATTAAAATTCATACAAAATCTACAAAAACTCTAAATATTTCAGATATGAAATCATTGAGTGCTCGTTTAAAAAAATCAATTCTACTTACTACATGTATTAGGAAGTGAGTAAAACATTGCCCTGGCTAAAGAGTTTTTTTTGTCTATGAATTATGCCTACTGTGAACCTGACAGAGATGACTGACTCATCACACAAGCCACTAACTTAATTTTGATCGAATTAAGGAATTCGAATAGGTTCGTTCCATTTAGCACAGGGACAAAAGGGTGATCACAGAACAACAGCCAACGGACTGGTGCCACCTTGGCCACGCTAATTTAGTAACATTAGAAATCAATTAACCATTGCCAGGGGGTGGCTTTACCACACTGTGTACTTAGCAACATCTGTGTGGTGTCACCTTACATAACAGTGGAAAAATTGATTATGACCTCACCAGGTGCTATTGATATTTTCCAGATAGCTTATATGTAGGAAATTATGGTTTGGTTTAACCTTAGGCCACACCAATTTAATTTGTTGGTTCTTAGATTTTTTCAGAAAAAATATTTCGAAACATGGGCAGATAAAAAAAAGCAAATCGGATGGTACCCAGGCTGTTCTTTACTGTAAATCATGAAATGTTAGCAGTAGTTGTATAGTGATCCTTTTTATTATTGAAAAATGATAAAAATGGAGTTTTTTACAGAGTTTGTAACCACGAAGTCCCCAAAATAAGACTTAAATTGCAAATATCTCCACAATACAACATCCGATTTACTTCAAACAAAAACCAACCAGTTTAGTGAGCTCTTTCTGTTAAACTACACTGTAAATGGCTAACAACAAAACAAAATGTTCATCCAGTACCCCTACTCTTTGCATAAAGTTAGAAATTATACAAAATCAAATAGTTTTACCTGGTACAGCAACATGTACATAAGGTGGTTCAAAATGGATATTAGCTGCAAAAGCTGTGCTAAAATTCATGGCTGTCTTGGTGACAAAAAGACCTCAGTCTACACTTTCAAGTGTTACAATGTACACATTTACCAGTTACCTTGACATGAACTTGTACAGTGTAACTTCCTGGCTGTCAATGGCAAACATATCTACCATTTTTGTGACAACTTCAACGGATGGTTCAGTAGAACCAGATGGTACGTGTTGGTAAAATCCTTGACTTGCTCTTGAACCCTTCACATATTCAAGGTTCAATCTAACAACGTCTTGTATGTACACTGAGTACCATTATAAGGCCACACCAATTCAATTTGTTGTTTCTCTGATTTTTTTCCAGAAAAAATATGAAGCAACAGGGCGAAATAAAAAAAAGGGCCACAGCACCCCATGTTAGCCGGAAATTTTACAATATGAGCCATGAAGTGAACATACCAGACTGGTTTATAGTTAAAACAATAGATTGTGAACTTTTAATGAAACGAAGTTGCATTATTACATTGAAAAACTTTAACAACTAGGAAGAAAAGGACAGTCTTCAACCGTTGGGGCCAAAATATGCCTTTCATTGAGCATTTTGCAGTTGATTCAGAACCTAAAAATCTTTTTCTTTTTTGCAAATCAGAAAAAAATGGACAGGGCGAATCCGAGAACCAACAAAGTAAATTGGTGTGGCCTAGGATCAACTCATAAATCTTAAATGGCCACAAGACGACTATGACCACAAAATCTCAAGTACTTTTTGTGTTCGTATATTTTTTCTTGTCACACTGTTTACATACACTGCAAGTACTGCAAATCATTACACTATTTCAGTGGTTTTATTTCGAGGGAACAGAGGTTTTCATGGTCATTTTAACTTTGCAGGTAAAACAATTCTGTAGTGCAGTTAAGTCATACAAGAAAGACATATTTTCAGTGTCATGATGAGAAAATGTTTCATGATTTACAGTATATTTTTTCTGTACTCTTGACACATACAGATTTAAAACCAGTTTCACAGTTATTTTAGTGTGGAGAAAGAAAAGATGGTTCCAGCCCATTCAACAGTATTTGTATAAGAAGTTAGTATAACCTATCTTTACTAAGACGGTTCGGTACTGGAAGGATTAACTGCTCTAGTACCGAGGGCCATATTTGCTCAACCGGCTACACTTCAATACAACTAAGACCACAATGGAGGAATTTCTATTCATGCAATGTTTATTTATTCCTTAGACGGTGGCACATAGTGACTAGCACAATACAGTTGAAGGCAGAATTTTGTCATTTTTCTTCCTCATACGAAAGACTCAAAATCATTATTATGATTACTAAAATTAGCACAGCCTGTATGTTTAAATCCTATCATGGCTCAGATATTACAAAATCAGCAAATGTGAAGTTACAAATTCACAAGGAATCTTGGGATTTTTCAAAACATTTCCAAGCACTCAGTTAAGATTTTACATATATTATTACGACTAATACTAGAAGGCAAATTACATGACAGTAAGCTTAACACACATTTACATGCACAGGTCTAAATGCAAATCTAGAGGACAAATCTACCCTGTAAATGCGTTTGACCTTCCACACACAGAGCAAGGTGATCGGGACGTAATCACAACGTTGTTACATTTCATCTGGAAAATGCACACTTGATCTAAACCCCTGCTAACCACGACTCACCTGTGAGCCCCACTGAATTTTTCTGCAGAACGTCCAAGCCTTTGATGGCATAGCAGAGTTCGCTAACGTCCCTGGCCATGGCCAACATTATTTCCCTGTCCGTGCGGTGCGTTTAAAAGCCGGGTTCTGAGTAGTGACAGCCCTTCCGTGCAGTCGTGCCTCCCGGCAAAACAATGGCCACAAAAGGGAATGGGGACCATCTCATCACACTAACTCTTACTCAAAACAAGATCATTTTTTTACAATAAATCTTACTCAAAACAAGATTAGTTCTTCACTACACTAAAATAGTTCAGAGACTCAATTTTCAAAGGCTAACTAGCTACTGTGGAGATTTCATTTTGAACTTTGTAAAAGATTGTTTTTTGGATGGATTGTGATGATATTTTAGACTGTGGGTAGGTCAAGTTCTTTCCCAAAATAAACATGTACTTTCAATGCAAATGATCCATAAATAATTACAAAGGTCAGTTGCATTGCTCAGGGTTACCCTAAGCAAAGGTCATCACAACAAAACATCACAAAGTTTTGAGATGATCCCTATTCATCCCCTGTCCATGTGCTCTAGGCATGGGGGATAACAATACTGCACGTCACTCCCATTTTTCTTCACGTGAATGGCCAAAGACAAAACAAAAGTCTGAACTAATCTTGCTACACACCTCCCCTTAGGCAAACATCATTAACATATGTACACACTGTTTCGCAACATTAGACACAGAGCGTTGAACAGGTAGCCATTTTTATAATCACAGATAGCAGGGCTCGAAATTCATTTTTGGGAATAGGTGCATTGGTGCACCCAACCTAAAAAATTAGGCGCACAAAAAATTTTGGGGGTGCACCAAATAAAACAAAACCTAATTACAGGTCTTACTGCTCCTCTTCTGAGCTTGAATCTGAAATGGGAGCTAACTCCAATCTCAAACAAGTACTTCAACAAAGATTTTATTATTTTCTGACACTTAGACGCCAACAATATCCTGCATACTATTATACAGTTGATATGTACAAATTAAATAAATAAATATTTGGGTGCACCGGTGCACCCACAGAAAAAAATTGGGTGCACAGTTCCAATTTTGGGTGCACTAAGGTGCACATGCACCCAGTACATGTATTTTGAGCCCTGCAATTTGACCTGCGATATTGTAACACGTACGCCATTTCGGGCTCACGGAATTTAGACGTCATTGTAAATTATTCATGTCAGTTTTATTTTTTTGTGCAAGCTTTATTAAATTTTAAGGTGAAGGTTTTGTGAAATGTAGGTACTGTGGGTTTCTGTAACAAACTTGGTGGCTGGGAAACAAGCTTTTGTTAATTATTAAACAGGATTTTGTTCATTAGCAAACAGGACTCATTAGCTTGAAGTGTCACGTTGCATGTTCTAGCTTCTGTGCTACTGTAAATCAATTTATTTTCACAGGGGTTTAATTTTAATGCAGGAGTGGAAAAGGATGTTTCGTACAAATAAAACTGTTAACAGTACTGTAGAAAAAAAAACACATTTAATTTTTGCTGTGTCACGATTTCGCGGTAGTCATTCTACTATTTCTAGACTTTTTGTGTCGCGATGTCCATTTTTACCATGCTACATGTATATCCAGCTACATGAATAATACATAAAATGATACGAATACATACAATACACCTAGAATATTCAGTTAAGCTACATTGTACATGTATGCTGCTTCCAAAATGTGAGTTTTTGAATGACATGAATCAAAGATCTCGTAAAAGATTTAGGACTTTTCAATTTGTAAATTTTCATAATTGCGAATTTCTTGCTGCATTTTCCTAAACAAGACAAGAAACGAATCTTTTCTGGAACCTTTGACCTAACTTCCTGTGAGTTAGATTAAGGAAACACAAGCAAACATACAGACAGAATGAGATTTGACTCTTGTGCCAAAATGTACAACTGTTACAGTACTAGACTAAGCCTTTTCCTTAAGCCCCCCCTCCCCCCAAAAAAACCATGAAAATCTACATATATTTACATGCTGCTGAATAATCCTGCATTCTGACAATCCAGTGGGGGGCAAACAAAAAACAATCATCCCATTAATGACAGTAATCAGAGAGTTAATCTCCTCAAATTATAATCCTCTTCCACAGCTTATCACAGTAAATCCTACTGTAATTCCTTGTACTGTAGGGAATCTGTAAGTGGTGAGTACCACCTCCGTACGGAATCCTACGGATTTCGGAGCATGCAGACACGCCGTAGAACTTTAAGTGCATGTAAAACTTTTTCTGCATTTGGTCTGTGGATTCACCACCGGTGCGTGTGAGTACGGGCGACGCGCGTGCCCCGTACGTACCGTACATAAGAAGTACGTGTGAGTATGGCTTCCTTACGGTAAAGTTGCAATTGCACAGAGATTGTACGTTATAAGCACGTACAAATGCAACTCACTTACCACTTGCGCCACGAACAATGCACGCAACCGGTCACGACCAGACGTGGCGTGCAGACGACACTCTTACACCTTGCGCAACCATGCGAAGGACGTGCGTAGACGCCACTCCTTCCCCACGTTTTCAGAAAACGTAGCAAACGTGGCTCCCAATAAAATGTACACTGTCAGACAAAAAGCATGCACGGCGGGTTGTGACTGAGGCTTAAAGGTTAAAGAAATCTGAAGTGATGTTCTTACCTGAACCCCCAGTTAGAAGCTGTGCCAGGAAAGTGTTCTGTACGGACACGGTGTGGGTCTTGTCCCCGGACCCCCCCACCCCCTGGGGAGACCCCACGCTGGCGGTGAGGATGGTGGCCGTCTGGGACGCCGTGGTGCTGGGCTTGGGGGCGATGGGACTCAGTCCTTTGGGCTTGATGAACTGGACTGTGGACACAATGGACAAGACTGTTAAACAATGCAATTCTGATACTATATATTATTATTAGTACAAATCTTAAAACCTTGATTTTGCAGTCTTCCATAACACAGTGAATTTGCATTTTCAATACTAAAGAATTGTTTCAACCAAGAACTTAAAACTCTGGAAAAAATCAATGCTAAAGTAAATTAATTCACAGTAGAATTTACTGAGATCTTCAGTAGTGGACAAATCTGAGAAAAACTGCAGACCATTTTGCCTTTCAACAACTGTCACTTTTCTAGCAGCACAAATTTCCAAGTAAATGTTTTACTTTGCTCATCGATACCTGGGTACAAGCAAGTCAAGACATAGTTGATTGCAAACTGAAAGTTATAGATTCTTCTTTTTTTGGAAGTGGACACACCATTTACTTAGTCTGACAATCTTCCCCACCCACGTGCTGTCAACCTACTCTGTGCAGACGGATACTAGTACACAAAACCACAGCTCAGCCACTCAAAACAAGGCAGCCAAAACAATTAGTACATCTCAGAGCTCCTTACCTGTATTACTATTCACGCCTTGCTGCAGTGAATTCTGGGTGAATGCCACCTGCATGGCATTCTGGGTGGTGAACCCCAGCGCCCCCTGTTGGATGGTGGCAGATGGTGCAGGCTTGGGTGCCAGGGGATACTGTTTGGGCGTGGTCCTACTCCTGGTGGGAGCAGGCTGCTGTTGTTGTTGTTGTTGCTGGTGTTGTTGTTGTTGTTGATCGTCTGTTTCCATGAACGTGCTTGCCGGTAGCGTGCTGACAGTGGTAAACCCGGCGTAGTTCCCCTGGGAGACTATCTGCTGTTGTTGTTGTTGTTGGAGGGCAGGCATCGGCTGTAAGCAAAGTGGTTTTGTGGTTAGGGATTTAGAATCTGAAGGTTCTGGGTTCGAGTCCCTAGCATGCCCCAATGTTGTGCCCTTGGGAAAGGCGCTTTACACCTATTTCTTCACTTGTATCAGGTGAAAATTTAAATGAGTACCTTGCTTTAGCTAGGGATATCCTTTTGGATAGGACATAAACCTAGAAGTCACATGTTTCAGTATACTTGTATCAAAGAACCTACCACATATACGGAAAAGAGCCGAGGTCCTTCCCAGCGTGAATTGATCAAACCTTACAGTCTGGTCTTACGCAGCTTGTACTTACTGTACAAAACAGCTAAAGGCAGTTTACCAATTAGAGTCAAATTTGTACAAGTGACCATCTCACCTGGCCAATTTGACATTTTTGGTGGTCCCTGTATCAGTATAGCCGGCATAACCGCCCTTCGGCGTAACACATCAGCTTTGCAGGCAGCTAGCTATATCACACCGAACGACTAATCTTGTTACACTCAATCTTTGCACATTTAATTGCAGGAGTTGTTTAAAGCTTTCTAGTGATGATGCCTCAACTGTGCTTGGTGGCAATGAGTTCCAGTCTACGATAGTTAGGAAATACGGGTTCTTTAAAACCTCAATTCTTGGTTGATAACTCTAAGGCATGACTGTATGTGAAACAAACCAACATGAGCCTACCTGTATAGTCTGTGTCTTCTGCTGTTGCTGTTGTGGGAAGCCGAACGGTGCCACGTTGGGCTGTGGAGATGACGTGGGTGTCTGGAAGGCCGTCTGTGTACTGGGCATGACGGGGATGTTAGGCTGGGCCTGGTACATGGGCAGCATGGTGGGGGGCTGCTGGTGGGCCGTGGACGAGGGTGTGATGGGGGTGGGGGCAGCGATGACCTGGCTCACCTGTAATAAATTTTTTTTTTTAATTTCTTGTTATATTTGTTATTTTGTTATGAAGATTTACCACATTTGTGGAAGGATTGACGTAACAGGTGAATATCACCTCTTCAAGATGTCAAACCTGAGACCAGGCTGTAAGGTTTGAACCACTCACACCAGGAAGGTCCTCTGCTCTTTTTGATAAGTGTGGTGGGTTCTTTAACATGCGTGGGGTGTGGCTCTCCCAAACACAGTCGGTAGCACGTTCCGCTCATACCCAAGAGGTCCCGGGTTCGAATCCTGCCCATGTCAACGATCTTGTACCCTTGGGAAAGGCACTTAACACGACTTTCCTCACTTCACTCAGGTGAAAATGTGTACCTAGCTTCGGTTAGGGACGTCCCTCGGATAGGCCGTTAAATGAAGGTCCCATGTTTGGGGAGAGCCACACCCCACGCACATTAAAGAACCACGCTCATTAAAGAACCTTACAGTCCGGTCTTACGCAGCTTGTACACGTACGTACATGTACAGAACTGTTGTGTTACGCCTAAAGGTGGTTTACCGGTTATGCGAACAAACAAACAAACCTGCTGGGTAGAAGTGGACATGGATGCAGGCTGGCTGCTGTGGATGTGTGGAGGCTGTGTGGGCCTGGTGTTCTGGGCCAGCACAGAAATGGCATCCTCTAAAGATGTCTGGAAAAATGACAAGGTTAGTGAAGACTTCTTTGGACAGGATCCTAAGACACAATTATCAATGCTGCTAGTTTACAGTTCCAAGTGCACTTGTGTTGTGCAATTAGTGGTGCATACCTAAACCCACATTTAGGTCCAGGTCCGGATTCAAGTCCAGAGGTTTAGGTTCAGGTCCGGACTTGTAAGTCCGGACCTAAACCCATGGCATATACAAAATTGCATGTTGGCAACCTTGCAATGTTGTCTGGGTGAAACTTTGGCCACATAACATGGAGGTTGGTACTTGACGATGCCCAATGGCAATGTTTTCTTCATTTTGCAGCAAAGATTTTACAATCTACGGAAGGTTTTAGGTGGTTTGAAAAGAAAAGGGGTATGTGAAATGGTCTTTTATGGTAATAAGGCCGGACTCGGTTCTTGACTTTTAGGTTTTTTTGGACTTGAACCTAAACATTCTTACAAGTCCGGATCCAAGTCCAGTGAACCGGTATGCACCACTATGTGCAATGCATTTTGGTCTGAGGTGAAGTTTAAGGGCATTGGCAAGTAGTGTTAAGACAAAGAATAGCCTTTGACTTGGAATGCTGCACATATGTTAACTGTCAACTGTCTTATTGTGAGAAGGGATTTCTTTGAACTGATTTAATCCTGTTTACCTGGTTAGTGTCCATTTGTATAGGTGAGGACTCCTGGTAGGACATCCCTGCCTGTGACCTGCCCTGGTACTGCATGGTGTCGGCAGACATCTGGTTCTGGAACGGTGGGGAGCTGACTGTGGCGCTGGCTGATGGCCGCTCTTCAGGTGGCACCACCTGGAACCATACAACACTAGGCATCAGCACCACCTAGCAGATTGGTACCAAACTGCAGCCATAGTTTACATAGAAATGTACATGTACCACTTCAGTTTAACAAGTGTGTTGAAGTGGTCCATGTACATGTGTGTTTCTGTCATGTTGTAAAAGCTTACAGCGCCTTAACCATTAGCATGCTGTGGGCCACCTCAGCAATCATGATATGAGTATAAAAGCCTAAGCATTGTATTTCAGAGGTTTGGTTTACAGTCTGTATGTATTTTAAAGACTGAAGCTACTTTGCTGCCAAAAATTACTGGGGCCAAAGCTACCTCAGCATGCTAAAGGTTAAAGAGTTGACAAGACTGTTGACACCCCCTTTTGTGATTGTAAATGGAACTTCCCTTAAAAACACTTACATGTATAGTGAGCATGTCAGCAGAACGTACTGCACCTGCGCAAAACTTGTAACACATACAAATGTACTCTGCATACATGTAGCACTTTGGCAGAATGTCTTGTTTAAGGTTGTACTTGAACAAAGGATAACATCCTGGCTATAGTTTTCAAATGTTGTGTTGCAAAATATATCATCTATAACGGGCAAAATTCTGAAGCAACATTGACCAAACATTAAATTAAAATTAAACCATAAAAAATCTGGGTTAAACGCAGGTGCAGTACGTTCTGCCAACATGCTCTTTCAGAGCATACTAGCATGGAAGTAAGCATACATTTGTAAATGTGACAAAACCTTGTATCATTTAACAGAGTATTGCACAGAAAAAAAGCTGTAAGCCCTGCCCAGCTGTGGCGTGGAACAGTTTTGCGGAGAGCTGTTTTTTGGGGCCTTTGTGCCATGTGTGCGTTGGAACTGGGATACTTACATGGGGGGGACCAAAACCCATCGCTTGGAAGTTACCCTTGTTGATCAAGGTAGGCAGAAAGACCTTGTCACTGGCATGCATTGCATGGGGAGACCCCACATCTAACTGTGATGGTAGGAGAACGTAACCAATGAAGCTTTTGAGGAGATTGAAGCTTTTACCAACTCGTATAATCCTGGCGTACAATCCCGTTCTAACTCCGGTTCAGTCCTCTGGTCGCAATTTCTACGAAGACTAGTCCACCCTTTCTCCACCTCCCAAAAATTTAGTCCTTAGGCCATACCAATTTAATTTGTTGGTTCTCAGATTTTTTCAGAAAAAATATGAAGCGACAGTGCGAAAAAAATAAAAATAAAAACGGATCTAGGCATCCTATTATAGCCCCGAATACTACAAAAGGAGCCGTGAAGTCAACACAACAGGCTGTGTTAATATTTAAACTACCAATGAGTTGATTCAGAACCAGAATCTCTTTTTTTTTTTTGCCAATCAGAAAAAAAAAAGAGGCAAATCCGAGAACCAACAAATTAAATTGGTGTCATACGTCATGCATTATTTTGGGAACTTTGCAGAATCGGTCCAAGTGCTTGTGTGATCCCTTTGTGAGAACTGTGTGACTTGGGGCAAATGAAAACTCTAGCCTATATTTTAGGCTATATTATACTGTAAAGTGTAATTCCTGACTTTTTCACTGCATTTTCATATTCTCTGTTTTCATGGTCACTAGTCTTCTATCTGTACCATGAACCTATCATCATTGTTATCAAATCATTCATACTCCCCTTGTAAGATTAAGTTTCGTGAACATGTGAATTTTCCTCAGACCACAAAATTTTGCTGCCGTGAAGACTAAGTGAATTCACAGATTGAAATGGAATCAGAGGAAAGAACGAGAGCTAGAATAGGATGAATTCCAAGACCAACGAACTAGAGAATAAACACAAGATGGGACTGAAAACAGGACAAAATAAATCAAATGGGGTGATTTACTATATATAATTTTACATGGACCAGTGCAGGTTAGCTGCAGGTAGACGTCAAAAATGCACATGTACCTGCACAGGTCCAGTTTTACCTGCAATAACCTGCACATGTAGGTGGTAGTTCAAGCTATGACCCAAAAACACCTTTTACCTAAATGTAGTTGCACAATGTGTGAATCCAATGTGCACATCTACATCTAATATACATAAATTCATAAGGCCACACCTGTCCAATTTAATTATTTGTTGGTTCTCATATTTTTCCAGAAAAAATATGAAGCGACAAGGCAAAAAAAAAAAAAAACAGGTCTAGGCATCCTATTATAGCCCCAAATGATACGATAGGAGCCATGAAGTCAACACAAAAGGCTGGGTTAACATTTAATCAATGAATTTTGAACTTTTGATTGGAAATACTGTAACAACAAGAAAGTAAAAGACTTTCCTCGACTGTTGGAGGCAAAATCTTCAGAACCAAAATCTTTTTTGTTTGCAAATCAGAAAAAAAATGAAGAGGCAAATCCGAGAACCAACAAATTAAATTGGGGTGGCCTAAACTTCGAAAAATACCTTCATCTGGTAAACCAAAAGTGCATCTGACAAACACTCAAAAAACACAATGTAATCCCAACAAACTACCAGTGTACCAACTGAAAATGTACAGCCAATATTTCACCTTAACAGAACCCCAACACACCGTGTTCAGTAGTGCACCTTACCTGTATGGATATGTTGGGCTGCTGTCCCTGTTGCTGTCCTTGCTGTGAACTGCGCTGTCCCATCTCCAGCCCGCTGCCCAGATTCATGTGGCTGCTGCCTCCAAACTCTAGTCCCGCATTCCGAACAATATCTGTAATATCATACAAAATAATAGAAAAATCATACTCAGAGTGTGTATGCCATAAGGCCACAGCAATTTAATTTGTTGGTTCTCGGATTCGCCTCTTCATTTTTTTCTGATCTGCAAAAAAAAAAAAATTCTGGTTCTGAATCAACTCAAAAATGCTCATATTTTGCTCGCAACAGTTGAGGAAAGTCCTTTTCTTCCTAGTTGTTACAGTTTTCTATGTATCAATGAAGTGGTTTGATGAAAAGTAAAAAATTCATACTGTAAGTTTGAATATTAGCCCAGCCTTTTGTGTTGACTTCTTGGCTCCTATCATAGCATTTGGGGCTATAATAGGATGCCTAGACCTGTTTTATTTTTATTTTTTTCGCCATGTCGCTTCATATTTTTTATGAAAAAATCCGAGGACCAACAAATTAAATTGGTGTGGCCTAAAGTTGGAATTTTGTTCTAGTTCTGTACAAAACAGAAGGAACAGTTGGAAAGCAGTGAAAGGTGTATTAAATTTTAAAAGAAAATAGAGACTGTCACAGCATTCTGAGGATGACATGCTTTCTTTTTTCAACCAAAAATAGTAAAAATAATAACAGTAAAGAAATCGTGACATGCTTGCATAATTTTATACCTTTACACATGTCAGGGCTCAAAATACTTTTTCCGGCATACCTGCACTGGTACAGGCAAAACTGAAAATCACTTGCACCAGATAAACTTTTTCCAGCATCACTTAACAATTTAGGAAGTAAAAAGATTGTATGGGTGGTATTTTGAGCCCTGTTAATATATGGTTTGTACATGTGGATTGTTAACTTACGGTTAAAAAAAAAGCAAGCCCACTCATTAGTTCTATTAGGGACAGATAAGAAAGGACTTTTTGGGGCGTAAAAATCTCCTTTTCTTTCACCATTCACTTTTTCACCAATTTTGCACTGCATTTTTTTTGTTTAACTCTACCTGTGTCACAACCATATGCGATATTATTGCATGTACATGGGTCAGACACAGGAAATGGGGTGAATTTGAAGGTCACAAAACTAAAATACTTGCCAAATGTTGAAAATTTCTTTTTTCACGCAGCCCCTACATGAGCCTTCCTGGTCCATCCCTTACCTTGATTAATTTCTTTTTCACAAAGGCCGCACCCACATTCATTCTCTTCCAGCTCAGTGTCTTTCATTCCCATGGTAGTGGTGGGTAAACGGACAGAAATACAACCAGGGCCAGGGTGGGAGTGATTGTCACAGAAAAAAGAAGAGAAAGGAACAACACAGAAAGAAAGAAAAAACATGGAAAAAGTAAGATGTAACTCTAGAATGAGCACAAACAAAACTATTCATATAATGCAAGAAAGAAAAGAAAGGAAGTTGAGAAAATAAAATGTACAAGCTTTACTATGAGAGTATGAATAATTCTAAAGATGATAAAAAATAATGAAAAATGGAGGTATTGGTTTTGGGTGTGTCTGCCTGTGTG
The DNA here is from genome assembly GCF_001625305.1 of Branchiostoma belcheri. Classification (NCBI taxonomy): domain Eukaryota; kingdom Metazoa; phylum Chordata; class Leptocardii; order Amphioxiformes; family Branchiostomatidae; genus Branchiostoma; species Branchiostoma belcheri. The sequence continues at coordinate 8,620,266 of NW_017802379.1, read as the reverse complement.
TCTGTTTGTGTGACTGTGTTTCCACAGTTGACAAGTTGCAGCTGATGCAAGGCTGAGTTGGCCTTAAGGTCGAGTCCATTTCCTTCAAGGTAAGGTTGTTACTAATCACTAGTCTTTGTTTTTAGACTAAATTAGAGGCATATGCAGTGACACTTCCTCTCCCTATTCTCCCTTATGTTTTACTGACAAGGAGCACAGATTCTGAAGCAAAGAAGATCGCTCCTTTTTGCACATTCATTAGGGATTTTTTTAGTTGAGAAAACCGTAAACCCAAAATGATCCTGCTAATACAATTTTATTTCCGTATTCAATGAGACAAATAATTCTAGCTCTTAAAATTTCAAGAAGGTAATGTGATCTCTGAATTCTTGTGTTACCTTGCAGCGGCTCAAATGTATCCATAAAGTCTTCCAAGTTGGGCTGTAGCTGGATCAAGCCTGGCTGGATCATGTCTGCGTTACCAAGATGAGCTGTGAAAAACAGAGACGACACCTTGGATCACTAACACTGATGTATTTGAGTGGCAAGTTGGTCATTGACTTGTGAATTGAAGGTTCAAATCCTTATTAGGCCTTATTTTTTTTGTCACTCCTTTCAGGTAAAAATGAGTCCATTGCTTCAGATACAAATGTAGGGATATCCTCTCTGATGGAATGAAATGATTTCCTTTCTTTTTTTCTTTGAATTCTTACTACTAGATCAAATTGCACACACCATACAAACTTGTGCTGTGTACCTTAACTCACATTTAGGTTCAGGTCCGGATTCAAGTCCAGGGGTTTAGGTTCAGTTCTGGACTCGTAAGTCCCCATGGCATATACAAAATGGCATGTTGGCAACCTTGCAATGTTGTTTGGGCAAAATTTTGGCCACATAACATGGAGGCCGACACTTGACGATGCCCGATGGCAATGTTTTCTTCATTTTGCAGCACAGATTTTGAAATCAGTGGAAGGTTTTAGGCGGTATGGAAAGAAAAGGGGTATATGACATGTTGTTTTTTTTTTAACATGTCCGGAATTGGTTCTTGACTTTTAGTTTTTTTGGGACTTGAACTTAAACATTTTTACAAGTCCGGAACCGGTCCAGCGAACCGGTACACAGCACTAAATACAAACATAAAACTGTGTTTGTGAGAAACTTGCCGATCTCCTTGGGGTTGGGAAAGGCGAACGGTTGGGCCAGACTGGAGAAGAGCGTGTCGGTGAAGTCCATCATCCACGCGTCCTCCTCCGAGAAGGTCGGCACGAATGGCGAGGGCAGCGGCGTTTCCTTCTTCTGCGGGGACTTCTGCCGCTCCTGCCTTTCCCGAAGTATCGTGTAGTCATCCTAGAACACAAATAAACTGTTGTCTAGTAAATAATTTCTTCAGGTTGGTAAACGATTGAATAGCAAAGTTCTTTGATCACAACCATTTATTTTTTGACGAGCCGACGTTTCGATGACCATCTGTCATCTTCATCAGGGCAATTCTGACTGGTTTGCTGTGCACTGACACTAGATGTAACTTGGTGCATAGTGCATTAAAGGTGTTACATGGTTCACTAAAGGTGCACTGTTAACCATGTAACACCTGTAGTGCACTATGCACCAAGTAACATCTAGCATAAGTGCACAGCAAACCAGTCAGAATTGCCCCGATGAAGATGACAGACGGCCATCGAAACGTCGGCTCGTGAAAAAAATGGTTGTGATCAAAGAACTTTGATATTCATGTTGTGTAGAGTGATTCTAAATGTCTTTTCCGTGACTCAAATTGTGTAGTTTGACAGGCCACTTCTGTTTTGATATTATGCGTAACTCAACTTTGTTTCGCCACTACGTTCAGAAGTTTCGTGATTAGTTTCGCCCAACGCCAAACCTTACATGCTAATGCAGCTAGCTTCATTTTAAAGAGAGAAAAAAAAGTTGTATAACTGAACAAATAGAACATCTTTACCTGTGTTATGGATCAGAAACAAGCTATTACTAACACCAGATTGTGAGTAAAAACACTTCTTAACAGCCACCTTAAATGCACCCCAGCTACCAAAAGTGACATAAAAGAAAATGTCACTACGGATTAGACGAAGCCGAACGCTTGCCTCTGGGTGATCCATAAGCACAATTTTAAAATTACAGAGTTCACAGAGACTGAACATTCAATGAAAGCATATCTAGCACATAGCTGATTTTCTTGGCATCTATCAGCAAATTTGAGGCATCTCTATCCATAGTAGTGCTGTGTACCTAAACCCACATTTAGGTTCTGGTCTGGATTCAAGTCCAGAGATTTAGGTTCAGTTCCAGACTCGTAAGTCTGGACCTTAACCCATGGCATCTACAAAATTGCATGTTAGCAATGTTGTTTGGGCAAAACTTGGAGGCCGACACTTGACGATACCCGATGGCAATGTTTTCTTCATTTTGCAGCACAGATTTTGCAACCTACGGAAGGTTTTTAGTTGGTTTGGAAAGAAAAAGGGTATGTGACATGGGATTTTTTTTAATAAGTCCGGAATCAGTTCTTGACTTTTAGGTTTTTTTGGACTTGGACCTAAACATTTTTACAAGTCCAGGACCGGTCCAGTGAACCAGTACACAGCACTAATCCATAGCCTAGCAGCTTATTTTTGAACTGCAGACGAAAATGATCCTCTAGAAGAAACAAAGCTCCTGCGAGAGAGGTTTATTATATTCTGCTGGTGATTTTTTTTCTAAGTTTTCATTTATTTTCAAGTCTCTGTGATGCGGAATTTTAAATTGAACGAATGTCACTTTGATTGCTAAGCTGTTTATTTTTGTTATGAACATTTTTTAAAATAACAAACAAAAGTGGTCTGTATTCACCCTCCCTGCCCCTGTGGCGTCCCACCAGGGACATGGTTCCTGCCGCTCACGGAGATAGTAGAAGTCATCCTGTAGAGGGTGAAAACATCGTGCTTCGTACCAAAACCAACAAAAATTTAACTACTGATATCTAGAGTATCTAGAACTGATATCGTTGAAGAGGTTCATCAGTCACGTAGAATTAACAGTTAGTAGAAATTCTTCGATCAGTGACTGTATTTTGTGAGGTAAATCACGTACCTTACAAAAATACAGTCACTGATCAAAGAATTTCTACTAACTGCTAGAACTGATAATGTTAAAGGAAACTAAATAATCTTAAGTTCAAAATCAAAGAAAAGTCTGTGTATAGATTAGGACTCTCGTAGCTGTTTGAAAACTAAAAATTGCCCCCAAAACAAAATGAAATGTAGACATATACACAAATACGTGTATATCTTAAATAATATTATGTATGATCCTGTTCTCTAATGTTGATGATTGATCTCAATGAAAACCAGACAGCAGTCTATATTCAGTATTTCATATGCTAACAAAAGCTAAAAAAAGTAAGATAATATAATATAAAAAAATAAAACACTATTCTTAAAGGCATCCAATGCAATTTCAGGGCAGCAAAACAAAAAAAAATCCCGGATATGGAAATTTGTCTGATAATGACAATAATTACTGCTATTTCTGAGCACATTTTTGTCATCATTTCATACTTAAAAGCATTTGAAATAGCCCAAAACAGGCTACAATGCACTTTATTTTTTGGTACCACCAATAAACAGCTAGAACCAGCCTACGGTAGGAAACAAGCAACCATTTTCCATCAGCGACATCATATTTTTGCCTCACACATCAATATGCAATGGCATAGGGTTGATTCAACTTACATTAAAGGAATGACCAGAAAATGGACTTTGAAAATGCAGTTTTACTGCCCTGAAATCACTTTGAATGCCTTTGAAAAGTCACATACCAGAGTCCAGCCCATGTAGTGTGATGGCGGCATGTTTAGCGGCATGTCCAGCGCGTCTAGCTTCAGAAGATCCTCATCCGTAGGACAGTTCATCCGCTGAAAAAAGGCAGTCTTTCCAATCAAGACATGCCCAGACAAGTTGGGGGAGGTTAGCCGAAAAAAACGTAAAAAAGGCGGTGAGGAAAAGCAAGCGTAAGCGCAATAAACATGGGTTGTTATTCAGCTGTGGAGGAAAAACAAGGGTAAAAACATTAACAAGGTTTCCACAAAGTGCGAACAGTAGGTCAGCCGGTGCACAGAAATGCTTGTGGATTCAAACTTTAAGTGAAGAAAACCTCAGGGGATCCCAGCGTATCAAATAATGTTGCAATTTTATAGTAGGAGGGATTTATACTCCTGTCTGACAGGAAGCACTGGAAAGAAATGCTGTAAGCAGTTTCTTTGCAGTATATTAAGTTTCCACAACCTCCACTTGGAACAAGTTTTTTGATACTCGAAGGTGCTCAGAGATTTTTGTGACTTCCATTCTACTTCTTTGATCCAATACCAGTAAGCTAACCATTTAGTGAAGGCCATATCCAGTCAATCACTTCCATTAAACCTTTCCCTAGATGCTTGAAGACCTACACCTCTAAGTCAGGAGAATTAGGAACATTTTAATCCTGTTGATTTATGCATATGTGCTATACCGATATTGACCAATCAAAGTTTAAACTGAGAAGTGACTGTTATAAAGGTGTTAGAGGTTGTGGTGACTGGTTTCCATGGTGACAGAGAATCCTGGACTCCCATTGGACTGATTTTGATGGTGATGAAGAATCCTGAGCTCCTATTGGTTGTTTTAAAAATGGTTCTCCCAACTTAGAGATACAATATATATGGAGGAGGCCAAATCAGCCCCTGACAGCGAGAGATTCTATAAAATTGTCTATACATTGCACTAAGAAATGTACATGGAAGCCCATTGTTCAAATGCGAGTTGAGCATCACCAATTCACAAACCAACAGCTATAACTTTTTTTCCTTATATCCCTTGAGGCATTTTTAGATAGAGTGCAACTAAACAAGTCACCGCCTTTGTGCACATGCAGAAAGAACGGAACACTGCACAAGACAAGCATGCCTTTTACAGCAATGCATGTGTGGTTATGGACAAATGGGGGGAGGGGGTAACAACATAGTTCAAACTGTTCCAGAACTTTACAACATACATGTACATGCATTTAACTGGAAATTGTGACAACTACTACCACTGTCCAACCTTAAAATTATACAACTTTGGAACTGGTGCACTGATGCAGTTTTAGTACGAACTGTAACTTCTCAATTCCTTCACTCTGATCACAATGTTGTAGCAAATTCATAATAAAAACATAACGACATAACAAACACATTAACTTTTAAGGTATTCCATTAGGTGTGAAATATAAAATATGGGTGCAATAAAGTGCTTTCCAATCTTAAGATATTACAGTCAAGGACATGTATCATTATCAACATACATGTAACAATGACCTCTAGCAGATTTGATATAAACTGCAGTACGCTTTTATATAATACCATGTACATGTAAGACAGTGGAAATCCTACAGGTATGTACTTAAGAAATGTTATCCCTGTCCTTTGTAGAAAGCATTACCTTCTTCTTGTAGTACACTCTCCATTTCATGTACTCCTTGACCACGGTCTCCATGCGTCTCTTCCAGTACTTCCCTTCTAGCACAACAGCCTGAAGAAACAAACACATGTATGCAACTCTAGCAACTTAAACATTTCATAATCTTGGGCTCACATGTTTTACAAGTGCATTGGATAAAATAAAATATGGTATCTTTGGTTGATTCAGTTTTATTGGAAAGTGATTATGTTCCAGTGGCACAAGCTACAGACTTTTTAATGGGTTGACAATTTGGCAAGATCTCAGCTACCTAGCCTCCATTGCAGGCTTATAGAACTGGGGGTTTGGTGGTCTTCGGCTGTTTTCTGATAAGCCCAGTTCTAAAAAACGGGGGTAATTCAATCAGGCCGGCTATGTTGTCCATATGCAATCAGAAAATAGCACATAAAAGCTCCCAAAGACCCTGAAGACCCCCCAAACCCCCAGTTTTTGGCATGCTATGGAGGCTATCAGCTACCCTCCTGAGGGCATGAACACTGCAGTACCATTCCATGCTGCATGGTGGCACTGCATCACAGGTCATGTGGACCCTTCCTCCTCCTACCATGTACTAACCTGGGGGATACTGTAGGTGTCGTCAGCCATGGGATTGGACACAAACTGACACACCAAGGGTTTCCGACGATTCACATCTAGATCATAGAAACAGGAGACACAGCAGAGAAGAGAACACAAAACCGTCATAGATTTAACAACGACTGACCTGTGGGAGGGAATGTGCGTCGTCGGCAAGCGGGTTTGCGACAAACTGGCAGACCAAGGGCGACTTCTTGTTGATATCTGTGCATGGGACGGCAAAGGTGTCAGGGTTTAGCTGCAGCAGCTCTAAATTATCCTGTCCAATCACAGTCTTCGAAACTCGGGATTCGAATCAGCCATGACCCATCAAATAGCTTCCTTTACACGTAGTTAGTCCAAGGCTCTCCTCAAGCAATGAAGCAAGGGTGCTCCCCCTCTCCTCAAAATCACCATTCCCAAAATGTTTAGGGTTTTCTCTTAGTATTTTCATGCAAATTTGCTGATCATCAACTGATTAGGGAGCACCTCTTAGCACAACATAGGGAAAAGCAAGCCCCCAACTTCCATGTGGATACTAGTAGTATCACTTTTCTTTTACTTACAGAACTTTAGAAGTATTGTTTCGAGTGGCTGATTTTGCGGGTTTGCGGGTCTATCCTACTTGCTTTTGGTTGATTGCTTTTGCAGTTGATTTAGAATCCCCCAAAAAATTTATTTTCTTGCAAATCAGAAAAAAATGGACAGGGCGGATCCAAAAAACAACAAATTTAATTAGTGTGGCCTAATGATGTAACTTCAAGCAAGCTGTTGGGTCATGGCTGGCTTTCACGACTTTGATTGGACACGATGATACTACACACAGCGTCAACATGCATACTTGCAGACCAGCAAAGCTAAGTTAAAATTCTGGTTGCTGTTGATAGAAAGAAAAGGCAATTCTCTTTTTTGCTCCCTGTTCCACTTACATTGGATGTGCCATGCTCTCCAGATAGCATTGTTCAGACGAATCTTGTCTTTCCACAAAAGCTTCAATCCTTTGAACGTCTTCCATTTTGGGGACACCAACTTGCCACTGGAAATAGATGAACAATCATTCAATTACTGGAACAACAGTCCCTGCACATTGTGTATCAAAGTTCAAACAAAGCGAAATTCCTTTACATGCAAGTTAAAGATACGCCAAAAATCAGTTACTCAACAGTATAAGTTATATGATACGCCAAAAATCAGTTAACTTAAAATCCAGTTGCTTGAGTAAGTTATAGTACTTTCCTTTAAAAATGAGACATAAATAAGTTTTTGCTGACATTCTACTTGTTTTGTTTTATTTAGTGCAGTTTTTGTGAACCCAATTTTTAGGTTGGGTGCACCAGTGCACCTACTCACAAAAATGAATTTCAAGGGCTACTATAAGAATTCAAATGTGACTCAGTATATCCTATCTAAGCGTGTATTTTTTTTAGTCACATTTAAATTTGGAGCCTTGTCCAAGCTAGTATTACAGGTTATGTATGCGCATATACATTTGTACATGCACCACTGGATACTACGCTAGCCCCACTACCATATTTGGTTACCTGAAAAATCTTGCGGGTCATCTGAGGTAATACAATATATCTTAGACCTGACAACTTCATCTAAAGGACCGTTTTATAACATGTATAAAATTTGATTCTGAAGAAAGGGGGCTGCACTATATTTCAAATTTTACAGATCATTAATTTTGAATGACACTCACCCAAGTCTTGTTTATTATAGGCTGTACCAATTTTGCCTTTCTCTGACCTTTATCAACTTATTGACAATATTGGAGCTGTGTCATTGTGAGCATTAAAGTACATGTGCGAATTAATGGACAAAGTTCATCCTATAAAATTACAATTCCAAGTATTTGGCCATTTAAAAGAGAAAGCTAATATATTTGTTACATCTTTTGATAAACCAACTAATATCATGCTGCGCCATTTATAAATCCATACAATTACCAAGAAGCGAGAGGAAGCCACATGTTTTATAATACTACATGTATTTGTAAACATAATAAATATTAGACCTGTGGGCAAAAATATATAATTTATGTACAATAAAGGTCTTAATCTACTAATTAGAAAAGATGGAAATTGTCTTAATTGAAACATGAAGCTCCCTTAAATAAACTACCTAAATAAAGGTTACAACACTAAACAGTCATAAATTATTCATATTTCTTTATGGTATGGGCCTTCCAGCAATGTTTTCATAGCTAGGCGATGATCCTTCACTATTAAATATAGCCCGGCTATGCCGGCAACTGGCAACATTCCTAGCTTTCATGTTAATCCCTTGTTTCCGACATTTAGCTCAAGTTCGTGACAAATAAATACATTGAAACAGGGCCAAAAGGGACTAAGTATTACAGGTAGCTTTTATGATTTTAAAGAAACGTTGGTTGTGTCATAATTCCTACCCACAGCCGACCTGCTATGTAATTGATGGGTAGAAGAAAGCCAACACTGTGAAAGTATGTTAGTCACATGAGGTGGTACTCTAAACATGGTCATATCCACACAACTGGATACCATGCACATCCTAACTGGGCCATACTGTAGTGGCTAATGACAGCTATATCGACTTGAAGACATTGTCTACCCACTATATTATTATACATGTATACATAAGGTTATCTTAATTGATAAATCATATTGGAACTATATCTAGTTTTGCTTTTGTCTTTGTATTTTGAATTTGTAGTGTTGTTTTTTTACTTTCAATTGCAGACATTTTGAGTACAGATAACATGAAGTCAGGGGTATACCTAAATGCATTTAAACACTGTCCAGTGGTTAGCTATAGCGACCCTGCCTTTGGAACATATTGTGAGTTTGAATCCCAACTGTTTCAGCTCATCCCACATGCATGCTCCAGGAAAGAGTTTCAGTTTTTAGGAAAGGACGTTAAGCTGTGGTCCACTATTCATTGTGCTTGTTGAAAAGAGCTAGGGGAATTTCCCCAATACAATGAACCTGTATATACTGTAAAATCATACTAAAATGTCTGTCTTCTCTGTCATAACCAGTGGAAGAGTAAGTCAAGTATTCCTTTAGTATTGAGTATTCCTTTGAACTTAACTAGTTAGACATCACTTTCAGTTTCACACTGTGTGGCATACAATACACTAACGTTTTTAATATCATAAATCCATATCTATAAATATAAATACCTGTCTTTTTCTCCAGTCTTATAGCTAAAAACAAAACTAGGTCAGAGGTTGACAACCTCATTATGATTTGTTTATTATATTTGTGGCCGCCATGCGATATTGCTTGTGTTCTGGCATGTGTAGAATTCAAAATAACAGTGAGTTATTTGATCTGTTGTGTTCCTTTCACTGGTCATCACTCATAAATAATCAGCTGGACATATTATATGTAATATCAAACACATCAGGGTTCAGTACATCTAATTTTTGGCATTACATTTATGCTAAACTGGCATAGGAATATGCAAATTAGCATACAGCATATACATGTAGTTCTTGTAGTTAACATTTTAGTGTGAACATAAAATAACAAACTCCGACGCTCCTACCGAATGGGCTAAAAGGTCTAGACCCCTTGGCCAGGTCAGTTGGTAGTGCCTATAAACCCCCCCACTGTTACAGTAGCTACATGTATTTATGTCCCATTGAACATTGTGACCGTACGTACACCAAAGTACTGAACTTTGGTAAGGTCACAATGGTACTGTAAATCGTGAAATATTCTCTGCAGTTTTAAGTTTGCAGTTTTCGTAACATGACATCTTACCAGTAAATGCGATATCATCACATTGGGAACCATACCGATTTTCTGTGTGTCCAAAAATCTATAATACACAATGAATTCCTCCTTTCCCCCTTACTGTAAGACTATATAATACCCCCTCGTACATAAATGAATTTGCAGTAAAACAAGAGACCTTTGGTAGCATTTGGATCAATGCATGGACACGTTTCTATAGAGTCTATTTGAGTTCACGTCACGTTGACATTGGCCTCTATTCCAAAAGGGATAAACAGAATTGTGCCACATACATGTGTATATGTGCTATCACTGCAAAATCCCTGTCACTGACAGATAGTGGGACAGAGGGCCTGGATTCTCAAGAATTTGACAACTTAACACATACTGCATGTACATGCTAATAGAGTCCTCTGTCCAGATTTCAATGATCGCTGGAAATTTGTTGAACCCTTCAGCCTGCTAAGGTAACCACTAACCACCATTATTGGTTTTGGGGTTAGGCAGTAGTGAGTTAAAGACCACAAATAAATCATACAAAAGCTGAGGAAAATAACATTTTTTGGTACTTAAATATTTGTACACTAAACCCACATACAAGCAACATGTCTGAATACTTCTCTGTTCCAACTAACTTTTTGACAGCTGACTCTTTAGATATTGCTTGTGGCCATATGTAACTTTTGACCTTTAATTTTCAATAATGTTGTACAGTATGATCATACTAAGTCTAATTTGGGGGTGGGTGGAAAAGGAAGTGCTACTAGTATGTAAGAATGGCTAAATGGCTAAAAATGTCTTGTGGCCATACGTAACTTTTGACCTTCAATTTCCAATACAAGTACTGTACATTTACATCATACTATGTCTAATTTTGGTTTGGGGTGGGTGGAAGAGGAAGTCAGCTATGTAAGAATGGCTAAATCTGTCTAACTAGGAAGTCATCCTTTCCATAAAGAGTTAGAGGGTACAGGTCACATGTATATGGTTAACTGTGTCATTTTTAGGGTTTGGTTTCGTGTACACACATCTGTATATTTCATCATCACTCTCTTATTTTTGTGTCACAGTATCTTTAACATTTAAAGCATTGAGTCTGTGACATTTTATGTTACAAATACCAGATGTGAACTCCCCTTGCCAAATCTATATCCTAACCATAACATAAACAACATATTGGAACATACAACAACTTATTCCACAAGGTAATACTAATAATTCTTTGGCTTACAGTTGTCTTGATAACCAAGCGCTTATCTTAATCTCCATAAACTATATAGAAAATCCTTTCTTATCAAGTTGCAGACAGATGAGATCAACACTGTGTGATAAATTTTAATGCAGAAACTTTTGCAGTGGTTTAATTTTTGCAGATTTTGCTGTAACTTCTCTACAACGATTCATGACATCTTGAATCTGTATGCCAACATCATCTACCAGATATACCTTTGACCCAGTGTTGACGTCACACTTCAAAGAAACCATGTGACAAGCCTCACTGGGTCAGTCTACTGAGTGACTGGTCAAAAGCTCTAGGTAAGAAAACTTTTGTGTTGGACCAAAAGTTTTAACTTTAAACATGTAACTACCAACACAGATGAACTTTCATGATAGTAAAAGTCATACTTACTTGTACGCCAGTGTCATACACTCGAACAGCTTAGTCAGGGAGGCGTCTATGGACAGTTGTTTGGAGGATCGGAACCCAAACTGGTACGAAGCCATGACCTCTTTCGCCGCCGCGCCGAAGTCGAAACCCGGGCTGCTCGGGGCCTTCTCCTCTCGCTGGCTGGGTTCGTTGAATGTGCCCTGGGATAGCGTGGACATCTGGTTGGGGGTCTGGGCGCGGGAGGATTCGTTAGAGTCCTCGGGAGTGACGCTAGCGTTGGAGTTGTGGATGTACGACACCATGAAATGGCCGCTGTGGATGGCCTTGTCTCCATTGGCAGTTGTAACGATGGCACCATCCTGAAAACGAGATAAAATTTGTCTGTTTGTTTGTTTGTTTGTTTGTTTGTTTGTTTAGGCCTTACATACCAATTTTTCTTCAGTAAGCAGGGATCGAAATAATGGGTGCATGTGCACCTTAGTGCACCCAAAATTGGATCGGTGCACCCAATTTTTGACTGTGGGTGCACCGGTGCACCTAAATATTTTTGTAGTATTAAGTACGGTAAAGGTACAAAACACTGTAATTCCAACATTGCTGTGATGGAATAAAATAATAAAAAACCTTTGATGCACTGCTTGTTTGAAATTCTTGAGATAGAATTAGATTTACGTCAGTTTTTAAAGCCCGAAAATGTGTCGGCGCAGTGCCGACATCGCGTTACCCACCAACTTCCGGATCCCGACTACAACACTGGACACGAGATCTCTTCCTTCTCGTTCCCCGGTTTCTTGATAGTCATGTGACCAAAACATCGCGAACTCGCTTCCGGAACTTTCCGACGCTTTTTGGGAGTTACCTCGGGGGCATGTCATGTGACAAAATGTTGTTTTCGTGCAGTTTTCGCTTGCCTTCGATAATCTTCGAGGTCACATCGTCAATACCCGGGTGTCGACAAAATTCGGCCATGAAATTCGTGGATGACAAAGCAAAACAAATATGTCGAGGCAGACTTCGCTTCTACGGTTCCTTCAGCAGAGGTCCGATCGTGATGGCGACGAAAGAGATGTGGCAACAACATCATCAGCCCAAGCTCTTCAAAACCCCGAAGGAACCGATGAAGCTGGAAACCAACGGGAAACACGCCCGGACGAGGGAGAAGTGGACCGACCGTGCCGTGGGAGCGCCGAGACAGAGGGGGAGGGGGGCGGCCATGTGCTCTCGGCAGCAGACAACACTCCCGGGCCGTCATCAGAGTCGGATTCCGAGTCAGAGTCTGATTCAACTGAGGAGTCAAGTGCAAAACGACCGGGGGTTTGTGTGAGTTTTTTTTTTATTTCTAGTATTTTTTTTAAATATTTTTTTTTCGATCTCGGAATCCAAATTTGCCTTTTTTTCGGTAAGATCATTACTGTGTTATTTCCATAGCGATGCAATTTCCACTCTTGCTACGATCATTTTTAGCATTCTTTACGTGTGGAACCCTTAATTTTTTAAGTATACTGTGAAGTCTTACCCAGAAATTAAAGGTTGCTGTGTAGAAATTTCGTATTTTGCCCAAAGCAAGTCATTTGAATTCATAATTTTACCTAAACTTTACCCTTACTTTAAAAAAAAGCAAGCAAAGGAACATGTTGTTAAGAAATTAAACAAAATCATTGATACTATCGTGTTTGTCATTTGTTTCTATTTCAACCAACTTCTCTACCAGTTTATCATTTGTGACCAAGTTTAAACAGAAGATTGTTGATTGTAGTACAATTAAAAGTACTGTACAGTCTGAAGTGTCTTCTTTTGGTAATTTTTGTGTCCCTTTGGAAAAAGAATTGCAGTCAATTTTGTTATTTGTTTGACTGTCACCTTACTATTGGCTTTTTCACTGAAATTTTAACAAATGTGATATTAAAGCTGACCTAAAGCAGTGAACAGGGCAAGGCGTTTTTTGTTTATAAGGCCAAACAATTGTTTATTTCTTTAGGATAAAGGAAAGAAGAGAAAGAAGAAGAAGAAGAAGATATACCTGTTCCAAGATTCATGGTTCGTGGACAAGACAACCAAACAAAGACGCACTTGGCTGAAACAAAAAAACAGAAAGCTTATGTGGTGTGAGGCTTGCAGAAAATATAACAAGAGTGGCAAAAAGAATGCCTTCATTACAGGGACAACTTCCATGAGATTAAAAGTGATAGAGTCTCATGAAAAATCACCAGGTCACGTCAGTGCTATGAACCGTTTTGACATGGAAAGGGTGCCAATTCAAGAAAGACCCATGGAAAAGGTGGTGCAGAAGATGGAAGAAAAGAAGTTACAGCAGATGATAAATCTCTTCCGAACTGCATTCTATGTGGCCAAGCAAGGCAGACCGTACACAGACTTCCCGGAGCTACTAAGATTGCAAAAATGTAATGGGCTGGATGTTGGAACCGCTTACTGGAATGACAAGGAAGCGCGTATATTTGTGGACTACATCTCCCTTGGAATGAAGAAGGAGTTACGCTCCAGTCTGCAGGAATCGGACTTCGTCGCTGTCCTAGCAGATGGAAGCAGTGATGCGGGTAATATCGAAGAGGAGGTTATCCAAATCAGGTACCTCAAGGACAACATCGAGCCAACCACTGCTTTTGTTGCCCTGAAGTCTCTGGAAAGAGGGGATGCTGTGAACATAACTGACGCTGTCAAATCAGCCCTCAAGGAAGATCTGGAGATGGGGGAGGAGTGGAAAAACAAGCTAGCTTTTGCCTGCTTTGACGGGGCCGCAGTCAATGTTGGCCATCTCAGCGGTGTTGGTGTGAGATTGCAGGAAGAATGTCCTCACTTGATTGTGCTCCACTGCTGTGCGCACAGACTAGAATTAGTTGTGAAAGATGTATTGAAAGAAGTGCCATACTTTGCTGCAGTACAAGATTTATTCACTACAATATACAAGTTCTATCACAACTCAGCTCTCAATTGGCAAGGCCTTCGAAATGCTGGTGAAGCCCTAGACATACTGGTGCTAAAACCAGTTAGAGCAAGTGGTACGAGATGGCTGCCCCACCAAGAGCGTGCTCTCAAGGCTGTCATGAGAGACTTCCCAGCTCTTGTTCAACATCTTGGCCACCTTGTGGAACATGGAGAAGTTGGCAGCAAGGACAGCAGGGAAAAAGCGAATGGGATTCTACAAGGTGTGAAGTCTATCAAGTTTGTATTGTTCCTTTTGTTCCTGTCACAATACCTACAGCTCATGTCATCCCTGTCAAAAGTTTTCCAGGACAACAGCAGTACGCTGGAAACAGTGTATAGAAGAGTTGAAAATGTTGTCAAAACATTGAACAAACTGTCCCGACCAGAGAAATTGTCCAGGATCTTCTCTGAAGGCATGGAAGAAAGAGACGGGGTTGTGCTGTGGAAGGGAATCCCACTGCAGGCAGGCAGACCACAACGTGGACGACCTGGAGGTCTTGCTTCACAGAGGGAAGAAGTGATAAAGGACTGTCAACAGATTATCAATGCAACATCACATCATCTTGGTCGTAGGTTTGACGTCTTGCTGAGTCACAGGGTGTTCAGTGCAGCCAGAAGGGTTTCCAGTTTCAACTTGGCCACAGGATGATGATGATGACCCAGATGATGACTTTGGAGACGATGACATTAGGACCATCTATCAGCACTTTCAACATCCAGTTGAACTGAAAGGCGTTGACCTTGAGAGCTGCTTAAGGGAGTGGAGCGAGTTAAAAGAGGTTTGCAGGAACCAGCTGTCACAAGCAAGAAGAGCTCCCAGTTTCAGTGAGTTTTGGATGCGCTTCATGAGAAGAGAGGAGGCAGACAGTGATTACAGGAACATCTTCACTCTGCTGAGGCTTTCCCTTGTCATTCCTATTCATACGGCGCAGTGCGAGAGATCATTTTCTCTCATGAACAGAATCAAAACTGACTGGCGTGCCCGACTGGAATCCAACAGCTTGACAAGTCTCATGACGATCTCGTTAAGTCCTCAGTCCTTGGACACGTTTGACCCCCTCCCGGCAGTCACCTTGTGGTGGGAGGGTGGCAGAAGGAGACCTAACACCACCCCCTATGGGCCTAGAAGATGCCAAAACAGAGATGTTTCAAGCTCTGAGTCTGAAGAGGAGCAGTAAGGTTGGTTAGATAGCTAAAGAGGAGCAGTGATGTTGTTAATTTGATATTAGTAATATTTTACTTATTAATGTACTACTGGAAATATGTGGTGCACCCAAAAATTTTTTGGTGCACCTAATTTTTTTGGTTAGGTGCACCAGTGCACCTAATCCAAAAAATGAATTTCGATCCCTGGTAAGTACAAGTTGCATTTGACTGGACTTCAAGACTTGAACCACTCACACCAGGAAGGAATATAACTCTTTTCGATAAGACTAGTGGGATCTTTAAAGTGTTCGAGGTGTGGCTCACCTCAAACAAGGAACCTTAGCATTTTAATCTAGAATATCTAGGAAATAGACTTAATATGGACTTAGTATTGGTAGGCCCTCAACCATGTAACCTGTATCTTATTAGTAATATTACATGTATATTTTTGTCTGATCCTGACCTCAGTGAAAAGCGTCCAGGAGGACAATTTTATTATACAATGAATAAACAAAGAAAGAAACAAGTATTGAGTATTCAGACGTTTTCCTGAGTTTCAAGAGCTAACATTGTCATCTTTGAGATGCAATTTACCTATCTTTTGTGTAAAAAGAAATAGTGTCCATTTTAGTTTACATACTGGTAAAGGTGCAATGTACACCAGATGTTCAGGTTTGGACCTGTACCTAAATAATTACTGGTAGGTACTAGTACACAGCCCTTATCTATTAATCTCTACATATATTACCAGACACAATTTGGTACTGCATCAATTATCTACTGGCTGGGGTTTAGTCTAATTATCATACAGGAAAACAAAAGGTTGATTACCTTTTGGTTAATTAATTATGCGACAGAATTACAATGAAGACGCAACATACACATGTACGTTACTGGAACATAAGAATTCTCCCACTTAAAAGCCAATTGTTCCTCACTATACTGACGAAAAGTAGCAGATGCTACTTGAAACATCCGAGACAGTTTTCAAAATCTATGTAGTTACTTGAGTGACTGTATCAAAAAATTCCTTGTGTCATCTTATTACCTGGATGTCTAACCTTCACTGACACACTTCATTGAAATGTTCCTCAATGTATTATGTGTATGTATCAATTTTTCAATTCAGATGACTATTCTCAATGCATAAATGTCATCTCATATTACGATGTTATGACTAAAGAATTAATTATTGAGTCAGTGTTTAGTTACACCCTAATGCATGTGATTATATATTATTACTGCACATATAATATAAATTATTAATATCACAGCTTGTTTCAGGCAACTTTCGAAGATTGAAAGAAATGCCAACAATTGTAGTTTATAAATTGATAGTAAACAACTACCAGTCTTCAACCAAAACATGTTCCTTTCTTTGGCTCCCTTTCAAGAGCCTTGTGACCTACATGTACGTGGCAGGATATTGCAGAGGGCAGAGATATAGCTTTACACATACCAGTACTTTATTGAAACCATTTTAAGTAATTTCTGTATTGTTGTAGCCTTTATAACTGCCCTTTGGTGTAACACACCAGGACTGAACAAGCCGAATTTATAGATTTATGATATGATGACATTTAAAAAATCTATTGCCATCATCAAGCCTGTTTTAATTCAATGTTAAACATTGTTACAGTACTAGGTGAATTATCCATTAACTTAAAAGCATTGTCAGCCCCCCTAAATAACCATTGTTAAGGGTTGCTGGGGTCCCCCAATACAGATCCTCATAATTATGACACATTACATAATTTCCTTCCTGTAACATACAATTTACATTCTTACCTAATTTACATAATTATGTAGACTATAAACATTCCGAACTAAGTCGTGGGTGTACAAGAAATGCCAGCATGTGTCGATCACAAGTGTATCACATGCACATGCACTTCTCTACATAGTGTTCCTGTCTATTGTTTACAACTCACAGCTCATTTGCATAGAAGGCGCGCCACATTTTCTTGAAATCAGCGCCCACTTTACCCCTATCCTTGCATTCTATCTTCACACTTTACCTCAGAATTTGCCACAAAATGTGTTTTTTAGGGAACGAAGGGGGAAATTTGTCCTCAGACGACGTTGCGTAAACATAAATTTATAGCACATGTCTGGTCACGAAGTTGGTTTTTGGACGTGTTGGAGTGTCGTTCTTTAGCTTTTGTCTGCAGTGCAAGTCTTGTCACTGGCTTTAAGTATACTTTACGTAGCAATAAAGACCGTAAAGAAACTGTAGTACGATGGTGTGTGTTTCTGGTAGCATTAGGAACGTTGTGAGATACATAAAAGGCCTTGAAAGATCAGGGGAAGAAATACTTACTGTCGTAGGCGGTGGAAATTGGAGCTCGGCGCCAAGGATACCCCCACTCCCGCCACCGCTGGGTCCGGCCCCTCCGGGACTGAATCCCCGGTCTCCTCGTTCCTTCTTCACGCTCTTCATCATTCCTGGGTAGTCTAAGGGACCGTCGGCTGCATTCTTAGTCATTGGGGATGGTCAAGTCGGTGGAAAGTTTGGCGAAAACTAGAGGTAAATGTGTGTGACCGAAGCTCGCCGTACAACACGGCTAGCTGGCGGCCATCTTGCTTGCTACCGGACGCCTAGGCGATGAAAATTTTTACGTGATCATAATACAAATACACAAAATATATCAATTTTTTACCTCACAGATACCTTATAGATATGTTATTAATATATATAAGTGCCTTTAATGTTTGTTGTGTGTTTTTATGACATATAGAGTACGCATTTAGACTATTATACAGTGAAATACTTTGATGGTATGGGGCCTTGCCCCACTCTCAGCAACCAATGGTAAAGCACGGCAACACGAACATTTTCGGCATCGATTGAATATAGCATGACATCATTTCAATGTGCTGGCCTGCCTGGGGCAGCGACCTTAGCACTGTGCACCCATAATTATCATGTTCCCTTCTACTAAGGTGTTAGCAATACTAGGCAAACAGGATAACTGCAATAGTAGTAGTATGCATATTATAGTAGTTACGTTAGTGACAGAAATTTGCAAACGCTGCAGTATGAAAGAAGCCTGCTAGGTGGCACCAATTCAAATCAATTATTATTTCTATTACTAAATCACATTCTATCTACCTTTGATATGATTGCCGTCAATATGCCAGTTTATCATATTATCGAAATAAAAACATAGACTCTGAACTTACTGACTAGTAACCACAAAGAATGAATGAAATCGGTAGTACAAACGTAATAAATTCCCAATGACCAGAGGGTTTGTCTATTTTGTCCAGAGCTTATTGAGGACGAATATCACTTTCTAATTGTGTGTCCTAATTCCTAAATATATTGATATACGCAATACACTATAGACTAACAGATTCCTTTCCAGCATTTGCCACGATGAACTTGAAAAGCAAATTTAAATACATATTGAGTTGTGACAACCCCTACATGCTATACATAGGGATATATATTAAAGACTGTATGGATATTAGAAACTCCTCCAAAGATTGTGTAAGTTGATATCTCATACTAGCCACCCACTTCTGTATTAGTAATTAGGTTAGCCTTATGAAAATGTAATTGATATGTACTTACTTAAGTTAGTAGATGCCATACTTTGTACCATGTACAACGTTGTGCAATAAAGTTATTATCACAGCGAAAGACAGTCTGTTAAGCCTAGTTATTTTTTCACAATACACAAAACATAACAGACCTTTATGGTATATTTATACCCTTACAAGCTAAGAACAAGATATGGTAATAAAGTGCAATAACACTGATACATATATATACATGCACAGGCTAGGTTTGGTATCTTAGTATCTTAAAGCATCTATAAGGTATAATAATACGTACAGGTAATATCAGTTAGCTAGGTTTTGGACATATACGAGCTCATTGCTTTCGATCGGCGTCGTTTTCGTCGTGACTTTCGACTTGACTTCTTCCGTGGAAGTCCATATCTTGATCTCAGTAGCTTTTCCCAATACCTTCTTACTTGAGCATACCGCGCGCAGAACAATTTATTCAAAGAGAAAGCTTCATTCCATCTGCTTTTCTCAACGACTAGATTTCCCCCCTGTTGCCTCTTCGCCGATCGACAGTAACTGTCGACGTCGTGGTTGACTCGCGTGAAGTGATTTACTTCTTCCTGAAAGTCGGGTCCTTCTTGGCGGATCTGCTTCTGAAGCGATTCTTTGAAGCGATTGTACAATAACGCATCCGCGTAGTTGTGTTGGTAGAACGCGCGTTTCATAGTATCTGTGATACGGGCCTTTCGTCGATACTTCTGCACCCTTGCGTTACCCGCACTGGTGTAAAGAATGTCGCGGAAAGTCCAACACATGCGCCGCTTGAGTAACACCAGGGAAGCCGGCAGATGCTCCAAGATGAGCACGGTCTGAAAATCGTTCTCGATGCCCCGTACGAACTCTTGAACCGCCGTGCGGTTGTCGTAATGTCTCTCAGCCAATCCCAAGTCACGAGACATGCAGTTCCTAGCGCAGGCATGGAAACTTGTCTTGTCTCTGTACAAAGGGTCCCAGTAACTCGGCCTGGAAAGGTAGGTGGTGACGTAAGCGTTCCTTCGGCGAGTTTTTTGCTTGAGTCCGGGAAATGTCTTTTCAAGGTGAAAGTACTGGAAGGCGGACTTGAGCCGGTCCAGTGGTTCTCGTAGAATGGCTACATACCTGGGTTAGAAACAAATAAATTAAAGGGAGCTCTAGAGTTAATTAGAAGCATCACAGCCCTGGTGACAGAGACACGACAATACAATGGAGTCTGACATGAACAGCCATTCGAGTTTCCCATCCCCAGGATGCATTGCGAATCCTGGGTGGTAAACCTCATTTGCATATCGCAGGAAGGCATCCTGTTGACGTTAAACAGCTTGTTCAGAACATAGAAAGAACACAAAAACTTCATTCTCTATTTGTTGTCAGATTCGATCCATAGTAATTTAATTAATGTTGAGCATAAAATGCCCCAACACCTCAAAACACGCAGAAAAACAAGCTGTTTAACGTCACCAGGATGTCCTCCTGCGATATGCAAATGAGGTTTACCACCCAGGATTTGCAATGCATCCTGGGGATGGGAAACTCGTGAATACACACAAGGATTGAACGATTTCTCAAAGCCCCCTTCCCCCATGTAGGGTTTCTAAAAAAACTAAATTAGGGTTTCTTTAAAAACCCTAAATTAGAGTTTCTAAAAAAAACTTGATTGGGGTTTCTCAAATAAAACTTTTTTTTAGGTACGGTTTCTAAAAAAACTATACTGAGGGTTACGTTTCTCCAAAGACATGTGAGATCGGATTTTTGCCGTGTTTAAGCTACATGTCTGTATCTGTATCAGTACAGCCGGTATAACCACCCTTCGGCGTAACACACCAGCTTCGCGCATGCACTCGGCGCGGCGGCAGCTAGCTATATCACACCGAACGACTTGTTACACTCATATCAATCTTTGCACATGTAATTGCAGGAGTTGTTTAAAGCTTTCTAGTGATGATGCCCCAACTGTGCTTGGTGGCAACGAGTTCCATTCTACGATAGTTCTGGGGAAATACGAGTTTTCGAACACCTCAATTCTTGTACCTTGTGTCGGGAGCCATGAGCTGACGAAAGCGTGTTCTGTTGTAGAAGGCGTGGTGAACGAAGATGTTCCAGCGTTTTCCGCCAGGGGGATGCACATAGTCGCCATCTCTGTGCGTCATAATAACATCGAAACAACGTCAGGCCATGTTGATTTGATTATATGGATGACACCCGCGCGCGTATGAATTTTCGGCCGTTTCCAAAAAAAAAAGTCGTACAAAATGATCGAATATATGTCGTATGTTGCAAAAAAAGTATTGGAAAATGATACTTAAGTCAAAGAATGCCGAAATCAGTTCGATCAGGAAAAGAAGAAAATGTGAAGAAATGAAAATGAAGATTTTATTATTATCTGTGTGTTAAGTCATTTTTTCAACCTCTATAACCACGTAGATTCCATAATGAAGGGAACTTTTTTTGCCAAACCTTTTTTATTCGCATGCTCGCATCAGTTTTGGGGTTTCCAGAGGATGTCATCGATATAATCAAATCAACATGGCCTTATGGGTTTTGCAGTTTCTCAACTTCTCCACTGCTATGTTTCACTGCTATAGCTATATTTGATATGCGTATTTATATACGAGGACGTGTATAATAGAAATATCTATATCAAAGACAATGATACCGATCCCATCATTGCTTTGGATATATATGATACCCCCCCCCCCCCGTCAAATAGATAACTAACTTTGAAATAACCACCGAAATGTATGTACATGTATGTTCAAAGTTAAAACTTTTGGTCCAACACAAAAAAAAAATTCTCTCACCTAGAGCTTATAGAGTCACCCTGACACTTTGTTTCACTTGACACTGTAAGGATTTTGGACACTGAACAAGACTATTTCTTGAGAGGGGTGAAGGAATTCGAAGCCATTTACATCAGGGCCCATCACCCTCCACTGAACCGTGACGGGGGCCGACATCGTCTATCAGATACCTTTGACCCAGTGTTGACGTCACACTTCAAAGAAGCCACGTGACAAGCTTCACTGGGTCAGTCTACTGAGGAAGACCAGAGTGACTGGTCGAAAGCTCTAGGTGAGAGAACTTTTTGTGTTGGATCAAAAGTTTAAACTTTGAACATGTAACTACGAACACAGATGAACTTTCATGATAGTATGTACATGTATGTGTTACTTACTTGATTCCTCCAACACCGCCAATGATGGAATATCCCGGTCTACTTGGCAGCGCAACAATCAAGTTATGTTCGTATCCAAATCGAAGGAGCATTTGGGATATCAAAGATGACCCACACTTGTGAATCTTCATGAAGGCCACGTTAAGATGAGGCTGACAAGTCCCTTGGCTGTTTGATATACTATTGTTGTTCATATTTTGGTCTGAAACATTATTGATCTGAAGTTCTCGAGCTTGCAGTCTTGAAATTTCCAGATAATTCTTCACAGGGCTGTCATACTGAGGAAAAAAGATGATATCTATAAGTCATAGGCCGGCGTTTTTTATGTTTACCGAAGGAAAACATATTGTTTTTGCTCAGTTTCCTCTTCCTCTTCTTTCCCAAACACTAACCTCTGATGACCTGATTTGTTGATGTCTGTCACCATGGTAACTGGTGTTGGGTTACATAATGTTGCAATCTTATAGTACGAGGGATTTAGACTCCTGTCTGACCATATATATGAATATGTTTGAGTGAAGGTGAACATTATGCATTTGCTTTGCAAACGTTTCTAGTTTTTTTTTTTGTAAACGTAAAAGTCTTTTGAAGAAAAGAGTCTTAGTTACTACGTATGCTTTTTCTATTATTTTAATAAAGAAATAATGTTAACGTTTTTTTTCTACAAACCTGTAGGTAGTACAACACTGTCCCCATGAGGAACATGAGAAGCAAGAAGACGGTCTGGAGTCTTCCGATCTCCATACTCAGGGAGTATTCAACCTAATGCACAACACATAGGGGTCCTAAAATTACAATGGTTCTTCTAAACTCAGTAAAGGACGTACATATACGTAGGGCCATGTTGATTTGATTGTATGGATGACATCTTCGGGGAACACCAAAACTGATGCGAGCGTGCGAATAAAAAAACAAGTTTTGCAACAAAAAGTTGCTTTCATTATGAAATCTACGTGGTCAAGAAGGTTGAACAAATGACACAGAGTATGGTATGACGAATAATCTACTCTTCACAGTTAATAGTTATTTCTTAACATTTTCGTCTTTTTCGTTTGATTTTGGCAGTCTACGACATTGGTATCGTTTTCAAAGAGTTTGCTTTTGTTTTTGCGAGTTACGGTATATATTTGCTCATTTTGCAACTGTTTTGTACGATTTACAGTACGGTCGAAAACTGTTTTTTGGAAACGGCCGAAATTCATGCGCGCGCGGATGTCATCCATATAATCAAATCAACGTGGCCTAGCCGATGTTATGAAGCCTGCGGGCCACACTGTTTCCAAAGCCTACACAGGCCAGTTCCTCGGCTCCAGGGTCAACATGCCCCCGAGGAAATTCTACCACAGCCCCCCTTAGTTAGACCCTGTCGTTCACAACCATGCTGGCTAACTCTGGGCCTCAGTACGTTATGGATTGTAGCTACTGTTGTGATCGATTTGCTGTTGTCACTGCCTTGTTGTAAACATGAACTCTTGTATTCGGAGACCAACAAAACGTAGTTTGCATTTAACGACTGTGGTGCAGTGTATAGCTCAAAGAACGTACATAGAGAACTACAGCCTGGAACAACAATTATTATGATTAATTGAATGTAATTCTAATTATATAATGAGTGACTTACCCAGCTGTTGTTGCGAAGCTTCGGTTGTTGTTGACACTGCCTTGTTGTAACGTGGGTACTTGTAGTCGGAGAGCAACAAAATGATGTTTCTTTTAAGACGTTCCGTCGGTGTATGTCTAAA
The DNA here is from genome assembly GCF_001625305.1 of Branchiostoma belcheri. Classification (NCBI taxonomy): domain Eukaryota; kingdom Metazoa; phylum Chordata; class Leptocardii; order Amphioxiformes; family Branchiostomatidae; genus Branchiostoma; species Branchiostoma belcheri. The sequence continues at coordinate 8,596,348 of NW_017802379.1, read as the reverse complement.
GTGTGACGTCCTTGAACCCAAACCGGTCATTAGTTGGGCGGGTCGTTTTGAGTATCAGAGACAAGTAGTTGAATGACGTCAATCGACAACGTTTGAACCGATGGGGACTCCTGATAGTACATACAAACATAATACAGGACCTAGTGGTAGCGCACTCAAGTTAGGAACTTATTTTGACACCACCACAAAATGAATACATATGTACAAAATTAAATTAAGCGCAAGTCCGGTTCCCTAACAATGATTGAACAATGCAAGGACACTATTACAAATATCAAAAGGAAAAAAAATGGCCTTTAAAAATGTTCTGTTGAAGTGATGAAGTTCTGGGTAAGTGATAATATGTTGGAGTTGACAACTGATGAGTACATACTACCACGGAGTAGAAGGGATCTTTTATCGTTGTAAAATCTGTTGGGTGCAAATCTAGGACAGTGTTCTAGCGAGGCCTTTTTAGCATAGGTGCCCCCTATGCTCTGATTTTGTACCCCTAAGCTATAATTTTGACCCCTATGCTGTCTTTCAACCATAATAGGGGTGTTTTGTACGCATAAGCCGTACGTGGATCCTGTCATTACTGTACCAACCTGCACCGCATAGGGGTGTTTTGGGAGGGAGAACCTTCATAAATCTTGCAAACCAAACGTTAAGCAAAAATCCAGCGAAAACCGTGAAAATCCAGCGTTCTGATCAGGTGAAAACAGTTGCCACCCCCTCACCACCCCCGAAAAGTAACCGCCGCTCTAGCCGCGCTTGTACGAGTAGAAACTTGCCTCATGATCAGATTTCTTCTTGGTAGATTGTTCGTGAAGCGTATTTGATTGTTCAAACGCGTACGATTTTAACAAATTGACCCCCTGGCACAGGGTCTAGTGTTTAAACATATCACAAAAGCAAGGGGCTTACAGTGCACGAAAAGTTGGATTTACCAAAGGTTGTAAATTTTTACTATGTGATGTTTACTATGTACACAGTATCTGGCTTTACAATGGTAGTAAATAAAGGTCAAGTGCAGTAATTTCCTTTACAACCCTTGTTAAGTCCGGTATCACCGTACTTGACTTTTATGTACTACCATTGTTAAGTTCAGAAGTGTTTTTTAAAGAAAACAAAGTAAACATTACCCAACTCTACCGGTATTGGTAAATCTAAGTTTTCGTGCAGTGAACTAGTTGAGTTTTTATCTGTAGATTGATACGTATGCGTACCACCAGTTACACAGTGTTTGGTCGCGATCGGGACATGTTAAAACGTATTTAGAAAGCTATACCAAGGAGTAAACATTTACAAATTGGTAACCAAACTTCCCCGTATACATGTGTCAGCGCTTCCTGTGTCATGAAAACTTGGCAGTAGTCAGGGGCCGCCATGCGGAATTGTTATGTATTACACATGTTTGTCTGTGTGTTTGTCACTGTGTCTGTGTGCGTCGTTACGCTGTCAAAGGTCACCTGGCGGCTTCCCTTGGTATTGCATTTACAAATAGCTCTAAATAATCAATGGAGTAGAGGCATGACTTCTCTGAACTGTTTTTACACTTTTATTTCATGGTAAAGCCAGCCTTCATAAACTTGAACTTGCAGTACAGTGATGTAGATTGTTCGTAAAAGCATAAGAGTGAACTGGGAATGTTTCTATTTAAATTTAGATTGATGCCCAAATAAGAACAACTTGTTACGACTACATACGTACATATCCTACGACTTAGAAAACACTACAAACTTATTCTAAATTCAAAACTAACACTTTTGAGAACCACCTTATTTCAATTCAAATGTTGAAAGGTAATACATGTATTTGCAAAACTAATGCTGAATGTTTACATTCACGTGGTCTAAGACTAGAAAATATTCTTTCACTCAAGCACATTTCATGGATGTACATGTACATGATGACGAGCACCTCCACCTGTCTTCCAACTTGCTACATACTATAACCCAACAACACGGGTTGTCTGCTACAGCACCAGTTACCATGGTGACAGACGTCTGGTCCACGAGATTGAGATTCACTGACATTGAGATGCATACAAACTTGTTTTGTGCACAATGTTAACATTTTCTATGCATTCTGAATGTCTAATTATTATACGCTTACCTTATGTGTAAGTTACTTACTTTATTGTAAGTAGAATAATGCATTTACAAGCAATTTGCCATGCACTAGTATCAGCTGTCGACCAAGAAAATTGATTGACTGTAGTAGGTGTAGTAGACTGTGGTAGTGCAATCAGGTGTTAAAGTAACACAAAGCGTTCTCAGGACAGTAAAACCGGATTTTCCAAGTCAACGTTATTGTCATTTTTAAGTTTAACCTATCCTATCCAGTAGCATACTGATATCTGCGAGGCAAAAATGCGACGTCGCCGACGAAAACGGTTGCTTGTTTCGTATCTCAGGCTAGTTCTGATTATTTATTGGTGGTACCAGAAAAAAAAGGGACTCCTCACGTAGCTTACTTAATACGGGCTGTTTCGAAAGCGATTCAAGTATGACATGGCAAAAATGTGCTACGAAATGGCAGTAAATGTCAATATCAGACAGATTTGTTTAAAGTTAAAACTTTTGGTCCAACACAAAAATTTCCCTCACCTAGAGCTTTCGACCAGTCACTCTGGTCTTCCTCATCGTCTACCAGATACCTTTGACCCAGTGTTGACGTCACACTTCAAAGAAACCACGTGACAAGCCTCACTGGGTCAGTCTACTGAGGAAGACCAGAGTGGCTGGTCTAGGTGAGAGAATTTTTGTGTTGGACCAAAAGTTTTCACTTGAAACACGTAACTACCAACACAGTTGAACTTTCATGATAGTATCAGACAGATTTCCTCATCCAGAATTTGTTTTGAACTGTCGATCTGAAATTGCATTTGTTTCTTCCTTTAACGTACCACCTTGCTCAGAGTATACGGCACCACCAACTCTCCCCCTCCCCAAATGTCTCCTGGATCCACTTCAGGCGAGTGTCCATCGAAGCCTTGATGCCGGCCTTGGCGTCCACTCCGGGCTGCGGGAGGAAGGTCGCGGTGTACTTGGCCTTCGTCTTCTTCTCACTTATCTTCTGGACTTCTACCTAATAAAGTAAAGATACATGAACAATACATCAATACAGTTAACAGTTATGATGTTCTGTATAGCATACGTAGTGGGGAAGGAATCTATTATCACCTCCATGAAAAATGGGAGTATTGTTTTTGGATTGTCTCTGTGTGTGTTCGCCCGCGTGTGTGTGTGTGTGTGACTGTGTTTCCACTATAGAATGGAGACTTGCTATACGACATTCTAGTCGACTAAACTCCTTTACGATTTTTTTCCCTTTTTATTGCATCGCAAGCTACTTCTCGATACATAGTTTTATTGGGTTGTATTTACACAATTGTAACACAAGAACCATTCTGCATGGATGCTAAATCCAGTGATCTGAATACCACAAGGGAAGAGGAGAAGAGGCCAAGAAATGACTGGGAAGAAACTGTCACGAGAGATCTTGAGGGGATGGGTTTCAGTTGGGAGCAAGCGAATAAGGATGTGCTAGACAGAGGAGAGAATAAAGCAGTCGTGGCCAGCTTCGTCGACAAATGAGAGCGGCGATGACGACGACTTTGTGTTGACAAGAAAAGGGAAAAAGATGCCCACGTACCTTGCCACGATAATGCAGTACGCCCATGTTGTCATTCCTTCCGAACTCGTACTCCAGACTGTTGGGGTTCTCGCTCCCCAGGACCAGACGTTCCTCCATGAAACACGGGCCGAAGAACACCTTCCTCCGCAGGTCGTAGTTGGGCTGGTCGGCGACGACTTCCACACCGGTGGCGTTCATGACCCAGGCGTACCCGGCCCAGTCATTCACGGCGTCCCACAGCTTCTTCATGGGGCAGTCAACGTCAATGTCAAAGTGCAGCACCTCACCCTTCTTGTCAGCGACGATGCAAAGGATCTGGAACAAATTTACAGATCCGTTAACACTCTTTAAACACATGATGACCAGCCCCTCCAGCTTCCTGCCACTTTGCTACATAATAACCCAACACCACATAAGGTCCAAGACGTGCACAGCACTTCACCCTTGTTGTCAGCGATGGTGCAAAGGATCTGAAACAAATTTACAGATCGGTTTATTCCCACTTTTTAAACACATGAAGACCAGCCCCTCCAACTTCCTGCCACTTTGCTACATTAATGTAACCCAATATTGCATAAGGTCAAAGACATGTACAGCATTTCACCCTTCTTGTCAGCGATGATGCAAAGGATCTGAAATAAATTACCGATCCGCTTATTCCCACATGAAGACCAACTTCCCGCCACTTTGCTACATGATGTAACTCAACACCGCACAAGGTCAAAGACATGTACAACAGCTTCACCCTTTTTGTTAACGATGAGAACAAATTACCGCTCTTTAAACATAATTTTATCCATATATGTAACGACCTAGTGTCCAACATGCATCTATGCATGAAAACTGGACCCTCTGGCCAGCTCTATTCGTTTTAGGACGATTTCTACTATTTATTTAGCCGTCAAACGAGTCTGGTGGAGTCTAAATAATGATGACCAACCCCTCCAACTTCCTTCCACTTTGCTACATAAATTCAACCCAACACCGCATAAGATCAATGACATGACGCCAGTACATTGACCTTATGTGTTTGTAGAAGGTGACCAGGAAACAGAGCAAAATCAATTTCCTTAATGATAATATTAATTTAATAATAATAATAATACTAGTATATGATCACACACCTCATTGATGCGGTTGCGCAGCATGTACTTTGTAAAGGCAATGTGGTCCCTCCTCTTGTCAAAGTCCTGGAGGGCGACAATTCCCGTGATGCTCATCGTCACTTTGGCAGTCTCACTTGTGTCGTCGTCCACCTTCAATGAGAGAAAAGATATTCATTCTGGACAACGTGAAACTGAATACAACAAGAATTCGGAGATTACCAACCTCCGAGGAGGTATTTAAACAGAAAATGTGTGAATTTATTGGCACAACCAAAGAAATTTGCCTGACGTACTTTTACGTACAGGACTTAGTAAGACAGAAACCTTACTGTGAACAAACTATACATATTATGCGTGCCGGGTAGACATGGCCATCACTGCCTCTCAGCCAACATAACTTTCTTCCAACTTGACCTTAATGTCAATCTTCTGTTACAAACCCCGCTTCCCTACACTTAAAAGTACTTCTTGATACACATTATTTATAACATGTCCTTACCTTGACAGTAGCTATGTATGTGGTGAAGAGAGGGTTGCTGCCCAGCATGGCGATGGCCCACGTCTTGGTGTCCTCGTCCTTCTTTATAAGCTCTTCTTGGGTCCTTCCGCCTAAGAAGTCGAACTCGATCACTGTCCCCACCCCGCCGTCTCCTATGGATTCATAGATGTATGAAACAAACCAACCACTATGCTAAATGTATTAAAGGGAATGAAACACTGCCTTTATCTTACCAATTTGATACTGTCTTGCCACTTTGATACTGTCTTGCCACTTTGATACTGTATTGCCACTTTGATACTGTCTTGCCAATTTGATACTGTCTTGCCAATTTGATACTGTCTTGTCAATTTGATACTGGCTTGCCAATTTGATACTGCAGCTGGCTTGCCAATTTGATACTGTCTTGTCAATTTGAAACTGTCTTGCCAATTTGATACTGTCTTGCCAATTTGATACTGTCTTGCCAATTTGATACTGTCTTGCCAATTTGATACTATCTTGCCAATTTGATACTGTCATGCCAATTTGATATTTTCTTGCCAATTTGACACTATGATCTTGCCAATTTGATACTATCTTGCCAATTTGATACTGTCTTGCCAATTTGATACTGTGATCTTGCCAATTTGATACTGTCTTGCCAATTTGATACTGTCTTGCCTATTTGATAAAGTGAACTACGTACTGCCTTGTAGCCACCAAAGGTCTGGTTGGAGACTGCAGTGACCTGCAGGAACTGTTTGGGTAGACCTTCCTGTCAATCTGCGGTTATGAAATTCCCCCTTACTTCCTGCCACTCTATTGCATTCAAATACCTACGGAGGCAAAAGAAACACACACACACACACACACACACATGCACACACGTACACACACACACACACACACACACACATGCACACACGTACACACACACACACACACACAGAAGATCTGTCTTACCCTTGACAGTTGTCATGTTCTCGTGCATGCCCACATACTCCTGCAGATGGAAGTAGTCATCGAACCCGGACCAGTACACATCCGCTGACACCGGAACTACTTCTGTATGGGTCACCGTGATCTCCTTCCCAAACTCCAGGTCATCTATATAGGGAAAATGTAGAACAACAATACATGCATTAACTTAACTACATTGTGTTTTTTTTTCTTCCACATAAAAAGATACAGAGATTGAACCCACCAGGTCATAATACAATAATAACGGAAAATGATACAGAACATAGAAATAATAATCAATAATTTTTGTCTGTCATCTGATTATAATCATAATGATATCAACTCATTTCAAGTGACATAGAAATGATAATCAAATGAATAACTACATTGTTGCCAATACTCTGATCGAGTCATGTTATTGTACATTAAATTTAAAGAGATACTGTACAGTATCATTACTACATTACTATCATTATGCTAGACGGACATTTTAATACCAAGCAAGCAGCAACTGAGTACATACTGTTGCTTCCTTGGTATTAAAATGGCCGTCTAGCATAATGATTTATGCTGAACATACACCAGAAGAGCGGCGAGTTTCTTGATTGAATTAAATGGTGCTTGTTGTCTCCAGAACCATACCAATCTACATGTAGTTCTATGCCTGAATGGATTAGGGCTAGGATGCTTTTGGACGGTTTTGGATTAAGTCTTCGGATACTAGTATTGAAGAATGTAAATTTTCCCAGGCACGGTAGCCTCTATATCAGGCTTGTGGAGGCGGCTGGAAAGAGTAGAAACCGGCCAAATAGAGAGATAAGCATGCCAAGGGAGTGTCCGGCGAAATGTTCTCTCAACGGAAAAACTCCCTTGGCATGCTTATCTCTCTATTTGGCCGATTTCTACTCTTTCCAGCCGCCTCCACAAGCCTGGTAGAGGCTACAGGCACGGTTCTGTATAGTCTCAGCATATCCAACAACGTAAATTTAGGCACGGTGGTTCTGGATACGCATGGGCTTTCCAGGATCGTGCCTGAGCATGGTTCTGGATAAAGCTCGGTTCTGGATACAATAGCTCATAGCTGTGTTTATACCTTGCGGGATCGTCACGGTTTTCAGGAATTCTGGAAGGGCCTGCGTCATGCTTGATGATGTCACTCAAATTATCTGAAGGCGGCAAATATCTGGAAGACCTAAGAAACATAAATAACATTTCAAATGTTATCTATTAATTCGTTTGTACAAAAATATCACACATGAACTGAGATTATACATGCGTATAGGAGCAACGTTCAATTGTTTTTTTTTATAGGAAATCTTGTAAGAGTGAGGTCAAGGCCAATGCCAGATGGTAGCTAGATGACCTAAGTTCCGATGGGTGCTCTTACAAAGTTCGTAGAATTAGCCGCCGATGTTGGAGTTGTACGACCCGAAAGAAAGACACAGGAGCCGACAGCTACGTGGAAACTCTGTATTGTCTTCTCTGAACTGACTGAACTGAACTAGCTACAAGAGTACACAGGCTTTTATATATTTCGCCCTCCTACACACAAATTTCTTGGAACAAGTTGGATTCTCTGTAGTATTAGTCATCGTGAGTCATATCCTCTCCCTAAATTCTTAAGACATTACCGGTCAGCCCCTTGTATCCCCAAATATGGTTATAGTCAAGCAGTCGGGCTCCGACCCCATGGGAGGTTAGGCCATTACTGGTGTCACTCAAAGGTCGCCTACACTTTCCCAGACGACAGAAGGGTTCCGAATTCAATGACTCACGGTTGCACCAGGAAATTGTACCATAGTGCAACAGAAACTAATATTATATCTATATAGCAAAAATTATAACATATCAGGTCAGAGCACCCTATTACATGCTCCCCTTTCAAATTAGAGCCGTCCCTGGCGACACAGTTACAAACGTGGTTAACATTAGTACAAAACTAGAGAACATACAAAAAGTATTATTACCATATAGCAAATCGGAATGGTCTACGTGTTATAAACGGTTATAATAGCAACGCTTAACAAATGCAATAGAATATACGATCGTCTATTTATATACAAGTTGCAACAGAACTCTAAACACTTTCAAGTTTTCAAAGTTCATTCATCTTCAAATTCATCTAGAGTTCATGATTCTTCATTTCATCTTCCATTTCTTCTTCGGAGTCGTCCTTGGTCGTCTCGACTCGTCTGCGCCGATGCACTCGTCCCCCTGCCCGTCTTCATACTGCACGCCCTTACCAAAACAGCACATGGCCATGTGGACTTTGTACTGATGGGTCATCTACTAGTGGAAGAGGCTCCGCCCAGCCCTCCCCATGTGGCCTACCTCATTATGTGATATCATCACCAAGCCAAATAGATCTAACCGTTTCCAGACTACTTCTTAGGGAAGCGAGTGTGGGAGCCCCGGCATACAAGTAGGATGGTACCCAGGCTAATCGTGAGTCATATCCTCTCCCTAAAGCCCCTTGTATCCCCAAATAGGGTTATAGTCAAGCAACGCTTAACCCATGGGAGGTTAGGCCATTACTGGTGTCACTCAAAGGTCGCCTACACTTTCCCAGACGACAGAAGGGTTCCGAATTCAATGACTCACGGTTGCACCAGGAAATTGTACCATAGTGCAACAGAAACTAATATTATATCTATATAGTAAAAATTATAACATATCAGGTCAGAGCACCCTATTACAATCTTACAAAACAAAGTTTTATATGTAATGAAACAAGAGGTCGATGATTTCATACGTTCGTCATGTATAAATTTGGGTTGTGCTGCATGCTGTATAATAGTTTGACATTTATTTTGCTGGTATGTAAACCAAAGGATGTGTGTGATACGTAAGTCGGAGTACAGAAACAGTTGCACGAGTATGGACATTCTCCAACCGAAACAGAAAAGCAGTACAATCCAAAAGTAGCCAAAGAGAATCAAACTTTCGTTGGGATCTTGGAAAACAGATCAAAGATGCCTAAACCAACAGATCTAGAGCCAGAACAATAGGTGACGCACTGATCAGAAGTCACAAATTTCCATGTACATGTACTTAAGTCATGCCCAGACACATTTTCTGTATATCTAGGCCAATGCATTTATAATGCCATGCAAAAAAGAAATCTTAGAATAGCTGTATAAGTAGTCACTACTTTATCAACTACATGTATATAGTGTAGCGTATCGTAGCGTTTATAAGTATAATTGTAGCATTCCTGGCAAGTAACTTAGTCTACACTCTGTTTAGTAGTCATAGAACATGTTTTGTACAGGTACAACTGCTCACTGTACCCTTCATAAGTATAGTTATACATTGTACTTATAAATTAGCGTAATGTAGAACGTACGTGTAGAGTTGAAATATTTTCTAGCCAGTAGTTCTTTATAACACTCTGTCAGACACAATAATCGTTGACCATATATATGTAGCATTATGATAGACTCATACCAACTAGTAACTTTATTATTTGTCAATCCCCGTGACAATCGTTGTGCAATAAACTTTGACTTGTACTAGTAATTTGGATGCAAATCAGGTGCCAAGACAACAAAATGGGCGTTGCACACGGATATGTCACAAGTCTGTCACCCGACTGAGAGCACAAAGACATTGGGCAGTTCACAATGCTTTGAAGGGTGAGAAAAGGGCAAGGTAGTAGTGAAAAACTAAATGTAAAACCATGTACAACATAGAGCGATATACTAATCTTGCAGATTTCGAATTACGCTCAGCCATTAGCAAAATTAGAGTTAGCGCCCATCCTCTGGAGACAGAGAGAGGCCGGTATAGAAGGCTACCTGTATGTGAAATAATTTCTAAATATTGTACAAAGGCTGTGGAAGACGAAATACACTTTATCTCAAACTGTTCCTTGACTTGACATAACATCGCTCGAAATGAGTTGACTGTTCAAACTTCTACAATTTATCCCAATTTTACTAAACTTACAAAGAAAAAACTATTCTTCTTTAACTTCCCCAACTGACCCACTAATTTTGGAAAAGGTGGGACATTACGTTTTCCAAGGTTTAAAAAGAGAAGTCAAACTTGCTTAGACATAGTTTTACATCTACCTTTATCATGTAGATTTTAGTTATTTTATACTTTTATTGCTCTTTTATGTGTGTAATTTGCAATTAGCTCCCGAACACGAATTTGCAATAAACATCTCAATAACAAATACAGCAAGGGAGGGGTGGAGGAACAGACACATTGGAAATGCCAATGGAAACGTAGTAGTGAATAACAAATATAGCAAAATTAATTAATTAGTTAATTAATTAACAAGCAAGGGAGGGGTGGAGGAACAGACACAGTGGAAATGCTAATGAATGAATTACAATAGGGCCAAACCAAGCTTCAAAGTTTTGGGCTAGGAAAGTAGCAAATTTGGACGCAAATGCTAGAGCGCTCGGAGCAAGAGTACTAGAAATGCTACCGATCCTACTAAGGAACAATGCAGCAATTTGGAGAAATTATGCCGGTGGGAAACTTTGCACACAAGGGCTAGGTAGAAAGGGGAATGTCGGCGGCCAGATCAAAGAACATATTTACAAGACAAAGTGGTAAAGCCCGCGCTACCAACTACTAGTAGTTGGGAATTTATGTTGCAAAGTCTGCGTTTCTCCTAGTAGACGTTCCGAAGCCGGTAGGGCAGCAAGTTTTGAGGGTACAGGAAACCGACAACGGCCGGACAAGCTAACTAGCTAAGTAAGGGTCTAGAGAAGGCCGAAAAAAATTAACATATGCAGCACGTAACATAGGTAGGCAGAAACACAAACAGGTACTATATATCAAAAGCAGAGCTTGGAATGTTGAACAATTCACAAAGTATAACATAGGGCTGTAAAATACTAGTATCGTTATGCGGCAGACCGGCATGGGAACCAATGTAAAAATAAAGTCTAGCAGTGTTTGGTTTCTCAGTGTCTACATATCACTTACTATAAACCAGTTCGATTACTTCTGCGAAGCCGTGTTTATTGATCCATATGTTTACCCGACTAACAGGTATATGGTCGAATGGTTTAACACTTACTTACAGGGAGAGTTACTATAGGTTTAGGGTACAATACAGGTGAGATAATACACTGTACAATCTACTAATCTACGGAGAGCTACAACTAGACATGTACACGTACCTGAGTCCTGGATCACGAACTGACTGAGAGATCAATCGCCACTTCCAAGCTCAGCTAGTTCTTCACTGATTGGTTACTCTCACTAACCAATCAGGGCCTACCTAACACACTAATATATGCAAACGTCACTTTAATGGTCACCTACTAGTTACACCGGCTTCAACGCATTCCGACTTCAGTCTGAACGCAATGTGACTTCACCATCTAGATATGCACACTAGACACGCACTCAAATATTGCTAGATCACTTACAGCTGATATTCTTTAAAATACAAATTGTCGATAATACAAACTGTACATCTACATCCACACACACATCCACACACACGCGCGCGCACATACATGTAAACACTCACACGCAAACACACACACACACACACACACACACACACACACACACACTTGATAATAAAGAAATAATTTTATTTTCTAATTAGTTATTACAAAAACAAATAAGTGTACATTGTCTCCCTTAGCCACATTATACATTACAACTCAATATCCATATTTTATAGTCATCATCATTATATATTATTAAATACATTATATATTATCACACATTATCATCATTATATATTATAAAATACATTATATATTATCATAGAAACAAATAATCTAGACAATCTAATGTAAAATATATGAACCAGAATAGACTCCATGTTGGAAAGGCGTGCTTCTAAGTACTAAAGGAAAGAGATGTTTGGTTCAATGCTATGAAAAATTCTGAACAAATTCTAAACTGTTTAATAGAAAAAATTCAGATATGTCTTTCAGTATTTTAGAATGCTACAATTTTGCATATTATATGGCATAGAAACGGACCATGGCTCATGTAAAAATGTTGTGCACGTCCCGCAACCACCTATTGTATTATCGCACGGCATACACCAAACAAAACATTGTTGTGGATATTTGAAAGATAGTGACTTTTGGTCATGATCACGAAACGTCAATACAAGGTGGTTATATCTAAAGAACAGAAAAACCTTCTATAGTCGACGCAACAAAGGACAGCTTCAAGCACAATAGAGATATCTAACGAGTTTTGACTTAAAACGGTCCAGCGTACAAATAGATATTCTTTACGATTCAATGTCTATTACGGGATTTTTTTGGGGGGAACAGGCGGGGTCGATTAACCCCAATGCCCCAACCCCAGGCTATCCTGAAGGCCTGTCACGTATCAGAGTCCTACAATGTTCCCTGGCCAGTACATCAACTTTGGATGGTTTGTACAAGACTACGTGCACCACCAAAGGACCTTCTAAAGAAGCCGAGACTAAACTTTGGGCGGCACCATGAGGGTTTACGCCGGGTGTATGTTTCTCCTATTGGAGTTAGTGACTGTTAACTCAATCCAGGCCCAAGGTAAGAAAAACTAGGATTCAAACCTGCGGCACAGCCGAACTCAAACCTTGTCGAACCACAGCCGACCTTGCTCCCGGCCCGACCTACTCTACTCCCAACCACGGTTCAGGGAGTTTTGCAGTATCCGGGAGGTTATATACGTCTTTGTGTGACAAGGGCAATTAGTTGTTTAGTTATCACTGTTTGTAAGTTGCATGGCTATTGTGGCACATGTTTGTATGTGCCACAATATGTGCTTTATGTATGTTTGACCTCAGCAGTTTAAAAGGGATATTCCGTTCCAGAATAGCCTGTAATAGGCTGTTATGTTTGAATCCAGTTTGTTTCGTCAAATTTACCATAAGGAATCCTGAACGCAGATAGAACATGGTAGCGATCGAGTTCTTGAAATCCACGAGTACCCTTCCTACAATCCGAGAGTTCAAAGTGTGTTGTGTATTTCGTGGGGGAATGATTCCAAGTGTTGAAATCTGTTTCCCGAGGGCCTATAGTCCTCGAACTGTTTGTGCATCTTTCTATATGTTAGATAGTCAATCGGATGCTTTCCTTAGCTTATAGGCCCTACCGTCAGGAAAAGACTTGTACCCAAAGTCGGTCATTGAATTCTTAGGTGGTTTCGAGAATTCGATCCCCTGTACTGATCCCCCCACCCACCACACACACACATTAGGCGATAGTGTCAAACCATATCTGTTTTGTCTCCAACAAGCGTAAATTTAATTAGAGTTGATTGGGACAAGGACGTTTCTTCCCTCCGGCAATGAACAGACTGTCCTATCTGAGTCATCTGCACACAATGCACGGTGACGTCTTTTAGTTGTTGGCTAAGGGCCCGGTGTCAAGCCAAATCTCTCCCCTGCAATGAGGACCCAATTTGCATGATTTATATCAACCTGAATGCTCTTTTTGGTCTCAGTTCCGAATGTCAAATGTACTCTCATCATAAAATGTAGTGGATTTATTAGATTTCTCCATTCCTTACGTCGTGCTTTGCATGATTGCCATTTAATTATGTCAAACGTAAACAAAACCTACCTTTGACCCCCAATTTCTCAGGTATCCATCCCTCCAGGGCTTGCCAGACCAAACAACTCAGCTCAGTCCCTACGCCAACTAAGCTGGTGAACTGAACAAATTTTTAGAACAAATTTTTAACCTAAAAAGTCTACAAATTGGACCAAAAGTTTCAAAGAAAAGGAGCATTTTCCTTGAAACGTTTGGTCCAATTTGTAGCCTTTTTTGGCTATGAGAAACAGGTGACTTTAGACGTTTTTAAACAAATGTGAAGATAGAATGTCAGGCGATTTTTTAAAAATAATTTCCAACATGTAATCACAAGACGTGGTGACGGCACACTCAAGTTTTTTTCAACTTATATTAATGCCGCCACCAACACAGGGGACAATACAATACTCATTTTCACCTGAGCGAAGTGAGGAAAGTCGTGTAAAGTGCCTTTCCCAAGGGCACAAGATCGGTGTCATGTCAGGACTCGAACCCGGGACCTCTAGGTTCCGAGTCGAGCACTCTGCCGCTACGCCACCCGACCCCACACAATCAGGCGATTTGAACTCAGGATAATTGCGTTCTGAGCTAAACGCCAGTTGGGCACAAGACGCCTCTCCCACCAGAGACAGAAATTTGCTTCCCCGCTGCACAAGTGATCAGGATAGCATACTATTAGGTTATATCATCTTTAAGCGTGTCCTGATGGCTACTCGCATCTCTCACATACACACTGGTGTTAACGTGCCTCACGACAGAGAGCTCGAGGATACCTACAACGACGTGATTTGTTTTATTTTCAAAGTCGCTGTACTTAGACATTTTAACTAGGCCACAAGCCAATGCATTGTACGCTGATTAAATAGAACATTTTATATATACTTGAATGTACAGATCCAACACAAGCCAGTTCTACAGATACATATACATTATTTGCGACAACGCCACCGACTGTGCTTTGTGACAACATTACTGTACTGAATGGAAGCTCCGGCAGCTTTACCTCACCTGGTTACCCAGAAAACTACCCTGACGACGCTTACAGTTGTTGGCAGATATCTGTCAATACCGGTGACTTCATCGTCCTCCGGTAAGCCATTGTGTTTGTTCATTACCTCCATGAAAAATGGAGGTATTGTTTTTGGTGTGTCTGTGTGTGTGTCTGTCTGTGTGTCAGTGTGTGTGTGTGTGGTGTGTGTGTGTGTGTGTGTGTGTGTGTGTTTGTGTTTCAATGTGCACATTTGTAGTCAGCATAACTTCATAACTCCTTTATGGATTGTGATGTTTTTTGGTATGCTGATAAGTCTCAGGAATACAAAGGTCAAGGTCAAATATGGGCCTCCTGGTGGATGACCTTGGTACTGCAGCAGAACTTCCGGTTTTTGTATCTTTTGTCCTGAACAAGCTATGGTCTTGACTTTTTTGTGACAGGTAGCTTTTCCTGTCAGGAATAAGTGGTGTGGGTTTGGTCCCCCTAGCAGCTTGTTCTGGAACTACAGGGGACTTTCTGGCGAAATCTTCTAAAGTCAATAAGTCCAGATAGGATAGTTCAATTCTAACAGTTATATAACTAAATATTACAAAGTTGGTTGGTTTTTTATTATTTTTACTTAGAAAATTATACTAGCATCTGCTCTTGAGGCTGCCTTTAAGTTGCACTTCTGTTTTTCATAGGTTCAATGAGTTTGACCTTGATGGCGATAGTGATGACTGTTATTGGGACGGCCTAACCGTATATGACGGTCCCAATTCAAGAGCGCCGCGTCTGGCCAGGGTATGTGGTTCCTCTGCTGGAACAATCTTTACAACAGGCAGCAAGGCCTATGTGGTCTTTAAAACCGACGATTACGTATACGATTACGACGTGCCCACAGGATTTTCTGCCACCTTCACTGCTCAGAGCAGGCATAGTAAGTTTGTTTTATAGTTAACAGCGCTTGATCATTACACAACAGAAGACTATGTATATGTAATTTATGATTATTCTGCACTAATATGTAGAAAGCTCTAACTTTCACTGCAAAATGTGTTCTGGGCAACGATATGATTAAGATGGTGATGGTGGTTCAATGTAAGTAGGGGTATTTTTAGTACTAAGGTGCAGCTGTTTTGTAAGGTACATGGGTATAATATCTCGTGCTGTGGACATGCTAGGGTCTTGATTTTTGAGTGGGACATAGATGCTTGGGCAGTAAGTATCTGGTATGTTTTTCAGTAAAGAAGCTGCTTTGTGGGAGTTGCTGCGGTCATTTTTATGACGGAATGTGACTAGACGGGATAACTTTTGCTGTTGTGGATGTTTTTATACATTTTTTGTAGGTAGCTTGTAGTGTGGAAAAAGAAGGTTAAGTTCGAATATTTGGGCATTCTAGTGGCTTTCGAAGGTATTGCAGCGGCACTTTTAAGTTGGAGATGTAGCTTCAAATGTAGACCAAGGTGGGGGGGGGCAGATGTTCTTCTGGTCTTGGTGTGGTGATTCAAACAGATGTTCTTCTGGTGTACGTGTTTCTGTACTCCGACTTATGTATCACAAAATCAAACTATATGAAGCAGCACACTTTCTGACTACCCAAACTTATACCTGACGAATATTGTTCCTGTTTGTAGCGTGTCTTCCTGGCTACTTGTACCTCTCACATACACGAAGGTGTTACCGTGCCTACGACAGAAGTAATTCCTACGGCGAGGCATTGTTGATCTGTCAGGCTGAAGGCGGCACTCTGGCCATGCCTCGGGACAACATTATCAACGACTTCCTCATCGATTTGAAGAACGGCGCAAACATTGATGATTATTTCTATATCGGACTGGACCGGAAGGATGGATCATGGAATTACGTCGATGGCGGAGATCTACGTTACACCGACTGGAGCGTTGGACAGAGGCTTTCAGGTGGAAACAGAAAATGCGCGGCGTATTTCCCTGGAGCCATTGTGACTGATATATACACTGACATTGACGATGACTATGACAATGTCGATGAAGATAAATGGAGCACCGTGACCTGTTCAGAACGCAACAGTTTCATTTGTGAATATGGTAGGTAACTCGTATTCGAAAACTCCTTAATATGTGGGCACGTAAGGTTTCCGTACATGCCGTTTGGTTAAGATCAACATTTATCGTAATATAGTTGTATGTAATGCATGTATGCAAGTAATTGTTTGTATCTGTACTTTTATATTTCTAATATATAAATATGTACACCCAGATTCCCCAAGCGGCATAACCCTGTCCCTGAGCTCAAACCCAGTGTGTGAGAGCCAAAAGGAGGACGTTCAGCTGACCTGTAGCGTGGAGTCAGGAACCACACCCGTCACCTACACCTTCAACCGAGGTACTACACAACTGGCGGCAGGCAGTTCCAACAGCCTGACTCTGTCTGATGTCAACAGAACCCAGGCAGGGACTTACAATTGTACCGTCAGAAATGTGCCGGGGGAGGACTATGCACAGACAAGCACTGCAGAGACTCTAGTGGTGCACTGTGAGTACAGCAAAGACCTGTTGACAATCTCTGATATATATATACAACACTTTACTAGATTCTTTTAGAAGTGACTTTATACGTATTTGTCTTGTATAGATAGAAATCGTGAACTGCACGTAATGTGCTGTTGGAAAATAACCGTTTAGATATTTGAACTTTATTTTCGCACATCAACTGCAGTTTAGGATTTGCTTTGATTTTTACACCGGCTCATTATGTATTCATTTGCTTCTCTTCGAATTCAATGTTGTTGGTACCTTGTTTTTGTTTTTGTTGATGTTACCTTCATCTGTGTGTGTGGAGAGGAGAGGACCTCGATTAGTAAAGAATACCAGTCCTCCAAAAATAAATGTGAATGAGATAAAATGAAATGAATAGGAAACATTAAGACTATACAACAACGCGTTTTAACTATGATTAAAGTCTCTTTGCCTTGTCTCCCTCCCACAGACCTTGATGACCCCCAGGTGACCCCCAGCAGCTCAGTGACTGCAGTAGAAGGCAATGACCTGAGGGTTGTGTGTAGTGCAAGATCCATCCCAGACTCCCCCACCTTACAGTGGAGTAAAGGAGGCAGCAATGAAACTGCTGGAGCAACGCTGAGGAAAAACCCGGTCAGTCGCAATGATACAGGGACGTACACTTGTACAGCAACAAACACGTGTGGGACACGGTCTAGTTCAACATCTGCGCAAGTCGTATTGGATGTTCATTGTAAGTAGAATATTTTCAGTCGCTATGCATAGAACTTTAGGCATGTTTGAGACTTCCAGTCTTTCTCTAAATTTACTTTCTGCCACCTAGCCTTCCTAGTATGTATTGTTTAGGATTGCATTTATTATTATTGGCAAGAATACTCATACCATATCAGAAGGGAAAATCTTGAGCTCCACAATTGAGGAGAATGCTGCCTGGGTGGCCATTGTATTGCCTCGTTGAATTAAAATAATTAAAATTGAGGAGAATGAAATTCATATTACATCAACCTTAAAAAATTGCCCCTCCTCCAGACGAACAGAAGTAATTGGAGAGTAAATCACTCGTCAAAATAAAATGTTACAAGTCATTTTGATCACCTTAAATGTTATTTGTTCACTAGTGTCTTGCTCAAGTTTGTGTAAATTTGCTTCCAAATGAGATCAATTTCCGATTTCAAAAAGGGGTTAAAAACGTTACGACTTTTTGGCCCAAATTTTGGACACTTGATGTCACTAAATGTAAAACCGAGAAAACTGGTCGTCAGATCGTCTGTGGTGCCCCAACGGTCGAACAACTATGCTAAGGGATAGATAAGATGATGATTTATATTACTTGTACTGTAAAGCAACGTGCACAAAGTGTAGACATCCTTTTTTATGCCATTTAGCCATGTATCTAGACTAAATGTTCATTTTCTATCAGTTTTACAATATGTATCTTTTTTCGCAATGTCAATCATCCCCTCCCCAGATCCCCCAGATATGACCGTGCGCGCTACTCCTAACCCCGTGAATGAGACCCAGTCCATCAGCCTGACCTGCACAGCAGACAGTAACCCTAACGTTACCTCCATAACGTGGATGTTTGTGGACACAGGAGAAACTCTTCTACAGCAGACAACAGGAAACTTCCTCACCTACAACAGCAGTTCTATAAGTCATGAACATGCAGGTGTCTACAGGTGTACAGCTGACAACGGTGTAACGGGGTCACCTGTAAGCAAGGACATCACCATTAATGTCAATTGTAAGTCATCGTTATTAAAATAATACTAAGCTTTATATGTATGTTTTAGCTTAGATTCCAATGATTGAGTCGGAGTAATATAGTATAAGCAATTTATTGTAAGTTACCCCTGTGTACAGTTTTGACACTATTTTGACATTATTTCGTTAATTCATATTCTATGTTTTATAACTTTATATCTTAAAATTGCATCATCAAAGTTTTGTTTTCTGTAATGCTCCAATTTCTTCTTCAGTTAGCCCGATCTTCAACCACGCCAGAGACAAGTACGTTATAGGAAGGTCCCGGTCCGTCACACTTGAGTGTTCTGTTTTGGCCTACCCGCAACAGGTAGACTTTACTTGGAGGAAGGGTGAATATGACATCACAGGTAATACCACCAGCCAGAGCGGAGTCAGCACACTGTACATAGCAAGTGTTCAGGTTGAACAGTACGGAAACTACACTTGTACCGCCAGCAATGAGTATGGACAACGGACAACAGTTATTCAACTGGTGCCTAAAAGTAAGTGCAATGTGGTTTTTCAGACAGCTCAATTATTTTCTCACTTTTGATTGAATCATTGATATGAATTTTCAATAGTTGCTTTGGGTTTATATTGTTGGTTTTAATTGCTCGCTAAATTTTTAATGTTTGTCTTCTTTTTTTTCTAGACATACAGGTCCTGTATGGAACCCTCGCCATCACAAGTGTTGAGTACACCGAAGGGGTCTGTGAAGGGGAGCTTGCTAACAGGATAGTAACTCAGGTATGGAACCGCTGTTCTGTTGCTGTTTAAAGGAGTACTAAAGGCCAGAGATAGTCAGAACCGTAATGCCTGGCTAACAGTCAACCTTGGAACTGGTTCAGCGCACTTTAAAGTGATAATGAAATGTTGTTGACTGATACATCTGGCGTTCTCTCTATCTAGCTGGACTCAATGTTTGACAGCTACGAAGGCTATGAAGGATCAGTGGTTACAGGGTGCAGGTGAGGGCAAATTCGTATATGCATCGTATAATATATTTCATAATAGTTAGATCTGAGTTGCTACCTGCTTAATTAACATAAGACGGGTTGATGTTCAGTTTGACCCTATTTACCAAAAATCATATCAGACCATGATGTTTAAGGTGGGAAATAACCATGCTTGAGGACTTTTCGGGTCTTCTAGAAATACAGTTGTAGTTAAAAAGTGTCTTACTGCGGGTAATTCATAAAAATTTTTATTACGCAACGATGAAGTCATTAAGAGGTATGGGGCCCGGCCATGCTCATTTTTAGAAAAATTGAATTTCTAGGACAGCACTTCACTAAAAGTCGTAATATTTCCTTGAAATATACATAATCGTGGTAGTAAAAACTTCAATTTTGGATTTTATATTTTTAAATGACGTTTTTTATGTTTTTTTTTAATTTGTTAATGTTGAGTGTACCCCATGCGACAGCACTCATGCACATACTGAATAGCTTATGTTTCATGCTAGACCTGGTAGCGTCCTTGCTGATTTTGAGGCTACTTTCGCCGAGTCTGAGGCGGCTGCAGTCCAGACTATGTACATAGAGAGCCTATCAGATGGACAGCTGGGGGAGTTCACTGTTGATCCCGAGAGCAGCATCATGAGTGACATCAAACCTCCGGGTAAGTTTGCTGATACTTGTCATAACTAGAATTCGGAGACCTCGATGTGATGTGACCTTCGTACCAAGGGGAGGCTCATTCGCCCCCCCCCCCACAGAACTCGCAAGCGGTATATTGTATGACCACCAATTTTTTAGAGAATGGTCTACTTGTACAAATAAACAATTATGACCTGTTTATACCTAATGTATTCCTCAAGAATTAAAAAACATAATGATATTCAGAGATCACACATACATCACTAAAAAAATTGAAAACTGCTAGACTGGTTGCTTGATTACTTCATTGTATTCTATGCATTACAAATTTGAAATTTGATATCTTTATCATCATAGGGTAGTTAAGATCATTGTTGTTCTGTTGTTGATTTTTTTTAGCCGGTGGTGGAGATTCAACCCTAATGATCATCATCATAGCTGCGGCGGCCGGTGGCGTGGTACTGATAGCTGGGATTATTGCAGTCATATTTCTCGTCAGAAGACATACTACCAGTGGTGAGTGTAATCTAATCACAGTTCGAATGATCACAGTTCGAGGTCTCATCAAGACCTATACCCACCTACAAAATATAAACTTAAGACAATCCATCTTAGCCTTCTTTAGTTATCGTGTTCACACACACACGCACGCACACACACACGCACACACACACACACACACACACACAGTCACAGATACAAACACAAACACACGAAAGTCAACAAAAACATAACCTTCTTGGCGAAGGTAATAAACAGAGCAGTAGTTTGTTAGGCTAGACCATCCAAATGTTACCTTTCTAGTCGTTTCTTTAAATTTTGGGTAGGATGTGTGGCGCATATCCCCATAATTGTGAACTTTATCCGATGTTGTTCAATCATTCTTACTTACACATAATACCTTGTAAAAGTGTAATTCATTGCCTGTATCTTCTGAACATGTCAATTTTGTTAGCCTGGTGTCAAAACTGATCTAAGCTGCCAAGTCTCGTTTGTCCTCTTCACATTTGGCAACTGATTTGTACAATATTAACTTGATTCTGTATTATTTCAGATAATCCAGCAGTCAACCCTCCCAACAGCATGGAATTGAGCCACGTGGTAAGCGATTCCTCATATGCTTGTATATATAGAGAGAGTAAAAAAAAAGAATGGACCAGTTTAAAGGAATTTTGTATGTGTACCAAATCATTTACCGTTCATCAAAGGTGAATACCTTTTCCTGTTCAGTCAGGTGAATCGAATGACGGATATCAGAGTCTGAGGATACCTCACAGACCTCAGGTACGTCTTAGTCTTATCCGTGATGCTCATGGCTTATAGAGGATATATACCAAAATGCTCCCTTACTTCCCCACCATTACCTACCACGAAAAAACAATTTTACTACTAAAATCAAAGAACCCACATATTATAGGAGAAGTGGGTAAATTCGTCTTCCATTGCCTAAAAAGAAGAAAAAATCAAACCCAGTAAAACTATAGCTTGTTATAGAATATAGTATAATGTTACGGACGTAGATATAGTCTCACATACCACTGTATTTTCTTTCTTATGTTGTTTGTAACTGCAATTAGCCCTCGGGCATGTATTTGCAATAAACTATCAATATAATTCTCAACTGTAGTTTGGATGACATCTCCTTTATTTGAACAGCTTGTGAAGCTTTCAGATATAACACGCACAACGATATAGACTGCTACATTTAGGGTACACCCAACTTTAAGTGCCAATGTTTGTTTAAAGTTAAAACTTTTGGTCCAACACAAAAAATTCTCTCACCTAGAGCTTTCGACCAGTCACTCTGGTCTTCCTCAGTAGACCCAGTGAGGCTTGTCATGTGGCTTCTTTGAAGTGTGACGTCAACACTGGGTCAAGCGTATCTGATAGACAATGTCGCGGTTCAATGTAGGGTGATGGGTCGACATCGTCTACCAGATACCTTTGACCCAGTGTTGACGTCACACTTCAAAGAAGCCACGTGACAAGCTTCACTGGATCAGTCTACTGAGGAAGACCAGAGTGACTGATCGAAAGCTCTAGGTGAAAGAATTTTTTGTGTTGGACCAAAAGTTTTAACTGAAAACATGTGACTACCAACACAGATGAACTTTCATTATAGTATAAGTGCCAATGTTGTTTATGTGGCTTTGCCTATTTCTCCAGTCTAATGGCGACACGTATCAAGGATTAACGGCACCCAGTGTACAAGAGGTAATTCTTCATATCTTCTTCCTTTTCTTTTCAACTTGATAATCTTAATTATAATATTATTGCGATTCAGTACACACATTATGCACTGATAATATGTTTCACTTTTGATACAGATACTATACCTGAACCAACATAATTCCCAACTATTCCTTAGATTTAAACAACTTGCAGGTACTATAATATTAGTAGTAGTAGTCTGGTTTACTTTCCACAAAGGGAATAAAAGCATGTTGACAGCCCGAGGGCTAAACTGCACAGCTTTTACAAAATGTGTAAAAAAAATTTACAAACTGATTGTGCTACATTGGTTGAAATGCTCGTTATATTAAGGATTGATTAAAATACACACTTTGTAAATTGGTCAATAATTCTTATAAAAATCACATATGATACGTCGAAAGACATAGAGTGATAGCTATATATAGACTGCTATATTTAGGGTACACCCAACTTAAAGTGCAAATGTAAATATTACTTGTAACATAGTTTAAAGCTTTTTCTATTTCTCCAGTCTGATCACACCTATCAACGACCCGATGTATTAACGACACCAAGTGAAAATGAGGTAATTCTTCATATCCTTTATCGTTTTTATCATGATTTTGATATTATTGTGATGCACACCGTACCTTGATAATATGTCTGGCTTTTGCAGTTACCACCGGTACCTGAACCTGAACCAACATATGAAGTTGTGAAAATTCCATCGGAGTTCCCCCGAAACCAACTTGCCATCAAAGAGGAAATTGGGCAGGGGGAGTTTGGAAAGGTCCACAGAGCTGAAGCCTGGAACATTTTGGACCAGCGGGGCACGACCGTAGTGGCCGTGAAGACAATGAAAGGTAAGGCGCTCTAATTTTTTCAACAAAATATTTTGAAGAGGGTTTCGTTTACGGTAAGTTCACTGTGTATTCAATTCGTGGTGCATTTCAATACATTCCCTGATCATATTCTATTGGCATTCCTATTGGCATTTATTATTTGATGTATTTTATTAATAATAATAAATAATAATTTATTGTACATCTATGCCCTATCGGACTAAGTACAGGTGAACAGATGAAAGGGTAATATACATGTTTGTAGTACAAACAGCTCTAAAACTACACTAATACAAAGGTTCAGCTTCTTCTCGTTTCTTAGTGATGTCAAAAATATAATTTGAAATGTGTTTGTTTAATACAGGATGATCAAAGCGCATAAGAAAGATGAATTTTCCAATATTAGTCAATATAGTTAATATTGACACGCTGGCTATCTAATGAATTGAGAATACATTTTCAGAAAATGACGGTTAGGACATTTACTTTCGGCTATGATTGTTTCTTTTAGCTGTGACCAGCCACGCTGCACTGTCTGCTTTCTTCAAGGAACTGTCGATACTGGAGGTACTCGGAACTCATCCGAACGTCGTATCTTACCTGGGTTGCTGCACAGATAAAGGTTTGTGCAAAACGCACTTTTAAAAGCTTTAGGCATCAATGGAGAATTATACTGCACAATGCAGAGAGTAATTTCTTTAGTGAAAATATAATGATACATCACGCCAAAAAGCAGTTACTCAAGCAACTGGATATGATTTTGGAGTTACTTGAGTAACTGCTTTTTGGAGAATCGTATTACATGTACCTGGATGTCTAACTTTCATCGACGTAATGATACATTTAATACACGTATTCTAGATCTGTACGTGTAACTTTCTTATTTCTAGGACGCTGCATAAATCCCCTTTCACACATTCACGAATTGGGCCTCAGGCCGTCCCGAAAACTAGGCTACGCTCCCAACCATGGTTAAGGAGTGGGGTGGGGGTGGGGGTTCTACCATAGTTGGCTGGTCACCGTAATAGGCCATAACATCAACAATTCGGGAGTAAGCCAGCTGTGTTCAGGGCGTATTCGGTTGTTGAATCTGTCTCAAATTTAACGGCTATCGCAGTCGCTAACCGTGGCCGAATTCACCAGACGCCAGCCAACCAAGCGACCAACTCCTAATCACGGTTGGTGGGCGTTCGGCTAGCACTCGGGAGGCCGAATTCGTGCATGTATGACAGTGGCTGAAGTCATATAATCTGTGTCTAGACCCGTTCTACCTGCTCCTTGAGTACGTGTCCGGAGGAGATCTCCTGTCCACTCTCCACACCAGCCGGACCAACCCGACATACAGGAACTTAGAGGGCGGAAGTAAGCCCCTCTCGTCACGAGACCTCACCAAGTTCGCCTGGGACGTGGCCAAGGGGATGAGCTTCTTATCGTCTAAGAATGTGCGTAAATCCACAGTTCTAAGGTTCTCATACACATAGAAATAGTGATGAGCGTCGGTAGACTGATATGCCAGGCCTTCGTTTCTTGTTGTTGTATTTGTTGGTTGTTTGGTTAGTACTTTAGTTCATTTGCTGAATTTCTAATAGATATATTGTTGTGTTGTTACACTCACTGGAACATTGTTAACCTTAACTAAATTGGTAAGTACTGTTTTCTTGTCACCAGTGTTTCTTTTGACGCACGTAGAAAACACCAGAAGGTGTGGGTGGGGGAGCTGATATAAAGATAAAAGAGACAAATGCAATTATCTTTTCCTTCAGATCCTCCATCGTGACTTGGCGACCCGTAACGTACTTGTTTCATCAGACCGGATCTGTAAGGTGTCCGACTTCGGTCTTTCAAGGGAGGGAGAGGAGTACGAGACGACCTCAGATGTAAAGTTCTTTCTGTGTAATGCTCTTCTTTATAGCTACTTTCCTTTCATTTTTATTTGATGTGTATCTCTTCGTATCCTGCTGGGGATGTTTTTAATGGAATTAATTGCCTACAACCACCACAGGCCCGTCTGCCCATCCGCTGGATGGCCCCCGAATCGCTGTTCCACCGAAAGTACACCACAAAGACTGACGTCTGGGCGTTCGGAGTGCTGCTCTGGGAGATCGCCACTCTGGGTTGGCTAGCAGTTAACCTAATAAATAGACTCTTACCTTGCCCTAATTAACTAAACCAATACCGTTGTGAGGCTCATACAAACTAATTAACAGCATGAACAAAACTCTATGTGCCCATTGTATTTATTTTTTTCACGGTGTTGCTCAGTGCAAAGCCAATTATTGACCACTTGGCCAATACATGCACAGAACTAAGGAACAGTTCATATACCGTGAATGTTTGTTTTCAAAGCGCGAGGATTGGATTCAAGGGGGAAACGTGTGTGTGGGAGGTACTAGTAGTTCCATAATTTTGCAGTTCGCGGGTAAAGAAACTGTTGAAGGACTTTGAAACAGGAATTTGAACGGTGTAAAGATGTGTCAACTGGAGGAGAACCTAGCCGTAAGCAAAAAAGATGTTCAGTGGTGGGACGTTTAGTGAGTGTTATTCTGATCAATGTCAGTAAACGTATACGAAAAAGAGGGACAGGAAGACAACGTTTCGTCTGTGTGTGAGAGAGTACATTTAATTCAATAGAAAAGAGTTACTGGTGATGCTATATAATGTCAATTGTACTTTGCAACACTAGGGAAGGAAGGCCAAAAGAGAAGGGATGACATCTGACATGCTTATGTTTTCCGCTTAGGTGCCACCCCATACCCCAACATGTCCATGCGCGAAGTTATGGACGGAGTGCAGCAGGGATACAGGATGGGCAAACCGCTACACTGCGATGAGGAACTGTGAGTCGAACTGTTTTTGATTCTGCTTTTGAACATGAAGTCTTTGTAACAAACGTTCTTTCTGTGTGGGAACCACTGTAAGAAACAGGAGGAGCCAGTAAAAACCCTTCTGGTCCCGGGCCGGGATTCGAACCCACGACCTCCCGGGCACCAGAGCTTCATAACCAGACGCTCTAACCGCTCCGCTAAAAGGTCTAGACCCCTTCGGCCGAATCAGTTGGTAGCGCCGATAACCCCCCCCCCACTGTTGCACTACTCCCCCTTTTCTTTAAACCCCCCACTGTTACATCTTCGTCAAGGCCCAAGGGTAACATCATTTGGCGAAGGTATGAGATCGTGGAACTTTAGTTGATACCTTACCTTATCTTAGATCCTTCCGCAACTTTGTTCCATAAGTCGACTTGGCAGAAAACTTTTTCCGAAGGTTACGGTTTTGTGCTGCTACTGACATTTCCTCAACTCAACTTAAATCCAAGTCTCTTCAATTTAACCCATTGTTTTGAATTGTTCGTCGGAGAGTAATTCTTTGCCGTCTTCTCGGACTTCTCGCCTTCTGGCTTCCAGGTCAAAAAGGAATTTTTGTTGCTAAATATTACGCATGGATATTTTTTAGCTACTCCCTGATGTCGAAATGCTGGAATGCTGATCCCGCCCAAAGACCAGAGTTCCGGAATATCCAACGGACTCTGGATACACTAATGGAGACCGAACATGTAAGTGGTTGCAAACTTTTTGTTCTTACGTAATTACTTGAATGTCTATATGAAGCGCTTACGATACTATGGCTTTGTAGCAGGTAGTAAACTACAATAAGTGCAATTTGTTTTAATTGCAATCTTTATTTGCAACACGAATATTAGAAATGATCCTATGAAAAGCAGAGGATCTGAATAAATGTAAGTAAGAAAGAGAATAATTTTCTTGTCAATAACAGAAAAGTTTGCAGTGTGAAAGTCAGTTGAATTTTTTTCAGTCATCAGCCAATGTTATGATTTAGGTAGACAGCGATGGTAATTGTTTCATTTTTCGTGTTTCTATTCTGATGCCAATGTGTGATCTTCATCCCGACACAGGACTACATTAACTTGGTGAATCTGGATGAGAACATCTACACAAGCCTGCAAACCACCAAGGACGAGAAATACTGAATGGAACGACCATGGCTTTTCTAATATTGTTTCTAATAGTCTAGTTGTTTGTTCGCTTGCTTGTGCATTGCGAGTTTTGGTATTACTAGAACTACTCCAGGCTTTTTAAGAATATTAATGATTTTCTTTCCGTACTAAATGCTGGCACTGTCAGGCTGTATTGTCATATAGCCAAGCTAGAGCGGCGGTTACTTTTCCGGGGGGGGGGGTTGCTGTATTAGTTGGTGAACTGCCTCGAAGGACAGCAAAAGATGCTATTTTTTTAATCCAATTCATCATTGTGAATTTAAATAAATGGTTTATTGGTCGAACATTACCCGTGCAATCGCAGCCTCTTTTATAGCGCTGAATTGATGCAGGGTTTACAATCACATAACACACATGATACATATAACACATTTTCTTCACACACTTTTGTGGAACTGTCGCAAGGGTCTGTGCGGCTGCCATTCGGCGCCACCAGGTGACCTCAATATGACCATCCTCAACCGAAGTTAGGTACCCATTCACACCTGGGTGGAGTGAGGAAAGTCGTGTCAAGTGCCTTTCCCAAGGGAACAACTTCGGGGCGCATGTCCAGACATGTCCCGGGTACGACTCGGGATCGAACCCGGGTCTCGCCGTTTCATAGTCGAACGCTCTACCACTACGCCACCCACGCCACATTTCTCTGATTAGATGTGCCACCCGACCAATACGCTCCCAGATAACATTTTAGCCCATGGGTACTTCCCCTCAGCCAATGGGAGCTGTTTATTTACTGTGGTTATATCCACATAATGTGAGACTATAAAATATCTGTGTAGCTATTTCATGCAAATAAACGGGGAAATGTGAGGGGAGACTGGAAATCCCCTCAGTGGACAGGACTGGAGATATACACAGAAACCTCGCCCCGCCCATGGGGTAACTCGCGTAAGGGAAACAAGAAACCACATCAGGCATGCCAGGGAACCACTAGTCAGGAGGTCAAGGGCACTAGTCAGCGGAAGGCCAACACCTGTGACGGCAGTCGTGTTACCAAATGTAGACATGATTAATGACCTCCTGATCTGTGAAAAATGCAGCACAACCATATCCATTGCAAGCTGACCTAACGGTCAATATTCTTAACATT
Source organism: Branchiostoma belcheri (assembly GCF_001625305.1). Taxonomy (NCBI): domain Eukaryota; kingdom Metazoa; phylum Chordata; class Leptocardii; order Amphioxiformes; family Branchiostomatidae; genus Branchiostoma; species Branchiostoma belcheri. The sequence continues at coordinate 8,567,714 of NW_017802379.1, read as the reverse complement.
GAGGAAATTAGAGCAAGCTGGCTACGATTAAAGGCGAATTAAAATGAAATGCATTTTATTAGTCAGTGTTTTCATTGCGAGATCTCACACCGTCTCACCCCGGCAAAGTCCCTCGGTGGCAAAACCGTCCCTCGGCGGCATAACTCTCGTCGCTCCCCGAAAAACATTACTAGTAACGCCGCCGCATCAGAAGTCTGCGGAGGTAGCCTCTACCAGGCTTGTGGCGGCGGTTGCAAAGAGTAGAAATCGCCCAAATAGAGAAATAAACATGCCAAGGGAGTTTGTCCCTTGAGTGAACATTTGCGGCAAAATGTTCTCTCAACGACTAATGCACTTGTTATTCCAAACAGTTGCCACAATTTCCCATTCTTTAACTTTTAACACTTGAGAAGATTAGCGAAAGACGTTAACGTTCCTACTAAGATCACGAAGCCCACTCATTATGCTGAACGTGGGACTATCCATTATCCACTGCCTTCAAAGAAGAAGTCAAACCTGATACTGACGCTTCGGCCATAGACATTTTAGAACACTTCGGCCACATGCGGTGGACGTTTCGGCCACATGCCGAGGACACTTCGGCCACGTTATTTATTGACAATACTAAGTTATCAAATAAATGCACGGTGTACTATGTGATATGATGTATGAACACATACCGATTCGTACCCCTCCCTGATCATCATCCTTGCCCCCACTCGTAGCCCTCCGTGATCATTATCCTTGCCCCCACTCGTAGCCCTCCGTGATCATCATCCTTGCCCCCACTCGTAGCCCTGCTTGATCATCATCCTTGTCCCCACCCGTAGCCCTCCCTGATCATCATCCTTGCCCCCACTCGTAGCCCTCCCTGATCATCATCCTTGCCCCCACTCGTAGCCCTCCCTGATCATCATCCTTGCCCCCCACTCGTAGCCCTCCCTGATCATCATCCTTGCCCCCACTCGTAGCCCTCCCTGATCATCATCCTTGTCCCCACTCGTAGCCCTCCCTGATCATCATCCTTGCCCCCACTCGTAGCCCTTCGCGATCCTTGCCCCCACTCGAAGCCCTTCGCGATCCTTGCCCCCACCTCGTAGCCCTCCGTGATCATCATCCATGCCCCCACCTCGTAGCCCTTCGCGATCCTTGCCCCCACTCGTAGCCCTCCCTGATCATCATCCTTGCCCCCACTCGTAGCCCTCCCTGATCATCATCCTTGCCCCCACTCGTAGCCCTCCCTGATC
>NW_017802379.1:8531248-8557437 GCF_001625305.1 Branchiostoma belcheri | reverse complement strand
CCCTTCGCGATCCTTGCCCCCACTCGTAGCCCTCCGTGATCATCATCCATCGCCCCCACTCGTAGCCCTTCGCGATCCTTGCCCCCACTGGTAGCCCTCCCTGATCATCATCCTTGCCCCCACTCGTAGACCCTTCGCGATCCTTGCCCCCACTCGAAGCCCTTCGCGATCCTTGCCCCCACTCGTAGCCCTCCGTGATCATCATCCTTGCCCCACTCGTAGCCCTTCGCGATCCTTGCCCCCATCGTAGCCCTCCGTGATCATCATCCTTGCCCTCACTCGTAGCCCTCCCTGATCATCATCCTTGCCCCCACTCGTAGCCCTCCCTGATCATCATCCTTGCCCCCACTCGTAGCCCTCCCTGATCATCATCCTTGCCCCCACTCGTAGCCCTCCCTGATCATCATCCTTGCCCCCACTCGTAGCCCTCCCTGATATCCTTGCCCCCACTCGTAGCCCTCCCTGATCATCATCCTTGCCCCCACTCGTCGCCCTCCCTGATCATCATCCTTGCCCCCACTCGTAGCCCTCCCTGATCATCATCCTTGTCCCCATTCGTAGCCGTCCCTGATCATCATCCTTGTCCCCATTCGTAGCCCTCCCTGATCATCATCCTTGCCCCCACTCGTAGCCCTCCCTGATCATCATCCTTGCCCCCACTCGTAGCTCTCCCTGATCATCATCCTTGCCCACACTCGTAACCCTCCCTGATCTTTGCCCCCACTCGTAGCCCTCCGAGATCATCATTGTTGCCCCCACTCGTATCCCTCCTTGATCATCATCCTTGCCCCCACTCGTAGCCCTCCCTGATCATCATCCTTGCCCCCACTCGTAGCCCTCCCTGATCATCATCCTTGCCCCCACTGGTAGCCCTCCCTGATCATCATCCTTGCCCCCACTCGTAGCCCTCCCTGATCATCATCCTTGCCCCCACTCGTAGCCCTCCCTGATCATCATCCTTGCCCCCACTCGTAGCCCTCCCTAGCTGATCATCATCCTTGCCCCCATTCATAGAAATGTAAGAATCATTTGGAAAACTAATGACAAGAAACACGAACTTGTGTATAATGAAACGGATTTTATTCTATCGCCGATGGTACCCTAGCACCGTAGGAAACTGATTCTGAAAAAGAAAATAAGAATGAGATATGATTGAATTTGTCAAGAAAATACAATTTCGTTTTGTAATGTTTGCTTTCGCCTAGCCTGACTAATCGTGCTCCTGGCGGCCGGCCGCCCCGAAGTTGCCGCATTAACCTCAGGCTAGCTTTCGCCTTGCTTGCTTGAGGCCGAAGTGTCCAGAATTGGGACATTCGGCACGTGGCCGAAACGTCCAGCACATGTGGCCGAAACGTCCAGGCCGAAGTGTCCATGGGCCGAAACGTCCGACATTCTGTAAACGTAGGCGTGGTAGTATGATCAGACGGTAACGTTAGTATATGTTCCCTATTGTAGTTTCTGTGACACTACGTATATGCGATTAGCCTTCGGGCATGTTTCGCAAAAGAAGTTTCAAATTAACAGTACCAAACTAGATCGCTACGCCGAAAAAGGTGTTACATTTCAAGCACTCATACAGGAAACGGCGGTCAAATGTCATAGGTCAAGTGCCTCGCGCGTGCCAGACGGATTACGTCATAGTTTCGGAAGGTGGCCCAGCGACATTTGGCGGAGGCGGTATGCAAACAAGTTAGATTACAGAAGCCAGCCTCAATATACACTCCAACCTTTAGAGTGGAGGGTCAAAACCTTTGTCTACATGCCATTGTAACGTTGGCAGTTATCCTCCGAGAACGACATCTGATATACTGTTGATAGAAAACCGAGAATTACCACCTGCACTGGGGAAGCCAGCAACTTGCAGCCATTTTCAGTATCGTTACGGCGTAAGTTGGCTTGTTTGTCGCAGTCTTCGTGTGAAAGGCACTCCCATAAGCGGTTCGGTAAGTTTTAACTGAGAACTTCATATGTTTAAGAGTCTAGTTTAAAGCTTCCGTTTCAATTTTTTAATACCGTTCACCTAAAACGGGTGAAGAGGCCCTTGGTGGTGCCTGGTGTAAGAATATTGCGATGGAATTCTCAGAAACTATATAAGGCTGCTTGACGCAGTCCATTGGACGTCAGCTAGTTAATAATGTCACTGTACGAAATCCTACCTCTAAGCACACCTTAAATCATGTGTAAAGGTACACAGGAGGAAAGAAACATGCTTATAAGGCGTGCATTCATACGGAGTGGAAATAGCACAAAAGACGTTTGGCTCCTGAACTTTCACTTTCGTAGTCTTACGTATACCTGACTTGTACTTTCGGTGGCACGCCTTCAGTGACCCGTGACGTGGTTTCCGTGCGTGTATGTATTATAGGCCTGCAGGGGACTTCCTTCTTAGTTAAAGATCTTCGGATTCGAAGAAGCCAACAACAACATATATTATACGAGAAATACAGACAGATAATAGATTTATTTCTGTGTCCACAATCACAAAGGGATATCTAATCTCCAAGCAAATATTTTCAGGGCTGTCGAGTGTGGCTTCTTGTCCTAAAGCAAGCCGCTGTGTTAATATAATCAGGTTCTATATATCTTCTTGTTTACGAATTCTTTGTTAACGAATTTCTTATGTACTTCCACAGATCAAGAGTGTAGGGGAAAGATTACTCTTTGTCAACCAGGATTCCTAAAATTCATCGTCGGTAGAACACAGCATTGTGCAAGTCAATCGTTCGTTGTTGTTAAACACAACTTGTTTATATATATATAAAGCAATGCCACGAGGAAGGCGCGCCGCAGGTACGAAGTCGCCAAATCAGTCTGCAGAAACCGGAAGTAGTAGAGGTAGTCCTTTGACGACGCCTGCTACAACCGGAAGTATTAGAGGTAGGCCTAAGACGGCTCCAAATGAGCCATCCCCTACAACCAGAAAAGGTAGATGTAGTCCTAGCGCGGCGCATGCTGCCACCATAAATGATACAGGTAGGCCTGGGACGTCGCCTGCTACAAGAGTCGGACGAAAATCTGCGAGGCCACAAAAGTCTGCCCCACCTACTACTACCAGCAAACCGAACAAACAGACAATACATGAGCCATCCCCTACAACCAGAAAAGGTAGATGTAGTCCTAGCGCGGCGCATGCTGCCACCATAAATGATACAGGTCTAAGGCCTGGGACGTCACCAGATGTGCCTGCTACAAGAGCCGGACGAAAATCTGCGAGGCCACAAAAGTCTGCCCCACCTACTACAACCAGCAAACCGAACAAACAGACAATACGAAGACAAAGTACACGTGAAACCAGTTTCAAGACAAAACTGAAGAAAGCTATAGCCAACCTCGTGCGGGTTCCAAGTGATGACAAATCGGAAACGGCGAAAATCTACAACCCTATCGTCAACTGTATCTTGGAAGAAATAAAGAAGATGGCAGTAGATGAAGGAGAGGACGACATATTTCGTCTCCGGCAGTTGAATTCCGGAAGCTACTTCGAAAACCTAAAGGTACCCTGACTTCTTTTGATTATTATTTTATTGAAGATTATTATTAAAGCAAATAATAGAGCATGATATTGAAAAATAAACTGTCCTCCAACTCAAGAAAAATCGACCGAATCTCTCGGGCTTCATCAGCTATCAGGCCCAAGCGCTGTAGATACGAAGCACTGGGTCAAAGTTCGTTGAAAGTCGGTACCGCCCCCGTCCCCATTCCTCAAATTTTCGGTCAGTCGTTTTTCTTGAGTTTAAGAGCAGTTTATTTCTCAATATGTAACTCAGATGAAGGTTTATGAATTATAATAAACAGAGCATGATTTTTGGTCACCATAAATGATACTCAATTGAAATTTACAGGTGGACACTACAAATGAGTTCGACTTCATGTTCTGTATCTATGGCCAGAAGCTGACTCTAGAGGAGACGGAGCCCAGTCTCGGGATGGTCGCCGTGAAACTTCCGAGGAAAAACAAGTCATCACTCCGCAATTACTTAACTCCAGACGGGTAAGGCTCATTGAAACTACAATCATTTTAAATGAAGAATTAAATGAAAAAAAAACTCATAAACAAAAAAGTTCAGCTTTCAAAAGGCATCCGCCAGCTTTCCTCTAGTCTGAAGGAACGTCACGTGACATAAGAGTCAAAGGCACATGATTGGATGAGTGTTGGTGACGGTAGATGGGTGCTTATGGATGACAAGGATCTGTTAAATCTTTACAGCTTCTCCAAGCTTAAACCATCTAGTCTTTCTGTTGAAGATGCACCCAGTCTTTCTCAATCTATACTATGGTACCCTGCGTCTTGCATATTTTCATTCTTTTCATCATTACAGATACTTGTCTCCAAAGAAACTGTTGAACCGATTCAGAGGCCTGGTGGAACAGACCATCGAGACTCTGAGTGCAGCAGGGGCGGACAGTCCTTTCAAAGGTCAGCTCATAATTAGCTACAAACATCTGGAAACTTTGGTAATTTACTGGTCAGAACTTCATGGTAGGATCCATTACAGTCTATGTTTCAATCTGTATAGTTTGAATTGAATGACTCAATAGTTGGTGTCAGAAGTGGGATTGAACAAAGTCTTCTCTGTGTGGCTTTAGACCTAGAGTTTAAACTGATGAGGCAGAAGGATGGATGCCCGGCTGTTACTCTGAATGTTGCCAAGAAAAGGCTGCAGATGTCCATCGACCTGGTTTTTGCCTTGGAGGTACCGACACCCTGGCCAAAATGTACAAAGGGATGGAACCAAAGCGTCACACACTGGCCTGACTCCCGGGACATCAGAGCGATCAAGAGGAATGAACTTCACCTCGTGGCCAAGGCAGCACCTCATGGTACATCTTACGTTTGTGGAACTTATGTCTCCCTCCTGTATGAAATAAAATCCTCTTAAAACACGAAATTAGAGATTTCATACTTCCGCGGGAAGTGTTTTGAGTTTTCGTGAAGGTATTGGAGCTGTGTGTGTGGGTGGGGGGGGGGGGTCCCCTAGGATGTAATTCAACACAGCCTTTAGCCATTTCCTGAATTCCTCCACGTACCACCCACTTACTCCCACCGGGCTCCGGGCGCGTGCTGGGCCACCTTCATATGCATGCTTAATGTTCAATATGACCTCCCTGTCAATCACTGTAACTAAATATATACCCTCTCTTCATGCCTTATTTTTGTTGCAGACAAGCATATACACAACCTAACAGACGCACCCACTACCCAAAACAATAACTATGTCACTTTCTTTACAGTAGCTATAGCGTCGTCTACACGACAAGAGTTTGAGTTTTGCAAAACAGATTTCTTTTGGGGTAAATCTTGTTAACTTCTTTCCAGATAAAGACCCTGACGGGGAGAAGCTATGGAGGCTCTCCTTTTCCCAAGCTGAAAAGGAAATCTTCAACGGACGCGGACAGATCCTGAGCCCGACAGACGCCAGCAACCACGCCACCTTGTGCCGCAAAGACTGCCTGCGATGCCTGAAGTACATCAAGTACAAGCTTCAACTGACAGGGGGCGTTTCTAGGGATGTCGATTTCGCCTCGTATCATCTAAAAACGGTCCTGCTACACGCCATTGTGAAGAGACCAGACGGCTGGGAGAATGAGAACCTGGTGACGTGTTTGGTGTGCGTCATCGATGTGTTGGTGTCCAGTATCGAGACAAGGCACCTTCCCCACTTCTTCATACCCGGTTACAATCTTTTCGAACCCGCGATATTCAAAGGACTGGAACACCTGGACACCGTTAAAGACCAGTTCCTCCGCGTGAAGGAAGATCTTGTGAACGAACGTCTTCCAAAGGAGCTAGATGCTTTGGAGATGCCAGTTCATTAAGATCCACACAGATGAAACTTACCATGAAAGTTCATCTGTGTTGGTAGTAATCAAAGTAAAACATTGAACTTTATTCCAACACACAGTTTACAGAGAGATCAAATTTTCAGCGACCACTGTCGCCTTCATCAGGATAATTAATGACCAATCACTTCACAGCGTGATCTCGCGAGAGTTACGTTTACAAACACGTGACCTTATTCACACGAGACTTTACCGATACGTGACGTAGGCAATTAACTCTCGCGAGATCACGTTGTGAAGTGATTGGTCATTAATTATCCTGATGAAGGCGACAGTGGTCGCTGAAAATTTGATCTCTCTGTAAACTGTGTGTTGGAATAAAGTTCAATGTTTTACTAAGATGAAACTTACGTTTGATGTGCAAATCGAACGACTGACTTTATTCGGATTTCCATTAAACCCACTGCTAGTGTACGGTCATTACAGAAGAAGAAATTTATTGCGCAAAAGATGTAGCGGGTACAACGTATGGCAAAATATACATACATAGTTGGTGATGCTAACATACATACATAGTTGGTAATGCTAACATACATACATAGTTGGTAATGCTAACGTACATACATAGTTGGTGATGCTAAAAATATCTAACAGTTCTACTAACTGTACTAAGAATCTGGTCTGCTTTTATATACAATGTAAGAGATACTATAGCTAATTATACTAATCTAACTCTATTGATAGCAATATAATATTGTGCCAGGAATTTATTACATTTTCTCGTTTTGTCAGCAAATTGTGTATAAATTGGCCTTCATAAGTGGATATATTGACAGGATATGATAGTAGCATATAGAATATCTCTGTCTTTGTATGGGGTAGCGTTATATCGGTCTTACATGTAATATATTGTAACAGTTTTCATCGGTTTTCATCATAGGTTGGGCAATGTATTATGAATTGTAGCAGGTTAATGATATGGATCTTTATTGCATGTTCTTGCCCAGATGGGCTTAATGCACAAGAGGACATGCAGTATGCAAAACATGAGTATTGCATACTGGAACGCTATACTATAATGCTAATTGCTAGGAATTTATACATTATAACAATACTATATACTACCTATCATTTACTGTTAGTAGCCCTTTCTTCTCTCTTTTGAAACATTTAGAAACATAATTACATAGTTTGTCTGCTATACATTCGTTCTTGCATGACATCAAGTGTTTAAACATGTCCTGCTTTGATATTTTCTTGCATATCTTGTCTAAGTGTAAAATATCGAGTAGTTCTTGGCTAATGTAACTAGTCTGTAGTCTTTTCGAACGCTATGCCAAACACTTTATACTGTGTCTTCTATCAATAGGGTATGGTTTAGAATTGAAATATAGTTTGTAAGTTAAATGTAATTAGGTGATAAACTTATACAACGCTTTAAATAGCTAGTAGTCTTCTGCATAATTATGAGTAACTATGAGTAGACTTGATTTGGCTTGAAATTAAAGTAAACCAACCAAAACGTTAAAAATGCCTTTTCTTTTCCTTTGACTGATTAAGACAATTCACCACAGTGAAGTGCTAGCCTGGGTACCCTAATCTCCAAGCAGATCAGTATCGGTGGCAAAAAAAGACAGTATCAAATTGGCCAGGCAGTATCCATTGGCCAGAGAAGCTCCATTAGCCACCGACGGGGATCAGGACAAAAAAAACGGCCATATATAAAAAGGTAACGATCATTCCCCACAACCTCTGCTTGGAGAGTAGGGTACCCAGGCTATGGATTTGTGGCCCACTCCCGTATTTCATCAGGAACACAACCAAACGCACTAAAGTAAAGATCTGTGCTGCTTTCGTTATGACGCGGTCATATATTTGTAGTCTCCACCAGACTCCTTTGCAGGCTTGATAAAGTGTAGGCCAGCTGGACCCTCTATGGCCGGCCAATTCCTGTTGACAATGATGTTCCCCCTAGACGATTTCTACTATCTATTAAGCCTGCAAAGGAGTCTGGTGGAGACCAGTCACAATGTGCGGTTTCATATTTGATGTCGTCAAATTTGAAGCAGGCTGAAAAAGAACTACAGGCCGGCAAGGGTCTAAGACAGTCTTTTCCTTGTAACAATACTGCTGAATTTTAATTTGTACGACACACTCACGACTATCCCAAGAACGTCTTTAGCTGTCGCACGACAATAGTACGGCGGCTGTCACACGACCCTGACCTTGTAGATAGGAAAATACCAGCATGCCAATTTTTTTTTTTCAAATAAAACGCACAGCTAATCAGTAAAATTGCTTCCCTTGTGTCTTGTTTTATTTTCGCTATTATTGGAAATTTGACTGACAAGACAACCATTTGTCGTGTTGTGCATCTCTGGGGTAGAAGAATGTTAATTGTGGGAAGCGGACAGGTGCGGCCAGCGAGGGATGCATGGAACATAACGGGACAGCCTGTTGTTGGCACTGGGATATTGTTAACTGTGAAAAGGAAAAAATAAAATGCAGTTGGTTAGGACTTTGACTTGAATTGACTTATCGTTCTATGTAATAATTGGATTTAATGTTGTACAAAGATCACGGATTTTAAATGACTCGTTTTAAAAGCTAATACCTATGATTTTATTGCAGTGGATTTTATATTACTTGTAAATATTTTAGCAATTTTTTTCAGTCTGATACATCTGATGAGACGATGTGCAAATGTAACATGCAAGTAGTGATATGCAAGTCAATTGAACAATAAACTATTTGATAAACCATTTGATTGATTGAATCCGAAGGTTCTGGGTTCGAATCTCAATGCTGTTGCCTACTTTAAAAGGACTCCAGTGACTGAATCTTTCTGTCTAATTGGGCTAAATGCACCTATTTACTTAGTTTGAGCTCCCGCTCGAGCCATTCCAGAAAGTCCCCACCATAACACTTGGTTCTCCATGGCCTTTCGTAGCTCGTTGGTATCATGCAAGTCAGTGGTGTAAGTGCACATGTGGTCTAGGGGATGTAAAACATGGAGTATTGAACACTGAAACACTACACTCTAATTCTACGTTCTAAAAGTCTATACATTACAACAATAATTACCTAACTTTGGCCATGGACGTCCTCTCAGATTGGACGAACTGTATGGTTGCATCTTAAACGATGAAAGAATGAAACAAAATGTTCTCAATGTTTTCGTTCACTAGTTCTGTCGAAAATATGCGAGTCAACAAACCCAAACTATGATATTAATATAAATAGAACTGAAAGCTAACTTATCTAAAACCAACGAAGCTAACTTCAATTTTTCGTGAAACAGGGGAAGACGTTTTTGTAATGTGGGAGTTTTCGTGTGATTTTACGTTAGCGTAACGTTAATACTGTAATTCACTTTATGTCACGGTAGCAAAAGTTCACGGTCTGAGAAAAGTGGACGTGTTCACGGAACTATATATTCACTGTGCCCACAGGTGCAGGAAAGAGAAAGTCTAGGAATTATTTGTTAACTGTAATGATAAGTTAAGGTACAGAAGTGACAGTGAAAACAGTGAACATAACAGTACAGTGCAGTGAAAAAATCAGGAATTACACCCAGCACATATTCGCCTTGTCCCATATAGTCTTGTGTGCTAAATATTTATCGGCGAGAACTTTGAAATTGTTTCATATTAGCGTGGGAATACTTGATCCTACAACAGGCCATTTTGATGTTTTCATTCCGAAGTGAACACAGCCATATGGCATTGGCAGCTTTTTCACGGGGGGCAACTTTTAATCGTCTAAGCCTTTTTAATTCCTTTTAATCGCTATCACTGATGTTTGTGACAGTTCCTATAGTTTGATGAAAATAATAGGAAAGAACATGCCTTGTGTTGTAAAATATCAAACATCTTTGAGGGAAAACATTGCTGCTATTTCGCTGAATCATAATTAAAATGGATCCTGCCAAAATCCTATTTTCTTAATTCCTTAATTTTAAAGGAATCTCTTGTTCTTGATTGTCTTCTATCTGCGCCACAATATGTCTTAATTTAGGCCACAGCAAGTAAATTTTATGGATGACATCATCTGCAGACTCTTAATCTAATGCGATAGGGCGAAAAAAAACAAGGCGGGCCGAAAAAAACAAGGTTCCTACATTTTCAAATTCTGACATCATAAACCTTGTTAAACAATAAATGCTAAGTTTACTGCCAACTATTTTAACATCCATTGTCACTGGAAAATAAAAGCTTTCAATCATATTGTACAACTAAATGGTTTTGATTCAGTGTGAACATCACATACAAAAAGAACGAAATACTAGTGCATCACCGCTTGTTTCCTCTCTTCAAATTTACCTGCCATCCACGTTCCGGCATGGCAACATACTAGCCTCTACCAGGCACCGCGGATCGCTGGAAAAATAGTAGAAATTGGCCGAAATAAAGGGATAGTATACCAGAGAAGATCCCGGGCGATAGAAGATCCAATTCGCGACCCACGGGTCTTCTATGGACCGGGATCTTCCCTGGTATACAATCCCTTTATTTCGGTCAATTTCTACTATTTTTCCAGCGATCCGCGGTGCCTGGTACAGGCTAGCAACAGACATCTTTGGCCATTTTCGGTATGTTGACCTCAGTACTCTGAAATCACTCAAAAATCAATGCACACGCTGATGTCATCCATGAAAATGACTTATTGTGGCCTTATGAGCTCCTCTGAAAATGAAGGAATATGTAGTTACGGCGTCAGCTGCCGCTGAGCATCAATTTCTCCTTGTCACACAAAAGCGTCATCAGCTCATCTGTGTCTCCATGGCAACGTAGAGGACCATCGTGCGCACGTCCTCCAGTCTACCACAACACAGGACTCATCTTACGGACTGACACAAACAACACAGTCGTTTTCTGCATTATTTCTATAACAAAATCCTCTCCAGTTTTTTATTTATTTATTTTTACATCGCTGGCTTCTTGTTTCATACGAAATGGGGTACGTAAGTCTCAAGGGAGATGGTTAAAAAGATTTTTTTTCTTCTTTTGAGGCTGGTAATTGGCGTACGTCCCGCACACTGTGTTTCGTCTATTATGATTTAATTGGCCTTTGATCGTGGTTGTTTAATGGGGCCTCTTTGATGGGGCAGTGGCGGCGATATAAGGCGCGTGGAACCGCGCACAGAAGTGAGAAGGTCTCGGGACCAGAGCAGGCGAGACAAGCGGCGGAGACGGCAACTGTTAGCCGGCTAAGCAGGTAGGAAACCCGCTCAATCTTATTTTGCTTATTATCGTGTGTTTTCTCGTCATTTTTCAAGACCCGGTTACATGTGATACGACTGCCGTACGCGTATATACGATCGCAATCCGAGTGCATTCGAGGGATAATCATGCATGTGCAAAGATTGAACTGTCTTGTTTAATCTCCAAGCAGATCCCTTTCGGTTGCAAGACAGTACTAGTATCCATTAGCCAAAGAAGGTCGCCCTTCACCGACGGGTAGATGGGGGTAGCGACAAAAAAACTGCCATATATAAAAAGCTAACGATCATTCCCCCATAACCTCTGCTTGGAGAGTAGTCTTCATACGGAAACGCCTGTCTTTTAGATCCTTGTTTGCGGTTGGTTCTGTCACAACCCGCATAAAAAAATTCCGAGTACGGCATCAAAATCATACGACGATTGTAACCGCGCTGTATGGTAGTAGCAGATGTAGTAACGAAGGCTTTCGCAATGTTTTTTTGTATGTCAACTGGTGTCTTGTTTTTCTGGCCACGATGTGTTTTTGTAATTTGTGAGACTGCCTTGATTCTTGAGTGGTTGGAAGGCCGTAATGTTCGCTAAATGAATAAAATCATCCCTGGAGATTCATGTTCATATTTAGACATCATGTTGGTGCTTTTCATTTTTTGGGATCAAATTTCGTTACAGCATGAAATGAAATCACGACATGTATCAACATTATATTTAGAATTTATTTAAAGGCATCCAATGCGATTTCATGGCAGCAAAAGTGGAAATATTCTGAATAAGGCAGTCTTTGTCATATTCACACATATACTGCTTCACATTAGCACATTTGAGTCAGTATTTCATACTTTGGGCTTTTACAACTGCAGAAACAAGTCCCAAGATGAGTCCTTTATTTTCTGGGAGGTACAAAAAAAACAGCCCAGGGCCCTTCCAGTAACCATTTTCCATCAGAATTTGGTGAATTTTTTGTCCAAGATGGTCTATATACATTGGGACAGTGTGGTTTCAACTCAGTATGTAGATAAACAACTAGAACATTGACTTCGGGTTTTCCAATAACTAAAAACTGCACTGGATGCCTTTAATCTGATGTTGTCAGCACATTTACGACACGGTAACGTTTGTCGTAGTCCGTCGTACGATTTTCGTACGAATAGAATTAACCTGAGACAGAACAAACTGCCGACGAGCAACAAGATAGCTATATTTGAGCAAGACAAGTGTACGACTGCCGCAAGAATAACCCCAGTGTGCGATCGTACGACGAGGCCGGGCCCTTAGTCAAACCGGCAAGAGAACGACAGCATGCGGACTTCCTAGAGAAATTTTTCACAGAAGTCTGCAAAGCTACCGTCTTGTTATTGAAAAAAAAAAGAAGAAATCACCCAAGCTGCTTCACAGTAATTGCGTATCCAATAACAGTTGAAGGATCATAAAGGTTCTACCTCCATGAAAAGATGTTGGTAACATAGGGGCTCAGAAAGCCAAAGGTCTCTTGTACCGCGCCGACAGCACTTTTGAATATTAGCCTATCAGTTCTAAAGACATATGTTACACCACTTGTTCGGTCATAGATAAATACCCCACTGAAACTGTACAGAAATAAATGTGGCAACGAAAGCGCCGTATATTTTAAACAGTTTTATTAAATACTTAACGTAATGAACATAAAACATGCGATCGACTTTCACGTTTTTGTTCCGTTTTTGGGTGTCAGATACATTATAACCATATGAATTAAAACCAAGCAGATGTTAGGGGGGAAAGACAGGAAACAATTCTTTTCTTCGTTAGAAGGAGCTCACGATATACATAACTACGATAAACAGTGTGTATCTAAGTCCAGTCTTATTTGTTGCAATTTTCCCTAAATTGTGGCAGTGGCTAGCAGACAGGGGACCATACAAACTGTCTCAAGAGCGTCATCAGACAAGCACTCTCCACTGGTGTTATGTTGGTTGTTATCTGCTTGTTAGCTCTAACTAGCACGTCATGGGCTAAGTGTGAAAGGAGTTCGAGAGATACATGTACATACGAACGTGTTATTGCGCGGGTTAGACTCGAAAGACTTCAGTTTGAATGGCATATAGACACCTGTCCTGAGTGTCCATCACAATTAGCAGTTCAACCAATGAGAGAATGGCAATTAGTGGTATGTGTATATGTGTGAGTGTGTTTCGGTATATTTGTTGACAGCATGATTTGGGATGGATTGTGATGATATTTGGTATGTGGATAGGTCTTGGTACGAAGGCGGCCAGGGTTCTATTTTAGACTTTCGTTATTCCTTGGTAACACAGCAACCCTTCCAGCTTCTTATGTTTTGTAATTGTTCAGGTGCACACATAACGTTACATAGTTTTTTTGTTACAGAAAAAAATGGTATAGATTTGAGCGCCCTAGCAGCTAGTTCTAGAACTGCAGGGCAGTTTTTGTTATCCAGTATGATGATTTCCACTGTATATACCGTACAAGAGTTGTATGAGATGCAGAGCTTGTGCGATTGGCGCTTGAAACTTGAAGAGCGCCACACGCGAGCTCTTCATCCCAGCCTTCTCACCCAGACGACCGGCAGATCGTACCACACATTCCGCGCGAACGTTTGACGTCTGACTACTGACACAAATATTTTGCTACGTGAATCGTCCAAACGTCGAGGCGGTTTGGAATGTTTGGCTGCTTGTTAGGGGGGCACACAAAGCTCTACATTTCAATGGGACTACAAATCACTGATAGGTTTGACGTAACTGTTACGTAGAGGGGTCTGAAAGAGGGAAGGATGAAGCATTTGTTCACATCTACATCCTGTCGTACAGTCAAAACAAACAGGGCACACAGTTTCTATGGTCCTGCCTGTACACAATTAGCAGTTCAACCAATGATAGCTTGGCAATTAGCGTTTTGACCAATAAGAGATGTTCTTTTGCTATTGCTGCATACAGAAGGAACCTTATTGACCATTCTACCTCCTCATCCGCTCTTGACAGGTTTTCTTCTAGTTTTTCTGTGATGTATTGTTGAGAGAACCGGTCTGTTGACGTCAGGGATCCAGATCAAACCAGATCAAGCCGGCCAAAACTCACCCAGTCATCTGCTACTGACTCGCTTTAATGTAACGCCATTGAAGAGTTAAAGGTGGTCAGTAGTAGGTCACTGTGGGGGTCCTTACGTCGTTCTTCTGATGTCCTTCTTGGTATACTGTGTCTCTTCAAGCCAAAGGAATTGCCAAAGAGTACTGATCTTGTGTTTAGATGTACACAGTTATCATATGGAACAGACAAGTCCAAACCGTACGCTGGTACATACTGAGAGCAGTCAACAGATTAAACTGACGTTTAATTTCCTATCAACTGTATACCATTGTAGGGAACAAAGGTATTGTTCTGCACAAGAAACAAAATAGCTGCAATATCATAGTATTCATGTCAAGATACCTAGGGAACGTTTCAAAGATTCATTTTGTTTAGCAGTAGAAGTTCTAATGACCCACTGCGGTAGCAAGAATTAATGACAAAGAGAGAAATATTCACTCAGAGATCTAGATGGGGACGGCATTTCAGTACCAAGGAAAGTTACCGTCTAAAGAGTAGCGTTTAACGTTTTTTTCTTGCGAAAAAAACGACAAAACAACAATAAGAACAAGAACATGATTAGATACACTATACCGGCACTGATTGTATGAACTTTTAATTACTGTATTTTTATAATTATCTGGATTTTTAATAGTAGTAGTGTCATTTTGCTGCTTGATATTATTAATTCATTCCGCTGTACCAAGTAAGCAAAGGAAAGCAAGTAAGCAAGCAAAGACATGTTTTTCTGAATGTTTTATATTTCATATCTCGTATTGGACGAACGAATTGAATGAGAACATTATTTATTCAGACTTTCAGGTGGAGGCTTGATGACAGTTGGCGCCCATGAGTGGGATGTCATGACAGATCGCTAGAGGGCGCTCCTGGATGGTGACAGAAAGTCAGTCGATAGTCTGGGAAGGGTCGAGGCCCGTCAGCAGGTTGCATCTCTTTTCTCTACCCAGAAATCTCAATCTTGAACGGCGATAAGATATTACGCTATATCATGGTTTTACAGAATTCTGACTGTTATACATATTGTGTACGCATTGTAATGTTTCGACAATTCGAGTCTGTTTCAATGGCCATGTCGACACGTGTTGTCAAAAATTAAAAGTATGTGATAACTGTCATAGAGCACTCTCGTATATCAAAAATACAGCAACTTAAAACAACTGAGTGCTGCATTGTATATGTGTCACGATTGAAAAATTCCTGTGTTTGTATACTTGCTTCATTTTCTGCGATGTTTTCAGTTTTTGAGTTATGCTTATTTTGTGTGGGTTTGCTTGTATCACAAGATTTTAATGTAGATTTTACGTTTTGCATTCAGTTAGCTGTATTTCAATCTTGATTTGGATGTAAGCCGCTTCTGTGAGTGCATTACAGTAATGTGATGTGTTGACTTCTTAGGACTTATAATAAAAACTTCTCTTTTAAGAAACAAAGGCGTCTGCATGTTCTATGTCAATGAAATTTGTCTTAGGATTGAGATCTTTTCAAAATAAGTTAAGAAAAAATTCTCTAGTCAACAAAATGCAGGCTTAAGCTTCTATGCAAAAACCGGTGAATACACTAGAAAGCATGGTTATTGACTACAATACCCCCCCCCCACACACACACATATATAACGTTACCTCTACATACATACATAACGTTACATACACACAACTGCACTGTTTTTCACACATCGTTATTTTATTGTAAGTTCTTACTTGTATGTTGTACCGAGAGAGAACAAGAACAAAAATTACGACAATGCACACTGATTTAGTGTTGCTATTTTGGTGGCATATATATAGATTCTTTATTGACACAACAAAAAGTACTTTTGTGTGGTCTTCTACAACTAAGGATCTAACAAAGCTAAATACATGTGTGGCTTGGTTCGTTCTTGTCTGTTTTAGCAGCAGTAACTGTTTGCTTTGTAATTATAGTAGCCAAAGCAGACAACATGACACATTTCAGACGACAGCCCCTCATGTCACCTTGGCGACAAGACTGTGTCATTTCAACGTCCACTCCATTCCCTTGTGAACGAGCTAAAACTGGAATTCACTGGCCCGTTTTAAACAGATAACCCACAATTAGCAACCTCTGATTCGTAGTTATCGTTTGAGAGGCGATTAGTCGCTTGGTTTCCCGCGCTTTTATGTCAGACGACAGACGGCGTGGGAAATCCACCTGACGGAACTTTCCTGTCATGATTTGCCGGGCCATTGGTGGCGGGAAAACCTATCCTCTACCAGGCCTCAGAAGCGTTTAGAAAGAGACGAAATGGAGTAAAGAGACATTTTTTACACAACCAAGTCTTTTATTCAGCCGACGTTTTGGTGACCGTCTGTCACCTTCCTCAGGGCAATTCTGACTGGTTCACGTTCAAATTCACATATTGTGCGTTTGGGAATGAGTCTGTAGCAGCGACACCTGTGCTGCAGTGCAATGTGAACCAGTCAGAATTGCCCCGAGGAAGGTGACAGACGGTCACCGAAACGTCGGCTGAATAAAAGACTTGGTTGTGTAAAAAGAGTCTCTTTACTCAGTGTCTTACCAACCTGGTGAAACTATTCACGGATGAGAGACGAAATCGGTTCGAGAGCGGCAAACTGTACTCCTTCAGCGGACGAACTCCCTTGGCATGTTATCCGTCTATTTGACCGATTCAGTTTACTCTTTTTATATGTTTCTGAAGCCTGGTAGAGGCTAGGGAAAACCCACGGTCCTGGTCGAACTAAACCGCCCGGGAAACATTTTATACCAGGCCTTCCTAAGGGGATATGGAAGTTCCTTCCTAAGGGGATATGGAAGTTAGACATCGGAAAGAAAAATAGGGTCAGTAATTGGCCATATGGGGAGAGGGCTCGCCATAAGGGTAACGTTTCGCCTTGTGCGGGCAAATGAAGTCCCTATGGTGGCCAAACTCTATGTATAGCTACAGGCAAATATTCTACCTATACTCCGACTCAGAATACGCCCGACGTTTACAGCAGACCAGGCTTTCCTAGACCGTCCGTAGACATGTTATCATCTTGGTTACCTTCAAGAACGATGATAACTTTCTAAGACGTTCCAAGACACGCAATGACTCAAGACTTCAATCCAGACGTCAAACTGACTTTCAACTTGGCTGACGTGCCTGTGAAGTAATAATCATGAAAATGGTTTGAGTTTTGGTAGATATTCATAAAAGGCTTGGACCATCATAACTATAGCCAAAAATTTGAGTTGTGCCCCTTTTTTTTCTTGGTGAGGCCATATTGAACACATTGAACGCCTCTAGTATATGCATTTTCTTTGAAGCGTATCATTTTCATTACAGTGTGACATTATTATGTACTAGTAGAAAGAAGCCGAAAACAACATCGTCGCCTCTCTATTTTTCAAAAAGAATTAAGTTGTCTTCCTCGCATTATCCTAAAAAAATGTTACATGTACTTAAAAGACCAATCCGTCTTCATTTTGGTACTAGTGTGTCAAGGAACGCAGCTACACGATGACATATGATGGACTTAAAATAGTTTAATCTTTTTAAAAATCAAACATCTGATGCGGTCTTCAAACGTGTTGCCGCCCTGTACGGGATTAGCCCACAATGAGGACAATACAGGGGTGTGTTCAGATTAGGGGGGATCTTGACACGTAGATTATCCGCCAATGACGGATGATGTTTTTCCCGATGATCTGACCCCAGGCAGAGATTATCGTGCTCTGAACAAGACGGCACTTTAAAGGGATGTTTTGGAACTTTTAACGGAAATTTGATCAGTGTTTTTATACATGACAAACTAGAAAGGGTACAGACTCAAGCTGCAAGATTCTGTATGAACAATAGTGTCACGGAAATGAAAAGAAACCTACAGTGGCGGCTGTCACTAGAAGACAGAAGAAAAATGTCCAGACTATGCATGATCAAGGACATTGGTGGACGTCCCAACTACTAAATACCTAATACTAGCCCAGAAGAGAACAAGAAATAGCCATGCCTTCAAGTACCAGAGTTATCAACCAAGGATTGAGGTGTTCAAGAATTCATTCTTTCCTAGGACTATCGCATAGTGGAACTCACTGTCACCAAGTACAGTAGGGGCATTGTCATTAGATAGCTTTAAACAATGTCTAGAATTAGATGTTCAAGGGTTAGGTGTAACAAGTCAACCGGTATAATGTAGCCAGCTGCCGCCGCGCCGCGTGCCTGCGAAGGCGAAGCTGGTGTGTTACGCCGAAGGGCGGTTATACTGGCTATACAGATACAGATACATGGGCGAAAATTGGGAGACGGTGTTCTAAATATATATTTTCACTCATAAAACATAGGGTCGATTCATTCATAGTCCTTGAAGGTATCTAAGATGATAAATGTCTAGGGACAGTCTAGGACAGCCCGGCCTGTGGTAACGACGGACATATTCTGAGTACTCGTTCCCTTTTTCCATCCCAATAAACCAGCTGCAGTACACGCAGCAACACGAAGGAGGCGCTCTCCGCAGTCCATAACTGCCGTGTCTTCACACTGCCAATACTACTAGTGTAACAACGTGTACATGCAACATCCAAACAAACAGATTATGCCACTTCTAATAATTCTAATAATACGACTGCTTTATGTTCGTAACACTGGCCAACAACAACAACAATGACAATGTGATCAATACAAGCAAGTCTATTCTTAGAGACTACTAGTATTACTACAGGAAAATGAACGTAAACGGCCTATGACATGATGTGAGTTCTAAAGGCGTTACTATCTGTTACAATACTTAGTCTCTTTTGTAATGCACTGTACATTGGCCTATTACATAGATATGGAGTCGGGGCATGACATAAGTAGATTCAAAATGTCTGTGTTTAGGAAAAGGTTTACTAGCTTTACATATGATCATTTTCATTGATTTTTGTCTATCTAAAGTATAGGCAGGACGCATTACCCTGGGGACGGGAGGTCTTTAAAATGACTCGTTCCCAGGAGAAATGGTGATGCATCAAGTTCCGGACAGCTAATAAAAATGGCGCAAAACGTTTTCGCACCTCAAGACTCGAGATGCAACAGAATGGTCACCTGCTTGGCATTTCTTAAATCTTTAAGGAGTTTATCAGACGTCTGTCTTTCGTCATCTTGTTATCTTGTCATCCTGTCGGCCTGTCATTAAGAAACGGAGACATAGCAAGAATCCGTCTCAACATTCGTGCTATAATCATACAATACGCTTTAGGCGTTCTGTTCATATAGATGTAGCTATAACAGGAATTCACGGACCGCATACATATTTATCTTTCTTTTTCTTCAAAAAGCTTGAGAAATCTATCTGTCAATATTCTAGTCACTTCTTCAACATCTCTAGTTGAAACAACACTATCTCGATGTGTATCAACATTCAGTAAACAAAAATGCAGAAACTGTGACAGAAAACGGTTATTGGTTAGATCCTGGGCTGATTTTTGGGGTACGACCCAGAAAATGAAGGACTCCTCTTGGGGGCTTGTTCCTGTGCTGTTTTCAACACCCAAAATATGAACTCCAGATCTTATGTGAGCCAGTATGTGTTAAAATCATACAGATTGCCTTATTCAGAACATTTCCAGTTTTGCCATCCGGAAATCGCATTGGATGCCTTTACATCAAACGACATTAACTCCTACATAGCATGTTCTCCCTTACCATTTATTTATCCATTTCCACCCACTTGCTGTTCTCTGTTGTCTTTTGTCATGTCTTTTGTTATTGTATACTTGTATGTTTGGTGGTGAGCTTAAAATATAGATAGAGTACCTCACCACCATGTCTTGTAACGACATAGGAACCACTCTACTTCGTTTTGATGGTCGCTCGATTAACGTACATCCTTACTGTCTTGTCCCTTCACCTTTATCGTCCATCGCCCCGTTTTTTTTCCTCAGACACCTAGACCTGTTCTTAAGAAAGATACCAGATCGTGATAGGATGTCTTCAATGAATGGCTGTCGCCACTCGTCCCATCCTAATCAGCCACTCCGCCCAGGGCCATCATTATCTATACACTAATGAAGCGTTCTGATGAAGTGATAGTATTATGATACTCTTACACCTTTTGTGTTGGCGACTCGTCATTTCCGTAAAGCCCGACAATTCGTGAGATAAAAAAAAAGACGTCGACTAGTAAATGTTAAAAGAGAACGATAGAAAAGGCTTAGGCTGTCTTGTAGTCAACAAAGGGGCTCGGGGATAGTCCCTCAAACAAACAAATAAATCACTCAATAACAGACACAAGAGGGGCTTTTGTGATGCCTTAGTTAGTTAATCCATTGTTGGACTTAAGTCCTACAATTTGGAAGATTAGAATAGAAAAACAAATATTTGAAAGAAACCGCATGAAACTAGAAATGTCGACATTTGCTAGGGAGCAAATACAGCATATTTCAGTCCATTTCTCTCCCACGCACTCTTAGCATACTAAGTACGTCATACGATCGTTGTACGATTGCAAACGGAGGGCATTCTCAGTGGATAGTCGTGCGTGTGTCCCTCCATCCAGCCATCATATGCATGTTACAACATCCAAAATACTGTCTCAGATCTTTTGTCATTCTGTCGTATCAAACTCGTACGACAACTTACGATGAATTTGACCGCGCCGTAAGTTTTAGTCTGACTTTTTTCTTTTCTCTCCATAAAAAATTATCTTCCTAATATGGAAGGCGTTGCTAGCTCTGATTAATATGTTGACGATACACGAAAAACATTACCACAAACACTCAATCTCAGTCAACTAGTGCTCTAAATGATGATTGATTGACTTTTTAGCATCACATTTACATGTACAGTTATCTTTACTAAAATGGTTCTGTTAGATGGTAGTTTCTAAGTGAATCTGTGTGCTCGGTTTGGTTCTTTTTGTGTGGTGAAGATTTTCCCACTTGAAATTAGACGTGTTCCCGAGAAAATTCTCAGTCTTTTAGGGAAGATAACGCCTTGACATGCATACTGGCGTAAATACGAGATCATTAGGGACCAGTTTTTATCTGTTATCTGAGAGATTTTGGATAGCTGGCGCGCCCTAGAAGATTTTCACAAGAGATAGCAGCGCCAACGAGCGCTCTAGACCGGAGTTATCACAACGAGCCTCGTGAAGGGCAGTTTTCAGCCTGAATTACTACATGTAGATATATTTTACCTGCCGAGCCTCTTTTGTCATATTTGCGAGGTGTCGAAAATGTTTTATATCAAAGCTTTTCATTCACTCCTTGCAATCTCGTCTTCCCGTGAATTCTCGCGATAGTTGAACGTGCCACAGACGAGGTATATCATGTCGATTCTTCAAACATTAAGTACAAACAGTCGTGTTCTCTGCTCACTGAATGAAGAAAAACAAAACATAAAACCAACCGGAAGAATTGAATATAATCAACGATGCTGCCAAATAAATCGATATGTGAATTACGAGTCAGTCCCAAGGGACCAGCTCTTGCAAACTTAATTAATTCTATACAAGATGAGTTTCCAGTTTTCGACATCTAGATTAAACAGAAAAGTAGAATGCAATATACAACTAAACAAACCATGTACTCAAGAAGCGAGAAGAGGTTGAACTTGTACAAAGTAGTTTACACACTTAATTCTGATTTATTCATACCCTTAGCTTGTAAGGGTATAAACGTAAAATCAAGGTCTTTCATTCGTTCATAGATGTGTTGGGAATGACTCAATTACGATTGAAGCTCCTTGGTTGCACATAAATCAAAACAAAAATACCGTAGACCTTGTCACAATAACAAACAAATTGTTTACTGTCCTGCTTCTTGATATGACAAAACTTAGAGGCCTGTTTGTTTGTTTGTTTGTTTGTTTGTTTGTTTGTTTGTTTGTTTGTTTGTTTGTTTGTTTGTTTGTTTGTTTGTTTGTTTGTTTCTTCAAAAATTCATTCTCATCCTTGTTTTTGATTTTTTTTTTGTTTCTATCAGACGATAGTCTAGGATCACAGATGATATATATGATACGATGACGACAACTCGAAGGCCCTCAGGCTGCCTGATATCCAGGCCATTGTTCCTCTAATTAACCTGTTTCTTCAGGAACTTTAGAGAGGAGCTCACTAACAAAGGAACCTCCCTTCATTACACCTATTTAATCATAATCATTTCCCAGTGGCTAAATATTTCCTTCTTTCTTGAAAACGACTTCCTTAGGCCATGTTGATTTGATTATATGGATGACATCCGCGCGCGCATGAATTTTCGGCCGTTTCCAAAAAAACGTTTTCAACCATACTGTAAATCGTTGCAAAATGAGTAAATATATACCATAGGTTTAAAAAAAAAACATTGGAAAACGATACCAATGTCGTAGAATGTCAAAATCAAACGAAAAAGACGAAAAGGTAAACAATACTCTGTGTCATTTGTTCAACCTTCATGACCACGTAGATTTCATAATGAAAGCAACTTTTTTTTGGCCAAACTTTTTTTATTCGCACGCTCGCATCAGTTTTGGGGTTCCCAGAGAATGCCATCCATATAATCAAATCAACATGGCCTTATCTCGAGATGGAGTGTGCCAGTTGATCCGGGGTAAACATGTCTTTATCTCAAACAAGTTGGAGACAATCGGGGCGAGCATACATAAGATTTCACAGTGTTAAGGTACATCATCAGAATAGTCTCAGTTCTCAAAATAATTATGAATGAATATATTTATTTTCGTGTCGCCCATCCCATATGGGCTGATAGGACACCAGAACATAAACATAAACATAAACATAAACATAAACATAAACATAAACACAAACATAAACATAAACATAAACATAAACATAAACATAAACATAAACATAAACATAAACATAAGCATAAGCATAAACATAAACATAAACATAAGGTCAAACTAGAGACATCAGATAAAGAATTTAATACAACGTTGTACATAACATAATTGTAAATATACTACTCAAAGTTTGTGTAAATATGTTTTACGACGGGACCGTTAATTAAATGAATCGATGTGATTGGTCCGAGTTGATGTTTGGATTGATGTGATTGGTTCTACAAACATGTAACAACTCTTGTCACTGCAAAGCTGGAACCACCTGTTTTAAAACAGGGCCGTGGGACGACAGAAAAAGACTCAACCACAATGTCCATTTTTCTCACTGCTACTATAGAAACCACGAGGTGGCCGCTTCCACAACTGACATCAAAAACATCTGGGCAACTGGAAATGTCGTCTGGGCGCTTTAGCACTGAAGAAATGGAACGATTTGTAACATTTCAAAGAAAAAGAGACCAATTTTCATTCCTCCCTTGAAAATTGCACCGAAAGAAAGTTTTCCCACGGTAAAAAGTGAGAAAATACAAGTGACATGTGGTTGTCATTGATGATGTTATTTTAAGTAGTTTAAGGTCTTGATATGTTTTGTTCATGTTTTTTTGTCCTAGTAACATTTTGAATAAAGAACATTTGTAACGTTAACGGTAAAACCTTGTCTTTTAATTTGCTACAGGGGAAAAACACTGAAAGATATTCTATATAAAATGTGTGTTTTAAATACGTGAAATATTGCTATACATTAGAATATAGAATGTCAAAGTATTGAATATGAATATGTCTTTATAACAACGGTATTTTGCTTGTGTCTCTCCATACACAGTGTGAACATATTTCATTATCAAGATTTCCCTGTGTATACAATTACACACCGGCTGTCATTTGAAATATAGTATGGTTCCACTGAAAACAGACTACGTCTACCACCTTTGAACTCTATTATATTTTCCTTATCCCCATTGTAAACCCTAGTATCTTATTGTACCACAATATTCTACTACAAAGCACCATATTCTACCACAAAGCGTTGCCTTTAACAAACTTCAAAGCAAGTAACACAAAAGTCTATGTAATTTTTATTTCAGACTTATAACAATAACGTTGACAATCACAATTAAATGATGAGCAGTTTCTGAATTCAGAACCAAAAACTTGGTCTCACAACTAAAATCCATTGAAACAATGTCTGAAGATACTAGGCAAAACTAACACCTCTCGGGGCATATAACGCCTATATCTTCTGAAATATCATACAGATACAGCGGTGGAAACCTCAAAGTGTTAGTCGTCTTTGGGGAGCCGCTATCTGTTGAGATGATCTCGGTTGGATAATCACTTTAAAAGTCCAGAGGCATTTCGAGAGCCTAATTGAGCCAATTGTCACAAATTACCCCCCCCCCCAAAAAAAAACCCTTACACACTGTGGCAACACAACGCCAACGCTAAGGCCACAGCAAGTAATTTTTATGGATGACATCAGCGCGCGCATTGACTTTTGCCTGATTTGGAAAAAAAACAAGAAATTTTGTTGCCTTCTGACAGTGGTCACCATGCCGAAAATGGGCAAAGATGTCTGTTACCATGCCGAAAGGTGGATGGCAGATACCTATGAAGAGACGAGACAAGACAAGAAAAGGCTCTGATTTAATGTTTTGTTTCTTACTCTGATGCAGTGATATGTGATGCTGGCTGTATATATGTGATGTTCCTACTGAATCAAAACCATTTGTACAATGATTGAGTCAAAGTTTTAAAATGTAGGAACCTTGTTTTTTTTTCATCCCGCCTTGTTTTTTTCGCCCGCTCGCATTAGACTTGTAGTCCGCGGAGGATGTCATCCATAAAATTTACTTGCTGTGGCCTAACCGTTTTCCCACGTACGAAAAAAATCCGTACGTTCTGATTTTCCCACACTTTGATATTCCCATATCTCTCACGGTCCTCCAGGTTATGTTTGATCGAGCGTAAAATTTCCTCCTTTTGACGTAGTTTATTTTTTCTCTTTTATTCGCCGCTTTTTCTGAAAACTGTTACAGCTGACACATAGAGAGAGAAAATCTTAGACTACTTTTGGGTGAAATAAGAAGCCTAAAGAAACCCCTGTCTTTAAATTCATATATATTTATAGAAGTTATATACTTACATATCTCACATTTTATGTTGAAATTTGTGTTCTTCAAATTAGGGCAATGGACGGTCAAATGAACATATTTCTAACAAATATCAAGTAAAGATTTTTTAAATAAACAACAATTTTCTAAACAGCAACCTATCCAGAGATATGACACATTTTCTTAAAACAAATCTTGACGCTTTTGTCTCAAATTGCTTAAATGTAATTAAGATATTTTTTGTCGTGGTGCTCATCAGTGCATGACGATACTTCGTGGGAACATTCAGTTTTAGTCATATCCACAATAGGATATCAATCAAGACATATTAAGTTGAGTAAAACACACTGATACAGGCCCATGTCTAGCCTTTGGTCCCCAGCACGTACAGATACGCGCCTCTGATTGGTCCGTAGTACGGTTGGGTTCTTGTCTGTGATTGGCCAAGCGCGTGTAATACCATAACCTGATCAACAGGTAGCACGTTTCAGGAGAAGACAGGTACAAATAGTACATGTTTTACTACGGGAGTCTCACAGCCCATGAAACTACTGCGTGGGACGGTACGGTTTGTACTTTTGAGTCACTTTTTCCTGAGAATCGCCTGACTCATAGGTAAACGACTGATTGTTGACATTCCCACTCAATTCTGAGGAGAAAATTGACAAATTTCGCTGTTTGAATCGTTCAAAAAGGCACCAGGTTGACTTAAAAAAAGAGCTCTACTGGAAGACGCAGAACTTGGCCGTTCGTTGCATTTCGACGTAGAAAAGACAATATCTAGTAGGATAAAGTTTCCAGTTTTCTGAGAGCTATGGCAGACAGGGAAGACTACGATATCTTGGACGGCCTAGACGCTTCCGACAGTGACCAGGACATGTCATCGGTGTCTGGCAACGTGAGCGACGCCGACGAGGAAGAATCCGGGGGCGCCGGCAGCTACGGCCTTCGGCCCAGGTCGCAGCAGGCTCGGAGGAAGATCCGACAGATTGCCGGTGACAGGCCCGAGGGCGATCCCGACAACGGTAAAGTCGACCACCCCAACAACAAACCACGGATCGTCCGCTCCAAGGCAAAACGTGTCGCGGCAAACGTACGGGAAAGACGCCGCATTAGCGAGTACAACAAGGCTTTCAACCAGGTATTAAGCATAATCTTTCTCTTATTATTTGAAAATCATTCCGGAAAAATAGTAGGACAAAACCTCATAATCCTT
>NW_017802379.1:8485573-8531088 GCF_001625305.1 Branchiostoma belcheri | reverse complement strand
TTTATAGAGTATAAATTTTCTTTCTTTATTAATATGATATAGTGGTATACTCTAACTCACAGTACAGGCTAGGCACACTTCATAATATTCTAAGTTTGCCTTCACTCGTCAAGCGTGTACAGCATACATTTCCATTGTCCAATTGCAAGTTTTGTCCAATTTCTAAAAAGACTTAAACAAGGCGGTCTAAAAAGCTGTAGAAAGACTGCACCATACAATAAACTTGCATAGAAATGATTTTTGATGTGAACAAATGTGGCACGAAATTGATTTTAGTAAACAGCTTTGCAAGAGAATTTTTGGGCAATTTTGCCCAATCTTACATACTTGAGAATATTCTATAAGTTCTCGTGAAACAAACTATACTGTGGATTAATTTAAGTCAATGTCACTTTTCCAGCTGCGTGTAAGTCTGAACCACCCTCTGAGCGGCAAGCGTCTGTCCAAGATAGCGACGCTGAGGAGAGCGATCAACCGCATCAAGGCCCTTCGGGACTCCCTGGACTCTGCCCCGCCGGCGGTGGAGGAAGACAGCGATGGTCCCGTGTCGGAGTCCGACGCTTCCAGCCCGGCGGCATCGTCCCTAGCAGGCGATGACAACATGTACATCTACAGCAATAACACGACAGAATTCACCATGCAACAGCCGCCATTCGGTACCTCAATACTGAATCCACAAACAATGTCGTCTGCATCGTACAACACGAACGTGCACCACCAACACTACAACAGAACCGAGCCACAGTTTTTCCGTGAGGAGCCGTTTGACAGTTTCGATCTTTGTGGTGTACCGCCTTGTAGGTTTGACACCTCTTGGCCGTACTCTGGTTTCCAGTCAACTATGGCCTGGTGAGACATTTCAGAATTTTGTAAAGTCTTTCTAGACTATCTTTAAAACTTCTTCTATCTTTTCGCCGCAAATATATGAATATATATCTACTGTATAAAGTTTACGTTATGAGAGATAAATTATACGCAAAGTGCAAAAGATTTTTTTGCTTTCTACGTTATTCTATATTCACGTAATTGTTGCTAAATGTCTTTTTTTATGCTTGTATAGTTTTTTTAGTCTATACGATACCTTTAAGTACCTATGATACTCCGTAAATTTCACGTTTAGTGTTCACATAGGGTAGGGTTCATTGAAACGTTCTTTGATCAATTATGCACGTTTGACGAGGTTTCAATAGTAAGGCCACACCACCTTAATTTTATGGATGACATTCGCGCACGCATTGATTTTCGCCTGTTCTAAAAAAAAAGATCACGTCCACCGAGGCTTTGGCCTGGCTCTAGGCCTGGGTAGTCCATGGTAGTTAGCGATAATACGGAGCCGGGCTACCAAAGCTCCACGACTCAAGAGCTCAGTACATACGTACAGTGCCGATTCATAAATTCCGTAAAAAGTCAGCATGTGCCGGCTTGTCGTATACTGCCGCAAATTCACAATATCAGCTTTGTATTCCTTTGGTTTGGTAGCATTTTTATTTTTGGCCAGAATTTTTTTTTAATTCGCCCGCGCGCACTAGTTTGGGGGTCTTCAGAGGATGTCATCCATAAAATTAAGGCGGCTTGGCCTAAGATTAACAAGTTCACAACCGGGATCATTGTCGTCAGAACATTACACACGAAGCGCCTCTTGTAATGACCTGGCTCTATTGTTTTCAATGACATTGTGGTAAGGAGTGGCTCTTTATAGTAAGGCGTGTATAGGAAGTTACGTCGATTGGATTATCTGTATAATAAATTATCAAATAGATAACATCTGAAAACTATTTTTTACCAAGAAATTCACTTTATAACGGAAGCAAGCTTGGTGTCACTTTTTTGCTTCGTCATATAGTTCAAATTCAGTATAGAGGATGATATATATATTTTTGGGCGAGGAATTCAAGCTACGTTTACATATATATATGTAAATAGATAACATCTGAAAACTATTTTTTAACAACAAAATTCACTTTATAAAGGAAGCAAGCTTGGTGTCACTTTTTTGCTTCGTCATATAGTTCAAATTCAGTATAAATTATGATATACATATTTTTGGCGAGGAATATTCAAGCTACGTTTACATACATAGCCGTATATATAGATACACATACATCGGTTTTTGTACAGTAAGAATAGGCAGTGCAGTTTTAAGGCAACTTTTCTTTATATGAAAAAAATTTGTACCTCTTTTGAAACCTTACAATTGTTTTCTTAGGGATAACTTGTCTTCTCAACAATTTTCTTGTTTTTTTCTAGTCATAACAAGAAAAAAGTGTTTTCCTTTGTTCTTTGTACATACAGTAATATATTGGGATTGAGCTCATTTAAGATTTGTAAATGCAAAGGAATAATTGAAATAAAGAATGACGTCAGCTGGCTTTGATCGCTTGTTTGTGTATTTTTTGTTTGTTTACCGAAAGTTTGCTGGAAAGGTCAAAGTCGTACGTTCACCAAATGTTCCGGCCAAAAGCTTGTTTACCGACAAACAAAAAGCGCTGTGTTTAACAAAGAGACATTAAAATTCTTCGATAACAGTGTGCCAAGCTATGCTTTGCTTCGACTGTAATAAGTTAAACATTATTGAATTCTAATCAACACATTTACTATTGCTTTGTCATTTTCTGTGTTTAGCCGTTTAGTGTATAGCCATCGTATAGAAACTATATTCAGTAGCACTAGTATGAGATAAACTAGTAACAAGTTGACCATGAAAACTACCACGAAACTAACCGGATGAAAGACATAAAACAAAGCACACCTACAGGAACAGAAAATTGGGAGCTATTTCCTTGTCTCAAGGATTGTCTTAAGCATCTTAGCGACGTTGGTTCACAGCAGATACGTACCCCCACCATTATCTTGCCAAACATTCGTCGTATTATCGTCGTACGATCGATTATGGCATTCTTGGCCATGGGATAGTCGTGTGTGTGTCGTACACAATTTCGCACAGCGGTCGCTTATCCATAAAAACAGGTCTAGGCATCCTATTATAGCCCCAAATTCTACGAAAGGAGCCATGAAGTCAACACAAAAGGCTGGGTTAATACAATGAATTTTGAACTTTTAATCAAACCACTGCATTGATAGATGGAAAAACTGTAACAACTCGGAAGAAAAGGACTTTCCTCAACTGTTGGAGGCAAAAAAGATTGGCATTTTTGAGTTGATTCGGACCCAGAATCTTTTTTTTTTTGCGAATCAGAAAAAAAATGGAGAGGCGAATCAGAGAACCAACAAATTGAATTGGTGTGGCCTAAGGAGGTATAAAAGATTCACGGCATTTTTCTCCACATTCCGAGTTCTTTGATTGTTCTTGTGGATCCCTCAATGACGACATTGTGAGCGGGAATGAAGGACGCCGCTTTGTTGGGGGTTAAATTTACGACTGTATTACAGGGGAGTGTTTTCAAAAGAAGGAAGGAAGGGATAGTTGGAAAGCCAAGGGCGATGTACGAAGTATGTGTAGTGATCCTCGTCAAATAAACGCCCTATTACAACAGGGGTGCCGGAGTATACAGTGCAAATTAACGGAATACAGAGCAATTTAACG
Source organism: Branchiostoma belcheri (assembly GCF_001625305.1). NCBI lineage: Eukaryota > Metazoa > Chordata > Leptocardii > Amphioxiformes > Branchiostomatidae > Branchiostoma > Branchiostoma belcheri. The sequence goes on along the minus strand of NW_017802379.1, from coordinate 8,527,544 downwards.
GAATACAGTGCAATTTTACGGAATACAGTTCAATTTTACGGAATACAGTGCAATCGTATCAGTATACAGTGCAATTTTACTGGTAACACTGCACGATATTCCGTAAAATTGCACTGTATACTAGTAACATTGCACTGTATTCCGTAAAATTGCACTGTATTCCGTAAAATTGCACTGTACACTCTGGAAACCCTGTACAACATTGGTACCAAATAGCCAAATGGCCAAACAGGTGCAGTACAACCAGGAAGGTCACACATACGTACGTCGTGTGATCTTCGTGCGATCGTAAACTATTCTTAGGACAGTCGTGAAGGTGTCTTGTTGCTGAAAAGGCTGCGTCTGGTATTCTTGTCGGTAGATGGTTCTGCCACAGCCTATACTTGAAAATTGGAGCATTAATTTCATACGACGAACTACCAAGGTAACAATCCACACAAGCAAGCCTTGTTCGTACGAACTATTTCTCTCCAAGGTATGTCTGATTTATACATTTTAGTGTCCCTCGGAAGGTTATCTTGATTTTATAGTCCGTACAACACATTTAGTACATTTTTTCGTACGTCGACAGTTATGCTGCAATTTTCTGACTCAAGTTGTCGGAAAGCAGTGGGAAGTCAAGACTGCAAATTTTCTTCGAAATGGTTTTGGTTCACGGATAAATAAAGGATTTGCGTAAAGGTGACATAATTTAAGGCCGCACCGTCTTAATTTTATGGATGACATCCGCGCGCGCATTGACTTTCGCCTGTTCTAAAAAAAGATCGCGTCCTCCAAGGCTCTGGCCTGACTCTAGGCCTGGGTAATCTATAGTAGTTAGCGACGGAGCCAGTGGACCCTGGAGAATGGCACCCAGGCTGCTGAAGCTCCACGACTCAAGAACTCAGTACATACGTACAGTGCCGATTCATACATTCCGCAAAAAGCCAGCATGTGCCGGCTTATCTTATACATCGCTATGTACTGCCGCAAAGTCACAATACCAGCTTTGTATATTCCTGTGGTTTAATACCATTTTTATTTTTGGTCGGAATTTTTCTTATTCGCCTGCGCACACTAGTTTGGGTGTCTTAAGAGGATGTCATCCATAAAATTAAGGCGGTGTGGCCTTATGGCACAACAAGCAGCGCCAGACACCTACCCTGATGTGTGACAAATGTACACCCGCCGCCGCCAGCGGTCAGGAAGCGATTGATTAGACCAGCCGACTGGAAGAACCACAGAGCCGAGGGGACGGCTCGGTCCTCAAGTTATCTCCGAGCAGATCTTTCGGTGGCTGCAAGGCAGTATCAAATTGGCAAGGCAGTATCACATTGGCAAGGCAGTATCAAATTGGCAAGGCAGTATCACATTGGCAAGGCAGTATCAAATTGGCAAGGCAGTATCAAATTGGGAAGACATTTTAAAATTGGCAAGTCAGTATCAAATTGGCGAGACAGTATCAAATTAGCAAGACAGTGTCAAATTGGCAGGGTAGTATCCATTTGCCATTCACTCACTCTCTCACTCACTCACTCACCCACTCTCTCTCACTCACACACACACACACACACACACACACACACACTCATTCACTCACTCACGCGCACACACACACACACTCACTCGTTCACTCATTCATTAATTCATTCACTCACTCACTCACTCACTCACTCACTCACACACACTCACTCACTCACTCGTTCGTTCACTCATTCACTCATTCACTCAATCACTCAATCACTTACTCATTCACTCATTCACTCACTCACACACTCACTCACTCACCCCTTCGTTTTATTCTGTGGATGGCTTGGGCTAGTCTATGTTACATGCCTTACGTGGTCCCAGGCCTTGAGGACAAGGACCGGTCAAGAACCTTAAGAAGAGATGATTCTCAGATTATCATAGTTGAAGATCTGTCCCAAACTCTAATCGCTGCTTCCTTAGGGCAGCGGTCTAGTCACAACATGAAAGTCATGAAAACTCATTCATCATCATCATCATAACTCAATTATCTTCTCCACCAATCAAACGAAAGCCGACAAAGTGACGAAACCTTGTGATGACATCACAAGTGTCGCAGCCCTGCGGTTTGGTCACAACATGAAAGAACGTGATCTTATTGGTAATCATAAATAAGTTATCCTGTCCACCAATAAAACGCCAACAAAACGACGAAATCGATGTGTGATGACATCACAAGCGCTGCAGCCTTAGGGTTTGGTACAACATGAAAGTCATGGAAACTCATTCATCATCGTAACTTAATTATCCTGTCAACCAATCAAAAAAGCCGACAAGCGCATCAAAAACAAGTGACGAAACCGACGTAGTGGAAACAACACAACATGATGACATCACAAGCGTGCCAACATAAAATTGATGAAAAACGTATTCAACAGCATAACCTAATTATTCTGTCCACCAATCAAACAGCCGATCAATCAGAACATCCACCAATCAAAACAAAGGACGAAACCGTGTGACATCACAACTGTCGTAGCCCTGTCGGCGACTTCTAACGACGTTATCTCTGGGCGCATCTAGGGGTTTTATCGGACAACGTTTCGGGTCTTTTTACTTTCGGTATGAGTTTAAAAACCCCGCAAATTATGTGGGTGATACGGGGTCTTTTGTTCTAGGTGCGGGTGGCTGTGTCAGCCGGCGCCCGTCAGGTAATGAGGGGGGAGCCTGTGTTTTATCTGATGACACTTTCCCACGGAGGGTGACAGGAGAATGTAAGAAATAAATATGACGGACATTTCAATCAGATAAGTCTGTGCCTCTCTTGAAAAAAGAAGATTCTGGTTCTGAATCAACTCAAAAATGCACATATTTTGCCCCGAACAGTTGAGGAAAGTCATTTTCTTCCTAGTTGTTACAGTTTTTCCATCTATCAATGTACTTTAAGTGTGAACTTATGAGTAAAAGTTCAAAATTCATTGTTTAATATTAACCTAGCCTTTTGTGTTGACTTCATAGCTCCTATCATAGCATTTGGGGAAGTCCAGACCTGTTTTAATTTTTTTTCCGCCCTGTCGCTTCATATTTTTTTCTGAACAAATCTGAGAGCCAACAAATTAAATTGGTGAGGCCTTACGTTGCATTGCTAAGCGGATCAAATTCCGTGGATCCGTGGCCGGCCTTGGGATCGAACCACCGTTCGGACATGTTGTAATGGATTGCGTTCGTCATTTCGGATGGTGAGGTAAAGCCGGTTTGATCGAGGGGCGTCATGCGTTCGCCTCAGGCGTCAAATCTCTGCACGTAAAAGAACCCAATACACTTATCTAATCTTGAAGAGTAGGGCTGGACCTGTGTCCTTAAACGCACTACCACCAGCGAGTTGAAAAAAAAGTTAGCCTCCGTAGCAGGCTTATAGAACTGGGGATTTGGTGGTCTTCGGCTGTTTTCTGATTAGCCCAGTTTAAAAAAAAGGTGGTATTTCAACCAGGCCAGCTATGTTGTCTATATAGTTTATGCAATCAGAAAATAGCACATAAAAGCTCCAAAAAACCCTGAAGTCCCCCCAAACCCCAAGTTTTTGGCATGCTATTGAGGCTAAAAAAGCGTCATTATTTTCAACTGGGTCGAGTGAGGAGATACATGTAGGTGTAAAGTGCCTTTCCCAAGGACACAACACTGAGGTCTGCCAGGGATTCGAACCCAGAACCTTCAGATCGACATCCCTGACCATAATACCACCTAGCCACTCTAACAGCAGTTTCAAAATTTGCCCGCCACTATAAGTCGTTCTCCCAAACTACGCAGCAGGTACTTCTATCGCTAATACACCAGTGATGCCAGAGTACACAGTGCAATTTTACGGATTACAGTGCAACTTTACTAGTATACAGTGCAATTTTACGGAATAAAGTACAATGGTATTAGTATACAGTGCAATTTTACGGAATACAGTGCAATTTTACTAGTATACAGTGCAATTTTACGGAATAAAGTACAATGGTATTAGTATATACAGTGCAATTTTACGGAATACAGTGCAATTTTATGGAATACAGTGCAATTTTACTAGTATACAGTGCAATTTTACGCAATACAGTACAATCGTATTAGTACTCGTATACAGTGCAATTTTACGGAATACAGTGCAATTTTACTAGTATACAGTGCAATTTTACTAGTATACAGTGCGATTTTACTAGTAAAACTGCACTGTGTACTCTGGCACCCCTCTACACGATTGCTCAACCATGCATGCATGTTTATCTGCAAAGAGAAGCCAAGGGTCATTCAACTTCAGGGAACACAAACAAAAGGACCGAAGTGTCTTGAGGACAGGGAGACACAGGTAGGAAACTGATATATCAGGGTATATATCCGGCCACGACAGGTCTGTGTCTAAACATTGGGATCAAATTTCTCATCTAATTACTAAATTAGGTCCTTGACCGCTCCGAAACCTCTCTCACCGACGGTGCAGACTACTCTCCAAGCAGAGGTTGTGGGGGAAAGATCGTTAGCTTTTTATATATGGCCGTTTTTATTTTGTCGATACCCCCACCGACTACCTCTCTGGCTAATGGCTACTGTCTTACCACCGAAAGGGATCTGCTTGGAGATTAGGTACAGACCAGCAAGTGTCCTTGGACGAAGTCTTCACTTTTTTAGCACGTAGCTACGATATTGCAAGTTGGATAGCAATAATATTTAAGAATAATAGGTAAAGAATAATTCCAAGTGAGAGTCCTGACATGCCACCGATCTTGTGCCCTTGGGACTTGGCACTTTACACGACTTTCCTCACTTCGCTCAGGTGTAAATGAGTATCGTACGTATTGTCCCCTGTGTTGGTGGCGGCATTAATATATTATTATATATTATTAAGTTGATAAAACTTGAGTGTGCCGTCACCACGTCTTGTGATTATATGTTGGAATATAAAAAAATACAGCAAATTTGCTGTGCGAAAGTTGTATCGCATCGAGTGTATCTATGTTTTCGGCTCTCTCCTGCATGTTTGTGTTGTTTCTGTTGATCGGTGTTTTGGGAAGAACAAAAGCAGCACGTCACGAAGATGGAACGCTCGGACCGGAGCTTGCCGAACCCCCCGAGGGAAGTTGTCGGGATTTACGAGCAATTTGCCGACAACGGACGGAAGCACCCGAGGGAACAGGACCGGTCAAAGACGACATTAAACACGGTCGGCTGGGTTTGTTTGTCAAGCTTTGGCTCATAATAGGGGCCCTGCATGCCCTTTTTCGTAAGGCGTAATCAGGCTTTTTTAGACTCCGTAATTCGTAGGCAGCCTCCCCAAAAATCAACGTAATTTGTAATTCTTCAAGAATAGAACATTAGCTGCAAAGCGTAAAGTCGTAATCAGCTCTGAAACTTAAATGTAATTCGTATATTTAATTAAATCGGCGGCGAAAATTGTAATCACTATCTCCCCCCCCCCCATACAGGCCCTCATGATAGCCTGGCTATCAGACTATGTAGTTTTGGCTAGATTTGCACAACTAGTCTCACTCCCGGCAACTTACAAGCATTTAACGACAGGTTGCAGCTGAGTTTGCTTGTCATCGACTGGTGATAGCCTGGTTATCAGACTCTATGAGGCTTGGTTAGAATTCACAGATAGTCTCTGATGACTAGTATCCCAGCAACATAAAACACGGTTGGCTGAGAATTGTTTGGAAAGCCTTGGATTTTGCTAGCCTGGCTATCAGACTCTGGGTATTCTGTAGGATTCACAAAAATATAGCTATAGTCTCTGAATAGTCTTGCTCCCAGAGACCTCACCACCGAATCAAAAACCAATCTACTTATACCATACTCTATGTTAGAAATGGTTTTATAAAGTTGTCAAAGCTATACATATTCACACTTAATACACGAAAAACGATAGTCAAGCATGCTTTTAAAAATAAGTGAGGTTCCCCCCCCTAAACCCCCGTTTCTTAAATCTTGCTTAAAGTTAACAATTTTTCATCTTTACACATCTATACACCCCTTACACGTTTACGTAAAGATTGTCATTACGTGGTCCACTAGCGTTTAGAATTTGAAGATGACACGTGCATTCCAAGATAAGAGAGTCTAGATGTGTAAAGATGAAAAATTGTCAACTTTAAGCATGATTTAAGTAAATGAGGTTTTCCCCAATTTTTCATCTTTACACATCCATACACCCCTTACACGTTTACGTAAAGATGGTCATTACGTGGTCCACTAGCGGGAAGATTTTGAAGATGACACGTGCATTCCAAGATAAGACAGTCTAGCGACTATCTCAGGATGAGTCTGTTTGTCCTAGTGACGACCCTCTTTCGGGTACGTGGTATTTGCTGGGCGACGTGAGAAACTTCACCAACTTTCTTATCTTCAGCGATTGGAAGGATAAGACTGTTAAAACACTATATTTGACGTGTAAGGTTAGTATTATGGTATTATACGGGTCAGTACGTGTAGACACTTTTGCATGAGTGATACGATCCAAAAGGGCGGACATATATGCAGACATATACTGTACTGATGTTATATATGTTTGTGATACCATGTATGTGTAAGAATATATATGCATATATTTTATTCCAACATGTAATGAGACGTGGTGACGGCAAGTTTTTTCAACTTATATTAATGCCGCCACCAACACGGGGGACAATACAATACTCATTTTCACCTGAGCGAAGTGAGGAAAGTCGTCTTAAGTGCCTTTCCCAAGGACACAAGATCGGTGGCATGTCATGACTCGAACCCGGGACCTCTTGATTCCGACTCGAGCACTCTGCCGCTACGCCACGCCCGTTTCCAAAAAAAAAGTTTTCAACCATACTGTAAATCGTACAAAACAGTTGCAAAAGGAGCAAATGTATACCGTAAGTTGCAAAAAAAATAATCGAAAACGATGCCAATGTCATATAGAATGCCAAAATCAAACGAAAAAGACAAAAATGTAAAGAAATGAATTTGAACAAAATATCATTTGCTATACCATACTGATCTGTGTCATTTGTTCAACCTGAATAAATGAATGAATGAATGATTGAATGAATGAATAAAATAGGACAAAACCTCATGGTTCGTCCTCAGTCTGAGGTCGTCCGTTACTAATTTATAGCTCAGAAATGTCACGTCTGAACTATACCGTAGACTTGTAATTGTCTAATGAGCTGAAAAGGTCTTTTCAAAAAGGACAATGTTGTAACTCTTCAACAACCATGTCAAGAGCGACAGTATTTATGTGAGCTCTAATTCAAATGACAGTGTCCCGGGAGGGAGGTCGACCTAGCCTGGCGGGGCGCCATTTTATAGATCAAAGGGGCCGCCGGGAGACATGACACCTGGTGACGTCACAACCCTTTGAAGGTGTCGCCACGAAATTTGATACCGATGGTTTGTATCGAAGTGTTTAATCATTGGTGAATCATGACGAGCTATCATCTCAACGTAAATCAGATAGCTTCTCAAGAGCAATTAAGGGGACCGGCATGCCGCTGCAGTACAATAAAAGCTGCTAGGCGGCCAAAACCTACTTCGTCAAGAGCTATCTGCCACCCATGACCATTCATATGACCCTACTATGTCCAGAATATGAGATTTGAAGCACGTTTTGCTGAAGTACCATAGTAAAACCGCTTGGTGGTCCACATCAAAATGTACTGTACCCGATTGCCACCACTGTTATCGTGAAGTAGCCTCTACCAGGCTTCTGGAGGCGGGTGGAAAGAGTAGAAATCGGCCAAATAGAGATATAACATGCCAGGGGGTGGGGTGGGGGATGGCTATCTGCTGGGAGAGAACATTTTGGCATTCTAGATTCTCTCTATTTGGACGATTTCTACCCTTTCCAGCCGCCTCCAGAAGCCTGGTAGAGGCTAATCGGAAGGTCGATCGATCAGTTGTCCGATATTGTCTGACGATGAAAAGAAAGACACAAGGTGTCAGGTTATAGGCGATTTATAAGCCGTTTATGTCGCATGTTCTGTGGTGGAAGATCAGGGTTCTTAATTACAGACATCAAAGATTTCCGATTATAAATGCATTCATCATTAGCTGACAGAAAGGCCGATTGGGAGATAGGACCAAGAGTTTGTAGGTCATTATGCTGTAGCGCAGGAATAAAGGACTCTCTCTCTCTCTCTCTCTCTCTCTCTTCTCTCTCTGCACCGTGTGCGTGCGTGTGTGTGTGTATGTGTGTGTGAGTGTGTGTATGTGTGTGTGTATGTATGTGTGAGTGTGTGTGTGTGTGTATGTGTGTGTGTGTGTGTGCGCGCGCGCACGTGTGTGTGTGTGTGTCTGTGTGCGTGCGTGCGTGTGTGTGTGTGTGCGTGTATGTGTGTGTGTGACAGTGTGTGTGTATGTGTGTGTGTGTGTGTGTGTGTGTGTGTGTGTGTGTGTGTGTGTGTGTGTGTGTGTGTGTGTGTGTGTGTGTGTGTGCGTGCGCGTGTGTGTTTTCCCCCAAACACATAACCTTAATAGTTGAATAATCTCGAAAATATAATATGTATCTAATCTTGGTCCAAAACGTAACCTACAGGCATTATCCAGATGAGGTGAAAATTGTCCAGGGCAACGTGTTCTCAGTCACAGATCGAGATTGGCAGGACACATTGGGGATACACGCCAACACGCTTATCACGAGCGACACCTAGCGGAAATACGTGCAGTTGTTGCTAACTAGTACATACGAACTTCGTTGATTTGATTTGATTTATTAGGCTGATAACACATATGTATGCAGCCAGGACTGCCCAACTAGCCGGAGGCTATTATAAAGGGCTAGCCCTCACAACAAGAATATAAACAATTCGGAACCCTCACAACAAGAACATAAACAATTCGGAACAGTTAACAGTGTCAGTTACAATTCAGATAAACATACTACTACAGTTGTTACAACCAAATTCAGAAGAAATGGCAATTATCAAAAGCAGATACAAGAGGAAATGTACAACTAACACAAATTGTGGCTGAAGAAATAGCAACTCCAGGTTTGAAAATTCACAAAAGGACCGCCTATCTTTCTCTCTATACTACGTACTGACACACATGATCGTGAAGAGAGGCTTTCTCACCAAAACTTAGCTGGCGGTCAAATGTTGAAGTATATGAAACCCAAATTGTTCAAAAATTAAAAAAAAAAACATAGAAGCTGAGAACGTACTAGAAAACGCTGGATACAAAAATATTCATTGTTTTTTTTCGCCTATGTTTAATTATCCTTCATTATTTCGAACGTATCAATGATAGTGCTACAAAAGGCGTGACCACGATTCAACTGACGCAAACCACCTGCTCGACTTAGGCCACAGCACGTAAATTTTATGGATGACATCCTCCGTAGACTCCAAATCTGATGCGAGCGGGCGAAAAAAAACAAGGCGGGCCGAAAAAAACAAGGTTCCTACAATTTAAAATTTTTACTCAATCAGTGTACAAATGGTTTGATTCAGTGCGAACATCACATATACACAGCCAACATCACATATTACCGCTTCAAAGTAAGAAACAAAACATTAAATCATGGCCTTTTCTCTTCATAGTTATCTGCCATCCACCTTCCGGCATGGCAACAGACATATCTGTCCATTTTCGGCATGTTGACCACTGTCAGAAGGCAACAAAATCTCTTTTTTTTTTCGAAAATCAGGCGAAAATTAATGCGCGCGTCGATGTCATCCATAAAAATTACTTGTTGTGGCCTTATCGTGTTTTGGAGAGCAACACAAACATGGAAAACAACAAATGAACCCAAAGGTCGTGGTCTCTGTGGTTGAAATTGTCTTCGCCCTACGTCATTTCCGTTCCAGTGGCTACACTTGACGCAAGTGAACGACGCCTAGAACATACTAATGACTTGACTTGATTTCATTCATCCGCTTTTCCAAATATTTACGTACACATCGTTGAAGAGGTTCATCAGTCACGTATAGATTAATTAAGAGTTTGTAGAATTGTAAGAAACAGGAGGCAAGCAGTAGAAACACGTTTTCTAGTACGTTCTCAGCTTTTTTTTTAATTTTTGAACAATTTGGGTTTCTTATACTTCAACATTTGACCGCCAGCTACGTTTTAGCGATGTTTCAATTACTGGTATATTCTTTAAAAAAAAAAAAGAATCCGCCAAGAAATAAGCCTAACCCTGACCTTAAACTGGGGTTAATGTTAGTTTAGAATGGCGAGTTCTTTTCCTACTGTATTTAAAGACTTTTATCTGGACAAGGTTAGCTCTTGATTCAAGACCGCTTCGCGTATTTAAAGGTCAAAAGATCACTTCAATAGTTGTTGAAGTACGATAATAACAGGTTGATAACATTAACGCCATCGACCAATCAAACGCGTCCATTGCAGCACGCATGCCCGGGATTTAATTGGGCCGAGGGAATGTTTGTAGGAATGAACACAGACTGGTTCTGAGCCCAGCGGCAGCTGAGAAAACATGTGCGAGCAAGGTACTGTACGATTCCCAGCTCTCTCTTACTCCCTTTCCTCTGTTTTGCTTCTTGTTGCTTCGAGATTTTATCCACCGAGGCTGACAGTTTTTTTCTGGGCGTTTTTTTACGTGTAGGGCCCCTACTTTGCTGCGCGGGCTGCCGGTATCCTATCATCAACGAACCGATTCTAGAGGCTCTCAACGGCGAGTGGCACGCCAGCTGCTTCAGGCAAGTACACACACAAGCCTTTCGTTTGTTTTCAACGGTTTGGTAACGTGTGGAAATTGACGATGACACGCAGAGACCCTGAGAGGTCTCGCTAAATCAGATTTAGCGGTTTAAATTGTGTGTGTACGTGAGAGCGCTAGTATTAAGGGGGGAGGGTTGGAGGCAAGAGTGATCAATGATTTGATAACGGTGGACGTTCCGATTTCTCTCCTTCCGGTTTTCGATATCTTATCCACAACAACAGATGTTGTGATAAAATCGCATGCCTTTTATTCCGTCTTTGAAAATGATAAAAAAGGAAGACTTACCCCCTACTTAGTGAATACATTATGCTTGATAATTTTTCGAAACCCTTAGTAATATTATGCTATAAATGCTGGCACGTGGCCAAAAATATTATGGTCAAGCGCTAGGCAACAGAATACATTTTATTTATGTATCGTTTGTGCTTATAGGAAATATGTAAATACGTACCAATCTAGATATCTAACACATGGCAAAGGAATGCATGTCGAAATGTGCTCTATTGTATTTTGTGTACGCCCTTTTGTATACATGGGTATGGGTGGGCATGGGCAACCCGGAAGTGATATGTCAACAACCCACACCACCAGATGACATCACACGTTAGTCGCTGATGTCACTTTCTAAATATTGACTCGAGCTTCTGTATATTTAGCTTGTATTTAAAGAGAACGTAGCAACAATGTGTTGGAATTCCGTGACAAGGCTTCTTAAAATTCCTTGAGACAAAAGAGAAGACATAACAATGTATTCAGGCATTTTTTTAGGGAAGAGAAACTCCACATTCACTCATTACATATAAACTTGTCACCATTAATAATATGAAGAGGATGCTATTTTAGACCATTATAAAAGAAAAATAGTTTTGTGCAGTGTTCAGTAATGTATGCAGAACTTCCAACATACATACAAAATAATTGTAAAATATTAGTAATGTATGTATTTAGTCTTGTATGAAATTAAGATGATATTGCTAGGTACAAAAAGTAATTAAGAGTAAAAAAGAAAAGAAAAAGCATTTTTTTCCATCTTCTGCCTCTAGATAGATTTTAAAATTAAAGCAAAAATGCTGCAAAATGAGCCGATTTTACGGTAATGCACCGGACATGAAATATCTCTTTCATCATCAATATTTTAAAACCTTTCGGGTCATAAGATTATGTTTCCAATAGGGGCGATAAAGAAAAATGTTTTATTATAAGCATAAACCTTTATCCCTGTGGACTGTATTGATTCAAAAATAAAACTCGTAAATGTTGTCAAAGTCTGTGAAGTGATATACAAGCTTTTAAACAAAATCTTTTCTTAATTTTAAATTGTGACAAACTCCCCACGGAAAGTCCAAAAATGAACTGATCTGTTCTTCTAAAATAACCTAGCTATGGCACACTAGGCATAGCGCAATGCATTATGCATGGATAATATAATAATTTATTTTATATAAGAAAGCAACCTGAAGTGTTACAGACATGATTCTTGCTCGATGTCGCAAAGCCTCCCCTTCGGCAAGATACAGGTATACTTCTCTTACTATCTTTAAATGTTTAAGCTCACGTAATTTTGCTTGAACTGCTTGCAAAAGCATTAAAGGGTCCAGGGTTTTATTCCCAGACATCATCACGTTTTCAATCTGGTATAACTGTACAAGCACGTTCTGACCAAACAGCTGTGGGGTAGAAACACGAAATGAAATGTTTTTATTCATAACAACAGGTGACTGTCTGTATACGTATCTGTAGTGGATAGGCTTTCATCTGAAACTCTCGAGCTAGTGTATCTGTATCTGTATAGCGGGTATAACCGCCCTTCTGCATGCGCACTTACACACCAGCTGCGCAGGCATGCGGTTTCGTAGTGCAGCTGGCTATATCACACAGAACGACTTGAAATATTAGGCTTTATTGCACGTCTAACTCTTAACATTGTATAAAGCTATAGTGACGATGCCTCTACTAGATATTTCAAGTTTTGTAGTGCAGATGGCTATATCAAACATAACGATTTGAAATATCTAGTACAATTGTACTAGGCTTTGCACATCTAACTCTAAACATTGTATAAAGCTTTAATAGTGATGATGCCCCTACTGTACTTGTACTTAGTTGGTGGCAGAGAGTTCTACTCTACAATAAAAGAGATTCATATCTATCTATCTGTGGTTGTTAAGTTAAATAACTTTAAGCTACAAGTTACTGTAAATTGTGAATTATTTGCAGTGGTTTTATTTCATACTACCCCAGTAGTAATAGGCGGAGAGGGAAGTTTTCATGATATTTTAGATTTGCGATTGAAACAATTCTGTAGTGCAGTAGACATATGTAATGACCATAGTACAAGCAGTGTCATTAATTTGCAGTCATTGCAAAAATAAAACCAGTTTCATGACTTACACACTATACCAGTACAAATTTTGTACGCCCTCTCCCCAAATGTTTCATTTTTGATTTATTTGTAACTTGTAAGGCTATTTTTTTAGCAATACAGCTAATGAAGATTGCAAGATCGCAATTGGAGATCGCAATTGGCTGGATCCATTTGGAACTGACCATTGCAGACAAGGTCATGGTCTGCATTTAGTATAAAGGGCAGTTTAGCAGTTAGACCACTCAGGTTTTACTGGGTCTCAGTTCTAAGTCTCCTGCCCATTTTTCAATGGCTTTGGAAATTTGCAAAATTATTCAGACTAATGCATGCTTAAAGTGTGATATCTTATATATAATAGACAATTTATAATACATAGATATAGGTTTGATAAATCTTGCTAGATACAACTTAGTAAACCTATACTAGTAGTAGTAGTCTAAGTCTAGGTGGCAATTATTGGTTAGTCTCTACCAGACTAACTACGCTGGCTATTATAGGAGAATATATTTGCCGGGGGAGTTTGGCCGCATGGTAGGTTTGACTGGCCGCAGAGGGAAAGAAACTACCTCCCCGCGGCCGGACTCCCTTAGCCAATTTTACTCTCTTTTTTTGCCAAATTCTACAATCTGTATTCCCGTAGAAAGGCCTGGTGGAGGCTGGCAATTGGTAATGTGTGGTAAGAACGTTTTGCTGTTTGGCGTGATATTTGGCAGTTACAGTTTAAATATCCCCGTCTGTATCAACGAGGTCAATGTTGTCTCGTTTGTCTCAGACACAGTCTTACTGTATTGATCATGACGTGTTCCAGCTAAAAGAGTTTGCTCGTAAATAGGAGACATAATGGCCTGTAAGATAAATTTGCTACCAACAGATGGCTAATTATAACAGCTATGACGAGAATACGAAATCATAAATAAGGTAACATTCGTCAATCCAAGGACATTAATATACAGAATGTGTAATGTCCTTGGTCAATCCAAAGCATCAAAGCAGAGATTTATGAACATATTATACACTTATACTGTATAACAGTTATTAGTGTAAAATTGTATATATAGTCTTTCCTCTTTTAGTAATTAATCCATCTTGACCAACATTTAAGATTTAACACGTCTAAAATATTAGAGTACGTTTTTTTAGATTGCTGAATAAAGTAGCCTGTGTTACACAAGCTCTCGGCCGGAGGTTAATGACCCACACCCCAAGGCGACAACGTGGGGGGGGGCAACTTGGGGGGGCGGCCGGCCGCCAGGAGCGCGATTAGTCAGGCTACTGAATAAGGAGGCTACTTAGAATTCTTCTTGAGGAATTTGACCACGACTGTTTTTATGATATTATGAGTTATTACATAATTGTATTTCTGAATTGCAGAAGAAAATTTTGACATTCTGCAATATTGCGGAACACTGAAAAAAAAAAGATTTCTACCTCTGCAAAGGCTTTAGCTTGTTACATTGTCAAAGAGCCTCAGTGCTGAGGACTTAAGCTGTATGATATGTCTATGCCCTCAGGTTGATTTCTTGTAGTCTCTACCAGACTAACTACGCTGGCTATATATAGGAGTCAGAATAATTGCCAGGGAAGTTTGGCCGCCTTGTAGGTTTGACTGACTGCGCAGACAGAAAGAAACTACCTCCCTGCAGCCAGACTCCCTTGGCCAATTTTAATCTCTTTTTTGACTAATTCTACAATCCAATTATTCCCGTAGAAAGGCTTGGTGGAGGCTAGATTTCTTGCATGTAGCATCTGGCATTGAGAGCCAGACAAATTACTGAAGTGGAGTCACACGTACAGAATAAATCTATCGGCGCGAACAAATTGCAGTCAACCTTTTCTTGTCGTTAAGGGCGAAGGGGAGATAACATCGCCTTCCGAATTTTGAGTAGGGAGTCTAATTAGCGTGATAGTAGATTATCTAGATTTTGCAGAGATTGTATTTGAAGGGCATTATGATAGACATCAAGGGTCATTTGTTAAAAAATCAAAAGTATCATGACTTTGTTGATTTTTGTAAATCAAAAGTATTTTTTTTATGTTGATTTTATTGAGACTAAAATCCCACACACAAAATATTAACTATTCCTAACATATGCCCACACTTTATATTTCCTAACTACACTTTTACTTAATTATGTTAACTTAATATTTTGTCTCCTGTTCTTTCCCCCGACAATATTGGGGAGCAAATTTTGATTATTTCTATTTCTATAATGACATCCAAATGAAAGTTGCAGGGCAACAATTTAAGTAAAGTTTATAAATTGGAAAAGTTAGTCAAATATTGCTAATATTTCTTGACCCTAATTTGATTGTGTTCTTACTACCCCTTTCTCTCTCTATATATATATATATGGCTAAAATCTTAATTTTTTTCAGTTTTAGGGTTCATTATCTGATGTTTGCAACAGTTCTTGTAAGGGAGTATGTAAAAATTGAGTCATGAACAAAATAAATTGATAAATTATACCATCAATTTTTATATCATCAATTTAAAACTAGAAGGCTTTATGCATAGTGCATCTCTTCTATGTATTTTCGTTTTAGGTTAAACAGCATTTATGATTTAAGCTATCGAATGAAAATTGCTGGTCAATATCAAGATAAAATGCAAAGTATGATATTGCTGATATTTCTTGACCCTATGTCACATTTGATTGTATTTTAACTTTTACTCTAGAAGGTTACTATATAGGTTCATTTTATATTTACTGTTTTCATTATTGTACTAGTAGCCAGTTGCAACTGTTCAGGAGATACGTGTGTATATGTAAACAGATTCGATTATTAGGCATCAAAAACATACATCAATTTTAAAACCCATTGATGGGCTCCATTTAGACTTTCTCTTTTATGATGTTTTCTTTTCAGGTAAAGCTGAAATGATAGTACTGTTACAGTACTGTAGTACTTTATGCCAATCTAAATTGTGATGGAGAAAGCAATTGACGTACAAAGTGGTCTGGAGCCAGACTGACCTGTCACTCAGCCTATAACGTCATTCTTATTGATCTGCAGGGTTGGCTTCTTGACAAGATGTCAATTTCTGGTCCAAGTTAGACCATCTATCACCTGAAGAAATTGGCCTAATTGACAGGAAATATTGTCAAGGGAACCAATGATGCAAAAATGTGCCGTTTTTGAGTATAATGTGAAACATATGAGTAAGCATATTATCAATCATGGGGAGGAAAATTAATCATGGCCATCAATTTTCATATTATATTCATATGCTATTTTATATAAGTATAACATTGCACATTGTTGATTAAAGAATATATGACCTCACTACATGTAATAAACTTCATTGCATATATTAGGTATAACATAAAATTGGCATTTACACTTCACAATAAAAACATACTATGAGACTAATCTCACCATACAAAAGACTAGTACTAGTAAGTATAGAGTATGGGTGAGAACGTGCTTCAATTTTAGAATTATCATTATATTGGTGGAATTTCCAACATTTACAAGTATATATATAGGCATTTTTTAGAATATTGCCTTACATTTACACTATGCAAGTCACAATTTTTGTCAATATGTTCTTGAATAATTTCAATCCATAAAAGACAATAGACTTGTATATAGTAAATTATGCATATCAAAATATCTTTGAAGTTGTATACAATGAAAAAGTGATATTTGTCTCATTACCTAACTAACAGATACCTGTTGTTGTTTATTCCAGGTGCTCAGTGTGTAACCTAATTCTAACGACGTGGTACTTTGAGAAGGATGGCTACCTGTACTGCAGAAGAGACTACTGGGCGCGGTTCGGCCAGGCATGTCACGGCTGTGCCCAGGTCATC
Organism: Branchiostoma belcheri; assembly: GCF_001625305.1. Lineage (NCBI taxonomy): Eukaryota > Metazoa > Chordata > Leptocardii > Amphioxiformes > Branchiostomatidae > Branchiostoma > Branchiostoma belcheri. Next base: position 8,510,731 of record NW_017802379.1, on the reverse strand, counting down.
ACGGGGCCCATTATGGTACGTGACCCGGCGGCCATCTTGCTTCAGGTGGCAGGGCTAGCTGCGCTCAAAATACTGGGTGCATGTGCACCTTAGTGCACCCAAATTTGGAGCTGTGAACCTATCAATTTTTTTCTGTGGGTGCACCAGTGCACCCAAATATTTTTGTAGGAATTTTTCATATATTTTCAAATATTTTCATAAGTTTACGTATGTCGAGATGTTAAATGTATACTATGTGCATATTCTTAATATCCAAGTGTCAGAAAAATGATAAAATTATTGATAGTACTTCTCTTCAGTAATGGATCGGAAAATATTAGTTTTTGCTGAGTCAGACATTCTATGTACTTATCTTATCTTATGTGGTGCACCCAAAAAATTTTTTGTGCACCCAATTCTTTAGGTTACATGTAGGTGCACCAGTGCATCTATTCCCAAAATGAATTTCGAGCCCTGGGTGGCCATCTCAAAATGGTTGCCATCTTGACATAACAATGACAGTAAATTTTCTCAGAATGGGCATTGCAGTCGTTAGGACCTCAGACCATTTGGTAGTGTAGTGTGGGCTAATGTTGCTTGAAAAAATGCTTGCAGGGTATTTTACAGTTTAGCCATTAACATTAGATGAATGCCTATAGATATAAGGATAATGATTATTGATCAAAATCTTAAAATAAACAAGATTTACCTCAGGCGCTGTGCCAAAATTAAGTGACAGACACAGGGCTCACAATAATAAATTTGTGCATAATGCACTTTTGTGCATCAAAATTTGGAACTGTGCTGTACTTAAGTAATAGACTAGTAATAGAAAGTACCAGTGCAGCTAGATACTTGCATATGATTACATGTACATGTACTGGTATACATAAGGTAATATCTACATGTACACAGCATATTCTTGACATTTAAGCATCAGAAAAATAAGAAAACCTTAAAAGTTTGTTTTATCACTTGTTCAAAGTTCAAAGCAATAGATTTTATGACAATTTTTTCAATGCTGTCCTAGAAGGTGATTGTGAGTTAGTACGGCTTGCCGAGTCATACTTAATCTGAAGTTGCCCAACATTTTTCTGTGCACCTAATTTTCGAGAGCTTAAAGTAATGCATTATGGCATGAATTTGTAGGACAGGCACACCAGTGCACCTACTCCCAATATTGAGTTTCAAGCCCTGCAGACAGAAACCAATACAGACATTTTGTACAGTCTAGTGCAATTGACCATCATCTACATTAAAAAAAAAACAAGTCAATGGACTCTGTATGAAGTGAGGCATTACTTTAAGTTGAAGTTGAAAATAATGCCCACTCCTGGACCTGGAATAGGAAATACAATCTGTCGGTGACGTCTACACCCTTTGTTTGGTAAACTCAGAAGTGGGAAAATCCTGGTCCCTCTCACGTGTAGTGTTATTATGGGGTAACCAAGTCATCAAAGAAAATGTGGTAATCTTATACTGGTACCTGGGATCACGTTTTAATAGAAGACACTGGTAGGTTTCTAAAACGGTATCTCTCAAAGAGGGATTGTTTCTGAAATACCAAACCTCAGACAACTTCCTTCCCCTACCTAACACTTTGTTCCTTATGCACATGTTCAGTTGCTAAGCTATACAGGAAAATTGTGTTCTCTAGTAGACCATTGTACAACAACTTAATACAAGAATGCTCTCCTCAACACATAGGAATGCAGTGGGTGTATGAGCCAATAATTCATGTAATATTGTCATGCAACTAGGAAATTGAGACAGAACAACTCATTGAGCATATGATACCATCCTCTATTCATTTGAAGGATTACATTTGCTACTCTATCTGTTATTTGATCGTTATCACTAATTAGCCCAGTGATTGTAATTAGTTAAGCTCTTGAGTTTTCAGTTTGGTATGTGTGTGGTGTTCGATGTATTTTCAGAGTACAGTGCATTGAGTGTTTACTGAAAAGGTGTGGGTAGTGCTGTGTTACTGGTTCACTGGACCGGTTCCGGACTTGTAAAAATTTTTAGGTTCATTAGTAAAAAAAACCTACAAGTCAAGAACCGTTTCGGGACTTATTACAAAAAAGCCATGTCACATACCCCTTTTTCTTTCCACCTACCTGAAACCTTCTGTAGATTGCAAAATCTGTGCTTAAAAATAAAGAAAACATTGCCATCGGGCATCATCAAGTGTCGGCCTCCATGGTATATATGTGGCCAAAGTTTTGCCCAAACAACATTGCAAGGTTGCCAACATGCAATTTTGTATATACCATGGGTATAGGTCTGGACTTACAAGTCTGGAACTGAACCTAAAACCTCTGGACTTGACTCCGGACCTGAACCTAAATGTGGGTTTAGGTACACAGCACTAGGCGTGGGAAAACCAACCAAGGTTTTCCAGTGTATTGACAAAGCAGCCCAAGTTCCCCATACTTGATTCTGTGAAGTCACTGATGCAAGAAGTAGAGCAAATTCTTGTATCAAAGCGGAGTTTGGGGAAGTTATTTCTTTAATGGCAGTCTTCACTTGTTGAGGGATGAACAATATTTCAGAACACTTCGTTGAAAAAAGGTGTATGATAAGAATTTGGAATAAGAGGAACAAGAATAATAGGAATTTGCAATATGGCTAAGGTTTTATACAATCTGATGTATGATGTATAATGGTTTGCTAACGGAGCAAGAGGCCACTCAAGTTGTGTAAGTTAATTTGTCAGCTCCGCTTAACAAAAACATAGATATATAATTATTATGAATACCAGCTTTTCCCATCTTTGCCCACAACCACATTTTTTTCAAAGCATTGTTATTTTTAATATATCATGTCTGATACATACTTGGGTTGCTAACAGCAGTAATGTATAAGAATCCTTGTAACCATTCACAGAGCTTGAAATTCAGTTTTGGGAATAGGTGCACTGGTGCACACAATCCAAAAAAATTGGGTGCACAAAAATTTTCTTGGGTGCACCATAACGTTAATATAAGTATTAAGTAGAATGTCAGCAAGAATGAATTATGTTTCATTTCTAAAGAAAAGCACTACAACAATGCATATATTATTTTCCAACACTAAGATGTTAAGAATATGCAGTATACTACTTTATCACGTAAGCCTACGAACATATTTGGGTGCACTGGTGCACCCACAGAAATAAGTTGGGTGCACAGCTCCAACTTCGGGTACACTAAGGTGCACATGCATCCAGTATTTCGAGCCCTTTACAAATACATCAGTTGTCCTTGATCTGGTGTTAGAAGTACCCTAAATGTATTGTCATCACAAGGATATTGTTATGAGTATGGACAGTGTTTGTGTTATCAGGTTGCAGTATATACATGTTGTACTTTGTTCCATTGGAATGCAGAACCATGTGTTGTTGTTAAACAGTATCTGTGTCTGTCATTCCAGGCTGCCGGTGAACACAAGTACCACCCAGAGTGCTTCTTGTGCATGAACTGTGGAATCTATATCGGTGATGGGGACACATACGCACTAGTGGAGAGATCCAAGCTGTACTGGTGAGTTGTAGGCTGAAATGTTTATCATTTCTGGGTATGGAAGTATTGTTTTGGGTGGCTGATCTGTGGGTTTGTTTGTGTACCAAGTGTGCAGCAGAGACAGATGAAGGGAGAGTGGCTATTGGTTGATATTTGGTACTTGATTGGCTAAGCCTAAAGGTGGGCATTTCATGTACATGAAGGAATTCAGGCAGTGGTTGACTGAATTATAAGAATCTTGCCTGCAGTACAAAATTGTCATGAAAATCCAAAACACTTCAAGATCTGAAATCTCTGATTTCTCGTTGAAATACTGATGAAATATTACAATAATATTGAATTCTACCAACTGAAGGACAGTATGTGATGAGGTACCAAAAACATCAATCAAAATGCATTAAGCTAATTATAACCATGTTTGTCTAACTAATATTTTTGAAGAACATGACAATTTTTCAACTTCCCTCAAATTCTTGAGACTAAGCATGCTGTAAGAAAAATTTATAATTGTCATTCAATGCTGACAGGGTAATGATAGAAAAAAATAGTTTTAAAGTGATTATCGAAGAAGTTGTTTTCTCAGAACAAATTTTGTTTTGATACTGTATGGTACTTTATGTGTGATCCCTTGCAGCGGGCCCTGCTACAGACATCTCATCATCACACCGACCAATCACCAGAGGTCTCCCACTAATCACGTTCACATCCCACACACTGTGTCACTGGTGGAGGTCCAGCCAACTCCCGATGGCAGCAAGAGATTCTCCTACGAGAAAACAGAAGGGAGAAGAAAGAGCCTTCGTGTGAAGGAGTATGTTACGGTTATTTATTTATTTTCATTTAGCACATACATACATAATGGAAAATTATACAAAATAATACAAAAGAAATAAATGTGCAAGGGCAGGAAGAAAAGTCGCAATGGCTTATACAATGGTTCACTTTTTTTTGCCTCAGATCTTTAGAGATGTTTGGAGATAAATCCTTGTTACTGTCAAAGATTTAATTTCTTCAAAGTAAATTTGGGAAGGATTGCATCAGAAGTGACAATCCAATATTTACCTTTTTTTTAAATAAAAACTGTTCTTCAGCACGTCAAAGATTTCTGTTGCTGCCTTTTTGACTGTCTTAACTATTGTGGATTGAATCGAGAAAAAATGGTTCCTACTAAGGTTTGGCTGTACTGTGCTATGACTATTCATGGCTCTTAGGACAAAAAATGCAAAATTGTAAGTACTTTCACAGTATGTGCCATGTACATTAAGAAAATGGCATGACATGCACTGTATAATCTAAAGATTCAGTACTTAGTAAGTAATTGTTTTCTTAACTGTCAGGCTGCTAAGATAGATGTTTGGCACCAAATTTGTTTTGGTAAATGGGGTTAGGCAGCAGGGAGAAGGTTAATCTTTTGGATATCTTGCAGGGTGGACCCCCTCAGCCCTGATCTACACTTACAGCCAGGCGATCGTATTCTGGAAGTTAACGGTACACCTATCAAGTCTGCCACCTGGGACGAGGTAGGGGATCTCAGATTTGTCAGGATTGACTGTTTTTCTTTTTATAGAAACAACCAATTATATATGATAATTATGTTGGGGAAGAGATTGTATCCTACCAGAATTGGCAATACAACACTTCTAGAGATTGTGTCTGATTGGAGTCTTTGTTGATACATTAGAGACAATTAGAGACTCTTGAGTGTGTCGTCACCACATCTGGTGATTACATGTTGGAATAAAAAAAAATTAGAGACTCTAATTGGGCTATCTACTGGTAAAATCACGATTTTGTTCAAAAGAGACTTCTATCATGATCTCTGATTGAATTCTGAGTAATCTGACAAATCAAATTATCTCTAACATCTGTGTCCATAATATCACCATAGTCCATAATTTTCGCCACCTTGAGAAAAAGTGTGCTTAAAAATATTTTTACTGTAACATACCCTAGGTATGTACACTTGAGGTGTGCAGGAGTGCATACCAAAAGTATGTTGCAGTAAACATATCTTAAAGCACACTTTTTCTCAAGGTGGCGATATTATTGACTATGGTGATATTATGGACACGGATGTTACATGTACAGACATATGACATTATTTTGATTTTGCAGACTGGAAAAGTAGCATGATGTCCTTGTGTTCTGTAGAAATTTCTGGTTGATAGCTGAAGTTTCAATTCTTGAATCTTCCTGTGAAAAAAACTGTGCATTGAATCGTTGTTGTTTGTCTACTGCAGGTTGAAAGCATTATCCAACAAACTTCTCAGCCGCTACAACTGACTGTGGAACATGATCCACACTACAGAGAGCAGGACGGCTCGTCGGAGGGGTACTGCTCTGCACCCACCTCCCCCTTACAGAGAACAAAACTCACCAAGTCATACAGCGAGAGCCAGTGTTCCAGTCCCGAGGTGGAGGGGAAGAAAAGACGGTCACTAGAAAGAACAATGTCCATGCCGTAAGTACTGATCCTCACGATCTTACAGTTACCTCCATGAAGGGAGGTTTTGTTTTCAGTGTGTTTGTATGACAGTGTTTATTTGCTTTGTATGTGTTCATAGTTATTTGGATAAAGTAGAGTCACAGGAAGTGAGGGGGGGAAATGTTATAACCACAGACTGGCAGTAAGATTTGAATCAGAATTAAAAATGATCTGCCCACTGGCTGCGTAGAAGTGATAGTGGCATATGCACAGAATCAGCAAAAAATTCACAAGGATGAATAAAAAAATTTCAAAAAATCACTCTAAATGTTTCACAGAGGTTTATATTTGTTGATAAAAAAGGTTAATGAAAAGTTGTCATACCAGTTGGGTTAACTATAAGTGAGAGAGAATGGTTTAGAGAGAGAGAGAGAGAATGGTTTATTCAACAAAAAAAACCTTTGCAGCACAAGTGCTGAATTGCGGTTTCCTTACACAAATACGTAGTTTAAAACTTAGACTTATTAGCATTATACATTACAAACAAGTCATAAATCCTATAAAATCAACACCATCACGACTTATAGATCAGCTAATGCATTTTTTTTCCTTTTCTTTCCTACACAGTGGTTCACCAGATATCAACTACCAGGGTTGTAGGGCCCTGTCTCCAATGAGAAGAGAATTGAACAGATCAGAATCATTTAAACCTCACAAAACCAACACCAGAATTTTCCGTCCTTGTGACTTGGTGCACGGAGAGGTTCTTGGGAAGGGTTTCTTTGGGCAAGCCATCAAGGTACGTTTTTGTATCATTTATTTTTGCTGGATATTTTATATGTGAAGGGAAGGGTTTCTGCGGTGTTTTATTTCATTTTTCATTTTATTGTTTAAGCCAGAGCCTTTAGACATAAATACACATAACAGAGACAACAACATTATATACAGGAATCTAAAATACAGTGACTAGGTTAAAAAAAAGAGAAGTGGCCTATTTTTATTAGGTTTAGTTTTAGGTTAGCTGAAACAAATTTGTAGTACAGTAGTGATAGATTGGATACCATATATGATAAATTTGTGGTGGAGAGGTCACCTACAAAATAGCAAAAATAAAACCATCATTTAAAGACTTACAGAATGGTTCTATAGCCTTATCAAAAATGTGTATACTTATTTTTCAAATAACAAACATTATTTGTATAGTTACGTTTACTGTAAATTACTTTACAAATAGTTCAAAAACTGTGTATTTTATCTCAAGGTCACATTTGTGTTTTCCTTTGAAGGTCACACATAGAGAAACAGGGGAGGTCATGGTCATGAAGGAGCTTGTCAAGTTTGATGAAGAGGCTCAGAAAAACTTTCTCAAAGAGGTAAGTGCTGAATAACAGCCAGAAACAGGTAAACAGGCCTGTCCTTAGTGCTGAATAACACACAGAAACAGGTAAACATGCCTGTCCTTAGTGCTGAATAAGAACATGCCAGTCCTTAGTGCTGAATAACACCCAGAAACACATAGACATGCCTGTCCTTAGTGCTGAATAACACCCAGAAACACATAGACATGCCTGTCCTTAGTGCTGAATAACACACAGAAACAAGTAAACAGGCCTGTCCTTAGTGCTGAATAACACACAGAAACAGGAGAACATACCTGTCCTTGGTGCTGAATAACACCCAGAAACAGGTGAACATGCCTGACCTTAGTTCTGAATAACACCTAGAAACAGACACTCTCTCATTGGTGAAAACACTAATTGCCATGCTGCTATTGGTTGAGCTGCTAATTGTGATGGACAGTCAGAATCAGTTTATTGTACAAAGCACCCTGTGAACCACCTTTGCTTCTATATTTTGTTTTCTAATGATAAAAATCCAAATTCAGAATTATGTCATAAATTCTTCAGTTTGATGGCAAACATTGTTATGCTATGGAATTCAGAATCTGATTGATTTTGAGGACAGAAATTATTGCTAACTATTTTTTCTGAAATTTTGTCATTTCAGGTGAAAGTGATGAGATGTCTTCACCATTCCAACGTTCTCAGATTTATCGGGGTTTTGTATAAGGGCAAGAAACTCAACCTTGTCACGGAGTACATCGATGGAGGAACTCTGAAAGATAAACTAAAAGACATGGTGAGAAACATATATTGTTCTTAAACCTACATGTGACCTTGTGCTAGACTTCTAGCTGTTGTAATGTTGTTGTGCCTGTTTTTCTTGGAATTGATTTGATTTGATTTATTGAAATTGCAACAGTGCAATACACTTAGAACAGAGGCAGAAACAAATACAGGACAGACAATACTAATTTTCACTTGAGTTATGTGGGGAAAGACGTGGAAAGTGCCTTTCCGAAGGGCACAAGATCAGTAGCATGTCAGGATTCGAACCAGGGACCTCTTGGTTAGTGAGGGAGGGCAACCATAATTGCTTCACAAAACAAGAAATTAAAGATTTCATATCTCCATTTAGAGATCATGTTGTGAAATTCTTTTCTATTCATTATAATTGTAAATTTATTGCTGTTTCTGTGCATTTTCTACTGCTATTTCCTTCCACCCTTTGGGGAGACCATTTTGACCTCCAATTTGACCTTTCCTGTCAGTCTGTGGTTATACCATTTCCCCATTCACTTCCTATGACTCTATTTATTTAAAAAAAACTACAACTTAAGTACAAGCATACATTCAAGTAAAAGTACATGTACACAAACACACCAAAAATAAAGTCCTCTGTAAATTCAGGAGAAGAGTGGTCATGCAAGTATTGAATTTCAGGGAAATTGTAAAGTTAAACCAGAATTTTGTTGCATGTCGTATTAGTCTACAATCAGGTGTTGTGTATACTTAACATCAGTATGTTGGCCTATAATAGATATTACTCAGCCAGGCTAACATTCAAACAATATCTTTATCTGGAATTGTCATCTATAGGCTGAGCCTCTGCCTTGGATCCAGAGAGTGAGATATGCAAAAGATATCGCATCAGGAATGGTGAGTACTGTAACTTCACTTATATTCACAGTGACTTGATTCTACAGTAGTAGGGAAAAGAATGTTTTGCAGTGTTTTTTTTTTTTTAAGTTCTCAATTCTGTAATAAAGTGCAGGTTTGCCACATCATAAATTTGCCCTGGAGAAAGGTCTCCCGTAGGGTTTGATGCCCATGTCCATTTCCGTAGCCCTTAGGCGACACACAGTTGTGCAGGGCACTACAGCAGGCTACAGCAGGGGGCTAGTCCGCTGGTAGTGTTGTGTGTTTGACCCTCCCACACTCTTTCTCATATGTGCTGAGTGCTAAGTGTGTACCATAATTTTTTAAGTCTTTGGTATGACCCGGCTGGGGTTTGAACTCACGACCTCCCGGTTACAAAGCGAGCACTCTACCAATTGAGCTATTGCGCCCTGGAGAGGTCACTGCAAAAATAAAACCATTGCAAATGTTTCAAGATTTACAGTAATGTACTTGGCATTGGTAAGTCTTTGCATCAATCTTCCAGTTCCATTGGTTAATAATAATAGTGTTCTGGTACATGGATTTTCCCACATGGCTCATTTAGACAGTATGTCTCAGCCATTCATTTTCAGAGTGCCACTATATATTTGTATAGTCATTCAGCATACCCGGTATGTGATAGATTGATATAGAAAAACTTTTTTCTTAGAAGAAACTTTGATTGCTCAAGTGAGCAGAGTATCAAATCTCTATCTATTATGTAGAACTTTATTGACACAACAAAAGTACAGTGACTTTCGTAAGGTCTAAAACTGCATGTAGATATGCAGACAAATACATTGGGTAGAATGAAATTAACCTAGTATGTACAAAACAATTGATGAGTCAACTAATTACTTGTTCTAAGGTCTAAACATTTTTTATATATTTACCTAATATTTGTACACAGTAAGGGTTCTTACCTTCTATGATGAAATTAGATTTATCTATATTATATAGCATGAAATGTAACAAATTCTGTTGAGCAAGCGGAGAGAATTCGAAGGTTTAACAGCTTTGTGCATTTATCGTTATACAGTTTACAATTCAAAATAAAATGTTGTTCGTCTTCAGTATCATTGGGACAGAATGGACAATACCTCTGGTCACGGGGATATTGTTAATACTGCTGAATCATAGAATTTTGCATGTTGACTCAAAATTCATGAATTACGTGATTGTATTGTTTTTGCATGGTATGTAACTTTGTACCTTTTGTTGTTTGACTGTTACTATCTAATTTCTGATGACGATATTTCTCTTTCCTGCATTTTGAAATGTCCAGCTTTATAAAAAAAACAGTTTTGAAAATGTTACATGTATTTCTACTGCCATTTGACATGAATTGTATTTTTTGTATTCTTTAGGCTTACTTACACTCAATGGGCATCATTCACAGAGACCTGACCTCACAAAACTGCTTTATCAGACAGGTAATTTAAATATCTTTGATATTTTTTTACCGTATCACTATTTTTGTTGTATCACTACATTGATGTTTGTAATCATATATCAAACTTGAAAAGTAATATTTGCAAAGCAAATGTATAATGTTTACCTTCACATATGGTCTTCTCTGTTAATTCTTACTCAAAACACATCCACATAATATGGTGACAGGAGTCTAAATCCCTCCTAATATAAAATTGCAACATTATGTAACCCAGCACCAGTTACCATGGTGATAGACATCAACAAATCAGGTCATTGGCCAGGTCAGAGGTCACCGTTTGGAGAAGAAGAAACTGAGCAAAAACAATATGTTTTCCTTTGGTAAACATAAAAAGAATTCCGAAACTTGATGATATTATTCTTACAAACCCTTCAGGATACTCAAGAAATTGTGGTGGCAGACTTCGGACTCTCAAGAGTCATAGTGGAAGAGAAGGAGGAACGACCTCCAAACCTGAAGGCAGAGAGAAGGTTTAAGAAAGGCTCTCCTAAGAGGAAGAAGCGGTACACAGTCGTGGGCAACCCCTACTGGATGGCTCCAGAGATGCTGAGAGGGAAGAGTTACGACGAGAAAGTAGACCTGTTCTCCTTTGGAATTGTGCTCTGTGAGGTAAGGCAGTGTAAGAAATACCCATCTGGAACTTCATTCGCTAGTGCCCCCACTTCGAAAATTCTCAACAAAGACACGTCTTGCCAGTTCCACCAAAGCAAATCACCCTTTCTTCCTCCATTCACCACCTCTTAGGAGGAAGTTCCATGCTGAAAGCTTCTTTCCAAGAACAACATCACTTTGGAATAAGCTACCTCGTGATTGCTTCCCCTATGAGTATAACCTTAAACTCTTCAAGTCAACAAACATCTGTCCACTCTGGCTGTTCTGTAACCCAAAACATTTTAAGTGGCTCCCATGAGCCTTGTTTTGTGGTGACCGATGAAGTAAATAAAAAAAAAATCTGCAGACTGAGACATTTTCAATGTTGCAGAAGAAAAATTAAGCAACCTGCAATTTTGCAGACTGAAAAAATCAGACTAGGGGTTCAATGGTGTATATACAAGTAATTTTTAAATGTAGCTTATTTTTAAATGCAAATAAATTCCAACATGCCAACATATTATGTTCTAAACCCAAGCTAGTTACTCATTTTCACCTGAATCAAGTGAGGAAATAGGTGTTAAAGTGCTGTTCTTAATGATACAACATTGGAGCCTACCATTGAAGTTGTCTTCTTCTTCCTTAATTTTAATGCCCACAATCATCATACTGATCATTCTGGCATGCCAATTCTTGGCAAGATTCCGGATTGTAGAATTTGTACCGGGGCATGCCCCTACTCTTTTTTCGAAAGGTGTGGTGGGATCTTTAACGTGCATAGGGTGTGGCTCTCCCCAAACACGGGACCTCCATTTAACGTCCTATCCGAGGGACGTCCCTATAACCAAAGCTAGGTACTCATTTACACCTGAGTGAAGTGAGGAAAGTCGTGTAAAGTGCCTTTCCCAAGGGCACAAGATCGGTGACATGGGTGGGGATCGAACCCAGGACCTCTAGGTCCTGAGCCGATAGCGCTACCGCTGCGCCACACGACCCCACAGTCTATCCATTATATAACGTACGGGATGGAATATTTATGATGAAAAATTTTGTTGTCCTAGGTTACGTATTCTCTGGAAACTGATTTGGGGATGGTTAAACTGTAACTTAATAAGATCATGATTGAATTACATGTTAACGACATATAGCAATCATTAGTATTACTGGTATACTAAGTTAAGCATGATAATCGCATATGGCACCAATCACCATTGATAACATTAAAATCATCCTTCACTACATCTTTTGAAATAACAACAGAAACACCTTTCGAATACTCTCCATATCGAGACAGTTTGGTTAAAGCAATTTTCGATAACGCAGTTATTTTATGAAGCGAAAGACACTTATTGCCCAGGGCTCGAAATACTGGGTGCATGTGCACCTTAGTACACCCAAAATTGGAGCTGTGTACCCAATTTTTTTTTCTGTGGGTGCACTGGTGCACCCAAATATTTTTGTAGGTATTTTTGTACATATGAAATGTATAATAGTATACAGGATAGTCTTGGCATCTAAGTGTCAGAAAAATAGTAAATTCTTTGTTTAGGATTTTGAAGTTAGCCCCCATTTTAGATTCAAGCTCATAAGAAGAGCAGTCAAGATCTGTGATTAGGTTTTGTTTTACATGGTGCACCCAGAAAATTTTTGTGCACCTAATTTTTTAAGTTGGGTGCACCAGTGCACCTGTTTCCAAAAATGAATTTCGAGCCCTGTTGTTACATAAATGTGCATGATGTTAATGCATACAACATTACAGACAACGTGACTACTCTATGTCAGCTGTGTGTGGGTGGGATTGATAAAGGAATAAAAAGTTAAGCTCGTTTCCAGTGGGCTAATTTCCTGTCTCCACAGCAGGTGGAATTTCAAAGCTTGTTTACTGGAAGTCTGCTGATTTGATTTGTACATTCTGCATGGCAACAGGCTATGGGATGTTCCATTCAAACGTTGGGGGTGTACAATTTTTTTTCCTTTTGATTTTAAAATAAACTGAGGGAAATACTTTAGACATGTATGCGTGCACTGGAATTAAAAGAGGCTCAGTCAGACATGTTGCCAAATTTGAAAAGAGGATTTAGGGACAAATACTACTTTTTTGTCCGTCTTATATCCCAAATGGTCCCTCCTCAAAATTCATGTTAGCTTTGCGTATGTCACAGCTGTTAGTGGCTCTGTGGGATGGGTGGGAGTAATGAGGGACTGCATGGGGGGATTCTGAAAATGCTTGAAAAATGCTTGAAGTGACTGCAAATAAACTTACAGTGTTTGTACCAACAGAAAGCATTTCAGCACTAAGGACAGGACTAGTTTTTTGTACCTTAAAAAATCTTTTTGTGTTAGTTCTAATGTCATAATTTTTAGCGTCCCAACAATGCCAGCCATATTGTTACTGACATGGCAACTTTTATTTATGATTAAATCAAGTGCTAGCAAGAAATGACATTTCAGACTTTAAATTTTGCGCAGTATGAAATCCTCAGCTTCCTGAATACCCCAAATTCCTTCTGGCAGGTGGTCTCTGAGACTTTTGACCTCCTATCATTTTGCCTGTCCATCCTCCCACCCATTTTCTATCAACCTACTCTGTCCAAATCTGGAACAACAATCCCGCAAGTCAGCCATCCAATATATCGCTTCCATATCTGGAGGTAATGAGTTGTTTGTTAGTTCAAAGTTTAAATTTGATCAGAGTTTGTTTAATTTTTCATAATTCCAGATAATCGGCAGAGTGAATGCAGACCCAGACTACCTCCCCAGAACGGATGACTTTGGGCTGAATGTGGAAGTGTTCAGGTCCAAGTTCTGCGATGATTGCCCCTCCCCATTCTTTGAGGTTGCAGCCATGTGTTGTGAACTAGACCCTGAGAAAAGGTGAGATAGATTTCTTTCTTTCTATAGGACTACAGGTTTTCTTTTATTCTCTGTTGAAAGCATTGAATGAAATGTAAAAATGTAAAAAAAATAATAATCTAATATCTTGGGTTTTTTTGTGTGTGAATTTCTTGCTGATTCTCTCTATGTTTTTCCCACTATAGCTCCCAAGTGCCGATGGATATGCATATATAACAGGAAATTGAAGACAGGAAATGAGATAACCTTTTCTGGGACCTTTGATCTAATTTCCTGTCAGTGTCTATCATGTGGAAATAACTACTTAGCAAAGAAAACACAAGAAAACACATAGACACCAAAAACAAACCAGCTGTACACAGAGGTATTTATGGCTTCACCACAAAGTGGTGAAGACATATTGTGTTCCCTCATGTTTCTTCTTCTCCTTCTCCTTCTCCTCCTTCTCCTCCTGCCATTTCTTTAAATGGATTCATCTCTGCCATTTTCAGGCCAAATAACACGAAATTTGGCATGAAGGTAGAGTGGGCAAATACCCTGACGCGTTTTTTTCATTTTTTTGAAAAATTGTTTTATTTGGGTTTTTTGGCCATTTTCAGGCAAAAAATATACATTTTGAGATCTGGTTCCCAGGTACTAAAACCAAATGACCTGAAATTTGGTATGGGGATACCTTGGACACATGTCCAAAGAATGTCATTCTCAATTTTGACATACACCACTTTAAAGTTATGTAAAATAGGGCTTTTTGGCTATTTCTGGCATTGGAAGGTTCCATTGCTGCATGGGGGTGTAGACTATTGGCAGCCATTGTAGGATAGATCCATTTTCGGTATGGGGGATGTGGTGAAGCCATCTGCTGCATTTGCTCTCAAGCAAATGTCGGCCTTTCTAGTTATAATATATTACTTGACCATTGCTGACATTAGAAATATTTTTTTTGTACTTCCAGACCAGACTTCTATCAGGTGGAAAGCTGGTTCGAGTCGTTGTGTATGCACCTGGAGCACGGCATTCCGCTGTCGTCGGAGCTGAAGTGTATCCAGGCCAGCGGCCAGCCCAGCTATCCTGACCAGGGTGCTGTTTTCATGCCTAGTATAACGGTGATGTTTGATGATGATGTTATCAACCTATAGTTACCCAGGTCTTGCCAAGGAAACGAATTGCATCTTAAAGGCATCCAATGCAGTTTTTAGGGCTTGGAAACCAGATTTTTCAAAGTCCATATTCTAGTCACTTATCTACATGAGTTGAAACCACACTATCCCAATGAATATTGACTCTCAAGGAGCAAAAAATACCCAAAATTGTGACAGAAAACGGTTACTGGAAGGGCCCTGGGCTGATTTTTAGGGTACCACCCATAAAATAAAGGACTCATCTTTTGGCTTGTTTTTGCAGTCTTAAATACCCAAAGTATGCTATACTGTTTGAAATGTGCTAATGTGAATCAGTATGTGTCAATATCATAAAGATTGCCTTCTTCGAAATACAGTATTTCTGTACTGTACATGTATTTCTGGTTGTGCTGCTCTGAAATCGCATTGGATGCCTTTAAACTATCTCATGACAATGGCCTGTATGGTCCTAAGACTGTGTGTATGTCCTGCTTGATTGTATATCTGTCTCTATCTATCTCTCTGATATATTCAGATGTGTTCCAGATCTGAGATACACTGGCTATAGTTAGTATTCAAGACTTAACTCCATAGTCTCTAAATGTTTGGCAGAATGCCTGTTTCTTGCAGATTACGAAAAGTGCAAGCTGTAGATGTAATTGTAAGTAAATGTAAGATTGTTTTCTTGACTGTTATATTCCTTCTATGTTAGGCAGCTGTCTTTTCTTTCCTGTGATCCTACGATGATCCTACAACATGTGACCAGACAATTAACCAGTAGACTTCTAGACTGTATCTGTTTGAAGTTTCCACTTCTCTGTACAACTAGTCTGTTTGGCTGAAGTTTTCATCTTACTTCTATGTACAACTACCACAACTTCGTAAACTAGACATGCTTGTTATTCAATAGTGACCTTAAGTGAACATTCATATTTTATTTTCATCATAATTATGGTGCTACGTGTATACAAAACCCTCGAGGTTTACGCTAAATCTTAATTGGGCTGGCCCCGCTAAGACCTCTGACAAGCAGAGGCAATTTAACGTGGAACAAGACTTCCTGCGTGAGCCATTAGTCGTCATGTGTGAGAAAGAGCACCGGTGTCCTATTAGGTAAATTCCATCCACTCCATCAAGCTGTCAAGTAAAGTTAACTTTTGAAAGTTGTGAATTTGAACAAGAGTTGTGGAAACACAGTGCACAGATTTGCTCTCAAATCAAAACTTGGTAGTCCTTTGCAGTTGAAGATGACTGAGTGTTAGTGTGTGAAGGATTTCCAGGTTTTGACTTGAGTAAATCTGAGGCCACACCAATTTTATTTGTTCTTTCTCAGATCCTCCCTGTCCATGTTTTTTTCTGATTTACAACAACAACAAAAATATTTTAGGTTCTGAATCAACTGCGAAATGCTCAATGAAAAACATATACATTTTGGCCCCAACGGTTGAAGAAAGTCCTTTTCTTCTTAGTTGTTACAGTTTTTCAATGTAACAATGCAACTTTGTTAAAGTCATTAAAAGTTCAAAATCTATATTAATTGTTCTGATTATAAACCAGCCTGGTATGTTGACCTCATGGCTCATATCGTAACATTTCCGGCCTTCATGGGGTGCCTTTTTTTATTTTTATTTTGCCCTGTTGCTTCATATTTTTTCTGAAAAAAATCAGAAAAACAACAAATTAAATTGGTGTGGCCTGAGCAAGACTTGTGGAAACACACAGTGCTCATAGAGACTTGTGGAAACACAGATTTGTGGAAACATACTGCTCAGACTTGCTCAAATCAAAAGCTGCTATGAAAATTGTTACCGAAATGATAGCCTTCTTTGCAGACTTCTTGGCATTTATTTTTTGTGTGGAGCACTGATACCCGATTTTTTTACTTGCATACGGTTGCGGCAAAGGGTCAGTTATGCTACGGGCGGAGTTACGGCTCTCCTAGTGCAGGCAATACAGCTCTCTCCATGAATACAGTACTCCATCGCCACAAAACTCTTCCCTGAAAAGAAATTGCCACTCTTGCGACTGCACAGGAGGCTAGTAGACTGAAATGATGCAAATCCAGTGGCCCACTCAAATTTTAAAAGACAATCTTGCAGATGATACAGCTTTTTTAATACTAAGTACTAGTTATTGTTATGACATGACAGCAGGGCTCGATTCTTTTTTTAGGGGGGGATCAAAACTTACTGCCTCTCCTCTAGCTTTAATCTGAATTTCTAAAGCTAACTTCAAAATTAAAACAAAATTATTAATGATACAACAAACTCTATTAATAAAGGTTTTGTCATTTTTCTTCAAGAATGTTTTGCATAGGAGATACCCATAGTAAAATATAACTCCTATGCCCAAATACCAAGAGGAAGGTGCACTGATGTGTCATGTATATAAATGTCATTAAAGGTACAAGGTGCTAGCAAAGTTGACAAAAAGTTTTTGCCAATTGCTAAGAAATTGGCCTGCTGAGACAAAACCTTTGACATGGTTCGTGCACTGGGATATCAAATTTAAACACTGAAATGAAAGAAAAAGACACTTATACCTTAGGTCAAGAGACAGGGAGGTAAACTACTGCATGTACTTTGCCAAGGTTTGTCAACTTCTACTTACATCTAATTCAGCAAATTTTCAATGACTGAATCTGTAGTAGTTGAGTGTTAAGCTTTTAGAAGTTTACTTTTATGATTTCTGCAATTTTTCTGAAAGTTACAGCATTCAGATAATTTGCTAGGAAATGTACAGCAGT
Source organism: Branchiostoma belcheri (assembly GCF_001625305.1). NCBI lineage: Eukaryota > Metazoa > Chordata > Leptocardii > Amphioxiformes > Branchiostomatidae > Branchiostoma > Branchiostoma belcheri. The sequence continues at coordinate 8,493,064 of NW_017802379.1, read as the reverse complement.
GACTACATTCAAATGAGTGTAGTATAAGGATTTAGGTAGGATATTTTCTTCATGTCCACCACTCAAAATGACAAAACATGTAACAAAATTATACGGGTACAGGTTTAACTTCTCATTCAGCATCATAATTACCTCATATAGAAATGCCTCAAATACAAAATGTATCAGGTTTGACATTGATCTAACAGGTTTGACAATGTGTGTACTTCGCAATGCTTAATGCTATTCAGACCAACAAATATGATATTTTATTTCTTTAACAGAAACGTTTTTTTTTAACCTTCAGCCTGCTAAGGTACTACCATTTGGCACCAGATTTGTAATGGTTATGCAGCAGGGAGATGGTTAATTCGTATGTGGAAGATTCATGACCATTCCCCTGATTTAAAAGACTTGTTATGAATTGTTCAGTTTAATGTTGAGCCAGTATGTGTGTTGTGAAGCTAATTTCACACAGTCTTACTAGTCTTACAGTACTTAGTGTTGGGTTGTCTAATAGTATGAATTTGTGAATTCCTTGGCAGGAACATTGTCTTATAAGAAGAAAAAAACTGCTACGTTTGAATGTGCAATATTCAGAGCAATGTTTGTAATATTGTATCAGTTAGATGGATTCTCTAAGTGTTAACAAGATTATATTAGCCAGTGCTTTCAGGCTGTATGTAAAAATAAAGGTTCTGAATGTGTGACAAGAGCTTTAGGCATAATACAGACTGACATATTCAGAACTTGTAACTTCATGTACTGGCGAAGGTTAAGAAAAAGTCTGCTTCAGAGTCTATAGAGTGTACACTTTATAGTGGACTATGAATTGGGTGTATTTTGCTATTCTTGTCAGTAACAATTGCACCATTGTCAATAATGTACTATCATAGATTTGTTGAATGCAAAGCTTATAATAAGTATAAATTGCAAAAACAGTCTGGCTGGACTAAAATGCTTGAAGTGAAGATTATTTTATCATGATGATAGATTTTGTATTTCAGGCTATTGTACAATCATGAAAGATTCTGTGGAAAATTGAAATGATTCAGAAAAAAAATGTGTGGAAAAAATTAATGCTACTTTGAAGCCATTCAGCACAGATAGTATTTCCATGACCTTCAAATTATTTGAGTGTATTTATTTTCAAAGGAGTTTGAAGCCTTTGTATTAGAAGATAGACACACGCTGTGTGCTTTGTATTGTGAACATATCTGTTCATCTGTTGGCTGAAAGAATAAAAAGCTGATATGTTGCAAAGAGTTAAAATGTCTCTTTCCATACTTTTTTCACAGTTGTATTTTCTAACCATCAGAAGATTTAAAACACCTTGATTACATGGATAACATCTTACGCATAAATATTTCGAATATTTTAAAAACTTTGACAATTTAACACCATTCTAGACTACAGTACCATAAACCATATTATATGCTGCAAGTTGCCAAAAAGAAATAGTAGAAAACGGATGCTAGTATTGTAGAATGTCTTTTATCTATCAGAATATTTTGCCATTTACATCAGGACAACTAGACTGAAAGAAATGTGTCCTAAGAGAAGAATTCAATGTCATAAAAGAAATGAAATATAGAAATTATTGTTTGGTATTATGTTACCTGAGTTTGAACCTTCAACCTTCCTGAAGAATTAGATTTCATAAAAAGTCAATATTCACTTTGTACCCTGTGTGTATCTTCACTTTGTACCCTGCTTGCTGGAAACGAGGTGACTGTCACCTCGTTCGTTTCCAGCAAGGAGCCGACCAAATTAAACGGCTGCATCTGACAACATGGTGGCCTTAAAGCGCCGATCAGTGACCGTTGGCAGTACTGCATTCATTGGCTTCCAGCCACCGTACACAAACAGGCTGCATCTTTACCGTCACATGGCCTAACCATGGAGGTAGAAAAAACCTCCATGGCCTAACTCAAGGTAACGTTACATGTACCTCAACAGTATACTCAACAGACATATCTGACACATCATCTATAGGAAGTGTGAAATTCATGACATTCAAGCTAGTCCCAGTGGGGTCCAATACATATGTCTGGCGCGTTCGCGGCAGCATAAAGCCTCAGGTGTGAGTATGCGGCAAGCGTCGCTTCAAAGGATCATTGTTTCATCCCGCTGCAGTCATTGTTTCATGTCGCTAGACGTTGGCATTCAACAACTTTGGCACTACAATGGAGGGTCTGACAGTTGGCATTCAGACAAGTTGTTTTTGAACCTTACCGCTATTTCAATAACAATAGACTTATCCCGTATTACCCCCTCCGTCCAAACTTCGAAGTGTGAGAAAAAAGCCTAAAAATGCAAATTTGTGACACACAAGCAGCCACTCCCTCATTGGTCGAAGCACTAACTGTCGTCCTATCATTGGTTGAACTGCTAATTGTGATTGACATCCTTGTTAGGATCGGTCGATTGAAGCATATTGGGAACAGATCGTTTGCGAGGCTTGATCGACTTTGCTGTTCTATGAATAACACTTGAACAGTACTTTCTTCCGAGACTATGGATCCTCGCAGACCACCAGCCTACGGCCCCTCGGTCGGTTTTCCTTCGATCCCAAGCTGGAATCTGCAGTACCCTTCCCGTCCGGTAGGCGTTAGAGATCCGTCCAACTTGACTTACGCTACCGAGGGGCTACCCCCACCTGTTGTTACAGACTCGCGGTACTGGCCACCACCATTCTGTTACGGGTTTCAACCACCAGTGATCTACAGGTTCAACCATTCAGAGCGCTCGCCGTTCAGTCCAATACAACAAACAGCCAACAACATGACGACAGCGGTCCGACCGTCAACGCCAAAGGAAGCGTCGGCACATCATGACATTGCTACGCGCCGCATAAACAACGTAAGTAAACGTTTTGGTACACTAAAATTATGCTGAGGTCACATTTCCAAACCGGGGCCCGGCCGGGCAGTCTTATGAAACGAAAAGTATGATATTAACGACAAGGAAACACAGAAAAATTTTCGATAATAATCATGGGCAAATCCCTGATATGAATTGTTAATTTTTCGTTTATACAAACAGCCCGGCCGGGTCCCGGTTTGGAAATGTGACCTAAGCATAAGTTTTGAGCTCTAATACGGTGTTTCACAACTAAGTGTACTCTCCACACTTGAATTGATTGTGATTTCTAAGTGGAATAACAGTTCTAAATCTGTGCCTTTCTTTCGACAGGCAATCATTAGAGATATCGTCGCACGAAAGAACTTGACCGACATGACATTTGAGACGGTGGATGCCATCGAGGAGGTGATTTTTACTAGTATTCGGTTTTACTATCACTACTAACGTTAGTACTAGTATCTAAGGCCACACCGATTTAATTTTATGGATGACATCCTCTGAAGACCCCCAAACCACAGGAATACAAAGCTAGTATTGTGAATTCCCGACAGTACTTAGAGACGTATACGACAAGCCGGCACATGCTGGCTTTTTGCGGCATTTATGAATCGGTACTATACTTATGTTACTGAGTTCTTGAGTCGTGGAGCTTCGAATTCGATAGCCTGGGTGCTCGGCTCCGTTTTGTTGCTGATTAGTATGGACTACCCAGGCCTAGAGCCTCGGTGGAGGTGATCTTTTTTTTTTTAGGGCGACAGGCGAAAATCAATGCGCGCGCGGATGTCATCCATAAAATTAAGTCAGGGTGGCATGTCAAGGAGGTTTCATCACAAAATTGAGGGTGCTAGTAGGTTTCTACTTTCCAGTCATAAGTAGGTGCTTCAACTTACTACATTGTACTAGTACTTTCCTTCATTTCTCGCAAGGCATAATTTCTCTCTTTATTTCGATACCCTTTAGCCAAATTAAAGGCTGATCTCCAGGGTTCATTCGAGAAAAACATACATACAACAAACACACGCATATAATACACAAAAGAAGATTTACACAAGGCTAAGTTGATTTGATTATATGGATAACATCCGCGCGCGCATCAATTTTCGACCGTTTCAACAAAAAAAGTTTTCAACCATATACAGTTGCAAAAATATATACATGTACCGTAAGTTGCAAAAAATATAGCTCTGTGTCATTTGTTCCACCTTCATGACCACGTAGATTTCATAATGAAAGCAACTTTTTTTTTGCGAAACTTTTTTTTATTCGCACGCTCGCGTCAGTTTTGGGGTTCACAGAGGATGTCATCCATATAATTAAATCAACATGGCCATATACCGGCTATACAGATACACATGAATATAAATCTAAAACTATGGATACAACTAAGCATAATTGGCAATTTCAGTGTGACTCGTGGAACGACTCTGGCGTTATGAATTAAAAATGCATTTCTTCTCTATTTTGTTGTAGTTCATGCGCGGAATAAAGAGGGAAGACAGAATGCGCGTCTACCAGGACTTCGTGAGGTGTATCAAGGCAAGAAGAGAAAAATGCAGGAAAAGGTATAAATCCCTTCATTAAAATGTATTATTGGCGACGCCTCAGGGGCAAACCCATTAGTATACTAGTACTATACTTCATAGTCAGTCTGCATGGATTCTAGCAAGGAGGTTAAGTACAAGTATTTAATCTCCTTGATTCTAGCTACATGTACTTACCTGGAATGTCACGTAAATATCCGTTTGTCGTCCGAATACAGGCCTCAAAATAATTGTTTTGCCCCAGAAGTAAGAAGGTTTTGTCAGGTTTTCATCCCAACAACAACAGCAGTACCTCCGTGCACTATATTAAAACAACAAAAATCTGGCAACAAAAATCATGAAAAATGCAATACCGTAATACTATTTTTGGATAAAAAAAGTGCAATATTTTTCAATAAAGATTTTTTGCTTTATTATATCACAGACAAAAGAGCCTGGGGTCTGAGCAGGCCGCTGGTGCCACGGATCCCGCGGAACAGACTAACACGCCAGCGGAAACAAGCCAGGAGCTGCCGGGCGCTGCGGAACCGACTCCCGAGCTGCCGGGCGGCAAGGAACCGCTGGCGGGCCACGAGACGCCGGGTGCCACGGGAACGAGCCACAAGCCGCCAACTGCAGCGGAACCGTCTCACAAGCTGCCGGGCGGCACGGAACCGACTCCCGAGGTGTCGGGCGGCACGGAACCACCAGCGGGCCACGAGATGCCAGGCGCCGTGGGACCGACTCACGACCTGCCGGGCGGTACGGAACCGACTCACGGGCCACAGTACTGGCCACCGCCCTTCTGTTACGGAGTTCAACCACCAGAAGTCTACAGGTTCGACCATTCAGAACGCTCACCGTTCAGCCCAATACAACAAACAACCAACAACATGACGACAACGGCCCGACCGCCAACGATAAAAGCAACCTCGGCAGATCAGGACACTTCTGCACGTGTCATATACAATGTAACTATACCGGTTATGGTCTTTCCACTCTTTCTGTATTGTGTATTCTGTATTGCTGGTACAGTATAACACCCCGAATCTAACAGCCCTTTGGCGTAACACACCAGCTTTGCAGGCACGCAGCTTGGCGGCAGTCGGTTACAATATTAATTTAAACGACCTGTACTTATTTACACTTCATCGTTGCACATCTAACTGTAGACGCTGTTTAAAGCTATCTAGTTGTGATACCCATACTGTACTTGGTGGCAGCGACTCCCACTCTACTTTCATTCCGATAATTCCGACAAGTTTAAGAATATTACAAATGCACAATAATCTTGGCTTTTCTCTCGACAGGCACTTCTGAGAAACATCGTCAGAGAAAAGGACCTGACCAGCATGAAATCAGCCGAGACGAAGCTCGCCATCGAAGAGGTAGTTTTTGTTCGTTTTATCTCACCAACTGATTTCAAGTATACCAATTCTATGGCAATCACTTGATACCAATAGGTTTCTACTTTAACCCTAGTAGGGAACTTGACAACAAAGTAGAAAATGTATATGTTGACTCATCGACATCTTGACTGATTTTTTTTTTCAGTCCCACTCTGCGAGGACCAGGATAAAGCTAAAAAATATAGATGTGTTGCATAGTATACAATTTCAAAGTGGCGCTAGAATTGGTACTTGTAAATGTATCTTCACACCTCCGTTGTAGCCTTTACCAGGCTGTTGGGAAATATTAGAAATTGGCCAAATAGACTGAACCAGGGGGTATGTGTCAAAGTAAACCCTCTAACCGGCAAACTCCACCAAACGTAAACATGCTATCTGGCCCATTTCTAAAGCGACGGTCACAACCCGTCGTACGTGCTTCTGCGTGCTGTCTACGTGCAAAAACGTGGGCAAACGCAGGGCACCCGTGCGTGAAGAGTACCGCCTCCGTAAGGAATCCTACGGATTTGGGAGCACGCAGACTCGCCGTAGAACTTTAAGTGCATGTAAAACTTTTTCTACGTGCGGTCTGCGGATTCACCACCCGTGCGTGCGAGTACGAGCGACGTGCGTGCCCCGTACGTGTCGTGCGGAAGAAGCACGTGTGAGTACGGCTTCCTTACGGTAAAGTTGCAATCGCACGGAGATCGTACGTTGTAAGCACGTACAACTCACTTACCACTTGCGCAACGTACGATGCACGCAACCGCTCACTGCCAGACTTGGCGTGCAGACCACACTCTTACACTTTGTGCAACCGTGCGAGTGACGTGCGAGTGACGTGCGTAGACGCCACTTCTTCCCCACGTTTTCAGAAAAAACGTAGCAGACGTAGCCTCCCAAAAAACGTACGGAGAAAAAGCACGTACGGCGGGTTGTGACCGTCGCTTAACGTTAGTATTTTTTCTAGCAGCCTGAGGAGCCTGGTACAGGCTACCTCCGCCGTGTTGATATCGCAATATACAGTGCCTTGATGACAGATGATAAACGGATATGTTCCTCTCTGTTTCGTTGTACATGTAGTTCATAAAAAGCCGTGAAATCAAGATGGAAGACAGGAAAGGCGTCCATCAGGACTTCAGGAAATGTATCAAGAACAGAAACAGCTACAGCAAAAGGTACAGGTCTTTCATTAATGTACATTATTGTTGTTGTACATGTAGTTCATAAAAAGCCGTGGAATCAAGATGGAAGACAGGAAAGGCGTCCACCAGGACTTCAGGGAATGTATCAAGAACAGAAACAGCTACAGGAAAAGGTACAGGTCTTTCATTAATATACATTATTGGCGACGCCTCAGGGGCGAGTCTAATGAAGTATACATTTGTAGTCAGTCTGCAGGGGAATTCTAGCCATTTTACAAATAAGTCGGTTATTTTCCATTGACAACTATAGTAAATAGTTGTTTGTAGGTTGTCCCAAAAGCAGGCATCATGAGAATCTATTTGCCCCAGATGTAAGGGATCGGAGTTTTGTCAATAAATTAATTTGTTCCCATGGAAATAGTTGAATGCCTGTCTTGTTCTATTTCTGGTTATTGTAGACTAGATTCGTTGATGTTGTCTCTTTCACACACTTGTAGAGTCCTACATCTTTTATCAATTTTTGTTTATCACAGACGTCAAAAGAAGCTGAGTTCTAACCAAGCCGCTTGTGCCGTGGAACCAACTCTCGACCTG
>NW_017802379.1:8406646-8485116 GCF_001625305.1 Branchiostoma belcheri | reverse complement strand
GAGAGACGCCGAACCAACCCACGAACTGCCGAGAGCCGCCGAAGCAGCTTACGAATTGCCGATAGCCGCCGAACCAGCTCACGAGTTGCCGAGATCCGCCGAACCAACTCACGAGTTGCCGAGAGCCGTCGAACCAACTCACGAGTTGCCGAGACCCGCCGAACCAGCTCACGAGTTGCCGAGACCCGCCGAACCAGCTCACGAGTTGCCGAGAGCCGCCGAACCAGCTCATGAGTTGCCGAGAGCCGCCGAACCAGCTCACGAGATGGGACCAAACTCTAGAATGGCCTATGAAGTTCAGGAACCTAGTTCACGTCGATTTTGGTCCAGAGGATGTCACCCACAAAATTAACCAACAAAGAGAGATCAACTCTGTATGTGCAACGGCAACTTTAATAGACACAGTGTACTTTCATAATGCCATTCGAAAACGGTACAAATACATTAGCTTTCAACTTTGCCACATTGTTCCTTATATGTAAACGCAATTAGTTAACCATTGTCTGCTAAGCTGTAACTTAGTTAAATGCACCCGCTCCTGGCATGGAGAGGTTAAGGCATCAATGATAGGCCATGGGGTTCATTATACAACATGTATAATATGTAGCAAACACAATTAGTTAACCCAAGTCCTGCTAACTTGTACGTTTAAGTTGGTGTTGTTAAATGCACCTCTTGCATGGGGAGGGTTAAGTAAGGCATCCATGATCGCAGCATTCATGACATTATGGAGTTAAGCCATATACATGTAAGGCCCCAACTTCTTTTTCAATAATTAGGGAGTGATTGTGTTATGACACATAGTCTGTTTTAGCAAGGCAGGTTTAAAAAGTCTCTTTTTTTAACTCCATGGTTTTAGGCATTTTAAAAATTAGCAGTTCAACCAATGAGAGAATCGCAATGAGTGGTTTGACCAATGAGAGAATTAGGCTACATGTCCATACATCTATTTGCATTTTCATGTTATCAGTTTGCATTTAGGATCGATCTATTTTAGGCATTTCAACAATCCTTTCTGTCCATAACAATTAGCAGTTCAGCCAATGAGAGAATGGCAATGAGTGGTTTGACTAATGAGAGAATGGCTGCATGTCCGTCAAATATTTGCATTTTCATGTTGTCAGCTTGCATTTAGGATCGGTCTATTCAAGGAGCTCTGATATACCATGATCCATTACTTAAGTATACCAACATTTCCAACAGTGCTAATTTAATGTTTCCGTGTACATGAAATTATACTGGCTCTTGGTTTTCTTTTCATAGTTCAAAGTCACGATCATATATAACAATTATGGTTATGAGTCAAATAATAAAACAACTGAACAGGTCAATACAGTTACTTGCCATCTCTGTAATAACTTATCATACCATCATGTTATTATTTGTTATCAATAATTTTGTAACAACCATTAAACAAATTTTGAATTACAGTTTCATAATCATTTGGCTTCAATATTTTTTCAAACACAACATAAAATCAATACATAATTACTATTATCATAATGATAGTCCTTTCAAATTGATATCATACATGGTCTTTGGTCCCTTTTAGCCTTTTTTATTCATTTACCAATTTGGGGTTACTTTTAGTCATTTCCAGTTCATCAGTCTCTTTTAATAGATAATAAATACTTTGACCACATACTAAAAATATACTCTCTTCTTGTGAACATCATATATATAAACATCAAGGTTTTGCATGTATATAGTGTCTATATATATAAATGGGTGTGATGATAAAGCTTTATCACTAACTTTAAAGATAGAGCGACATATACAAATACTATATACCATCACCTATTGCCACCGTCACAAACTTGCACAAAATTCACATTAGTTCTGTATAATGCTAAAATCTCTTTGCATTTTGTTTACTATTGCAGTAGTACAATACTTGTTTCAGACTAATAGAATGTAATATAAAAGTTTCTAAATGTAATTTTTTTACTAAAAGTTAGATTAGGTCCAAATAATAAAAGCATGTTCTGAAGTACATAATCTTGCACAGAATTCTAGACTTACTTTTGGATTGAGAAATGCTCCAGCCACCTTTTTTTGCATAGCCATCATGCTCAACAACATCAAGCATCACATTTTCAAATCAGTACCTTTTTTCTATGACGGTCTAAAAACTGACAGCTTTAATTTCAAAAATTCAAAATTTTTGCAATTTTGGAAACTATGAATTCAGGAATCTTTCAAAAGTTTTGGAAAGCTTTTTTCAAATACACCAGCTTTAGAGAAAAAAGCCTTCCATATCATTAACATTTAAAGGAAAATTGAAGTAAGCTATTTCCATGTTTTGTCAGTTTGTTTTCCCAGACATTCTTTTGTTAAAATGATAGAATTCTCCTTTAGTATACATTGAAGGCCTGCCTCAAATTGCTGTGAACATTACATGCACCACTTGTTTTTTTTCCATCCGTAAATTTTCATGGAAAGTCATGCAAAGTTAACATAACATGGACTAGACTGGTATCAGATATTAGGCTAGTATTGACACTCAAATGTTAGCAGCATGTCAGAGCCCAGATCTACACATGATTGTCATGATCGTTCTTTGCACGATGAAGGCATCTTCTCCATTTCTGTTTCTCTACGCTTCTGCAGTCACTTCTACACTTGGGCCATCATCAGTCTGAAAGAACAGGAAAAGTACATATTCATGTCAGTAACATTTCAAAAAGCAGCAATGAACTGAAAAGAGCTCAAATCTCATATTTCTGCCTTTTCTCGTCACAAAATAAGTCTTAAATCAAATTTAGAATTCTTTTACCCAAAACAATTAGAACTATATCAAGCTTCAAGCTACAATGTTGCACAATAGAATGCAAAAATCGTGAACAGGTCAAAAGGCATCAGTGACACATAAAATTGCTACATCTTAGCAGAATCAATATAATTTGGAAAAGAAGTAATAATTTTGTGGGTTACACAGCACGTAGTTGTTTTTTCTGTGTGCATTTTGCTGACAAAGCCCTTACATGTCATTAAGGGTAACTAAGGACAAACGCATCTGACAGCCTGGTCACATTTGGTGTAGGTTGACGTTGGATTTCCAAGCAGACTGGGACTGAACCAACAGCTGACAAAGACAACCTTTTCTGTACAAGACAACTTTAATTTTGTACAGCACAATTGTACCACTGTCCCAAAATGCTCTCAGTTTGAGATCATACAACAATTGTATGGCAAATGTGACCAGGCCTAAGTTGCTATTTATTATGATGAGGCCACACCGACTTAATTCTATGGAGGACATCCACACGCTCACTGATTTTTGTCTGTCCTCAAAAAAAAAAAAGATCACGTCCTCCGAGGCTCTGGCCTCAGCCTCTGGTCCTGGGTAAGTCCATGGTAGTTAGCGACAATATGGAGCCAGTGGTAACTCTGGAGAATGGCACCCAGGCTACCAAAGCTCCACGACTCAAGAACTCAGTACATACATACAGTGCCGAATCATAAACTCCACAAAACCCCAGCATGTCGCAATGTACTGAGTCAGACACAAATTCACAATTATATACCAGCTTTGTATTCCTGCGGTTTAGTAGCATTTTTATTTTTGGCCAGAATTTTTTTTATTCGCCCGCGCGCACTAGTTTGGGGGTTTTCAGAGGATGTCATCCATAAAATTAAGTCGGTGTGGCCTGACACTAGAGCATAAAGAAAAAGAGACAAGGACAATCTAAATACTGACATTATTAGCAGGCACCTCATACATGGGATTGTCAAATGAGGGAGGGACGTTGCTGGTCTTGTTCTTCTGAAGCAGTTCTAGGATCTTGCGTCTGAAATAACATTGAAAGTAAAGACTTTTAGTCAGTGATTCAATAATACTAGGGCCCAGAAAAAACACATGACATATCTTAATTAAACTGTCGCTAAAAATCGTTCTGTAATGCAGCCATGAAATTTTTTCCTGAAAATCAAATCACTAGATTGAATCAGATTTTAGCATAACTTTGAAAGGCACATTATTAGTTTATAGTTTAGGGCTAAGAACGCATTCATTTCTGTAAATTTCATCTTACATGCACAGTTATGTACTTGACAGGTATTGTAGAATAACAATTATAACAGTTCTGCTACATACTTGGTACTAGGATCCAAGACGATTGTAATATAACTTTGGTGGCTGACTTGAGCCCAATGATCTCATATAGTTGAAACTCACAATTTTACACTAAATCTCAATGCCATTCATGGTGAACAAAAACATAACAGTTTGCAATACAATTATTATCAAGTATCAAAAGTATTATAATCAAGTTTCATTGATGATATATTAAGATGAAATGGTAACATGATTATTAGTGATAATGATATATAAACCAACCTGTGCTGGTAGACAGAAACAGCAATAGACACCAATAGAAATATGGCTACTGCGATGCCAGCTGACTCAAGGGCAATGCCCCACTCTTTCTCATGGCTCTTCTCTGTAAATAAGCCATTTCACAGTTTCAACTGCACAATGTGTGAGGTCAATCTTGAAGGCCCCTAAGGCCATGTTGATTTGATTATATGGATGGCATCCTCTAGGAATCCCAAAACTGATGCGAGCGTGCGAATAAAAAATGTTTGGCAAAAAATAATAATATGGCTTTCATCATGAAATCTACGTGGTCATGAAGGTTTAACAAATGACACAGGGTATGGTTTGGCAAAAAATCTACTCTTCAAATTCATTTCTTTATCTTTTTGTCTTTTTCGTTTAAGGTTTGATTTTGGCATTCTACAACATTGATATTGTTTTCCAATATTATTTTGTGCAACTTACAGTATATTTTTGCTAATTTTGCAACTGTTTTGTACGATTAATAGTATGGTTGAAAACTTTTTTTTGGAAACGGCCAAAAATTCATACGCGCACGGATGTCATCCATATAATCAAATCAACATGGCCTTACCCACATGTGCAGATCAAACTGTGAATTAGCTTATAGATGGACTTACCTACAGATCAGTTGAAAGGTGGACAACCCAAGACATTATTATAATAAGAAATGATCCCAGATGTTAGATGGGAAGATGCTTTATGTACGTAAAGGTATAACCAAAAGGCAAGATTCAAAAGAGTACTACACTAAATATGTGGTAAAAAGTTGGCTTGTGCCACAATCTTTATATCAGACTGATGTAATACATTTCCATGAAAAAATTTCAACAAGATTGGTGAATGAATCAAGCAAGGTTCTTTATCCACAGAACCACTTGTTTAATAAGAGCTCTTTTTATTAAGCAATTGGATGTGAACACAGCAGAACTCTGCTCACTGATGGAGGATAGGGACGAGTGGAGAAGAAGAGCACATTGTCTCCTGTTTTGACATCTCTGAGGACCCACTCAAGGTTTAACAAGGTTGGGTAGTACGTTATAGTATAGTAGGCTTTTGAACCTATAATACATTGCACCTTTTGGTTATTCCTTTAACACAGCCTTTCTTACCTTAGGACCTTCTTGTAACCAATGCCAAGACCTCCCAAAGCCAGTAGAAAGACTATAGTTACACTCACGGCACGTATAGCCTCATTTACATACCCAGAGTGAGCGAGAGCTGTAGATGTAAAAAGGGGGCAGAACCACTATTGACACATCAGCAGGACTTTTATACTCCTGCATCTTTGCCATTAATGCAGACTTTGTTAAGTTGAACTTGGATGCAGTAATGGCAGAAGAGAAGAGTAGAACCATTTGTAGAACCCACATGTCAGGTTAGTTGTATTCTCAAAGCAAAAGTTAGGCTTGTTTTTGGCGACGTCTCAGGAAGGAGCCTAATGGCACAGTATTGTGTGCAATTTGCAACAATTCTAGGAATTGTACAGGAATTTTGTCCGCAGGAATGTCTCCCAGCTCTGTTTGTTGACATGCCCACATTCCTGGAAACCTTTGGGAAGACCTCTCTGCCCAGGATGCCCTACTTTCTGACACCCCAGGGCTCGTTCACTATACACTCAGGGGAGGAGTGCACTGTATCTATCTAGACTTAACAGGTACTGTAACAGTGTACCAAGACTTCCTCAAAATAATGAAATCATGGCAGTGCCATGCAAACAATAACCCTAAAACAAGCCTAATACCTCTGCTTGGAGAATGGTTAGTTGTAACCAGTCTTTTTCTCACCTCCATTTGTAAGCCACCACACCACCGACTCCCAGTAATGCTAGCACCACAAACAGGCCAACCCCCAGGGCAGTATTGTTACCGGAGCTCACACTACTGGCCTTCACCTGCGATTCTAACCAGGGGTAGGAGGGAGGGGGGAATATCAGTAGGGGAAAAGTGGGACACATTTCATGCATTATATGGAGGCCTGCATGCCTGTTTTGTAGAGCGTAATGTGTTTTGATTCCATGTACAGGGCTTGAAATACTAAGTGCATGTGCACCTTAGTGCACCCAAAATTGGAGCTGTGCACCCAATATTTTTGTAGATATTTTAATTTGTTGGCATCTACAGTGTCAGAAAAATATTATAAAATTTTTGTTGTACTACTTGCGTAAGATTTTGAAGTTAGCTCCCATTTCAGATTCAAGCTTAGAAGAGGAGAAGTAAGATATAGGTTTTGTTTTATATGGTCCACCAAAAAATTTTTTGTGCACCTAATATTTTAGGTTGGGTGCACCAGTGCACTGAAGGATGACCTTCTGACTGTCTCCCTCAACCTCGACACTGCGTGGGAGGCAGCCCAGGACAGAACCACCTGGAGATCCATATGCCGAGGCGCTACGCTCCCCATGGAAGCATGCGGCCTTGAGTGAGTGAGTGAGAGCACCAGTGCACCTATTGCCAAAAATGTATTTCGAGCCCTGAATGTATAGCTGCACCATTCAAACTTCACAGTGTAATCAACCATTTCAATATACATGTAATTGGCACCAGATTTAGTGTAAAGCACAGCTATAGCTAGCTACATGTAGCAATTGGTAGAGCACCGACAGTATATAGCATGCAGGCCCCCTTATATGAACAACTGTTTTCTGTATTTTGTACAAGAGACACATGCAGTGAATTACTTTAACTAGTGCATTCTAGTGTATTGTATCATAAGCAGTGATGTTCATTTAAGTTTACTTATTAGTCTTGTTGTTATCACAGCTATTGTTTGATATAATTGTAGTTGCAATCAAAGTATTCAATGATACATGTAATAAATAAATATACATATTATTAAGCAATGTTTACAATGTGACATGAATTTTACTTAAAAATTTAGCTGTCTATTGTGATCATTATGAACGTCAATCATAGAATAGTAAAAATGCTACAAGTATTATTTTTAATGCAAATATTTGTTATTACAACATATAGAAAATATCATTTAACATTATAGAGTATTGATTCAGAAGTTATTTACCGTAGTGTCTTTCCAACAGTTGCTAAGGCCACACCAATTTAATTTCATGGGTAACGGATTTTTCCAGAAAAGTAATGGAGCGGGCGGGCAAAAAAAATAAAAATAAAAACAGGCCCATCCTATTATGGCCCAAAATGGTACAATAAGAGCCATGAAGTCAATACACCAGGCTGGTTCAAAATTTAAACAATGAATTTTGAACTTTTAATGATACTACTGCATTGAAAGATGAAATAACTGTGACAACTAGGAAGAAAAGGACTGTTTTCAAGTGTTCAGGGCAAAATATGAGCATTTTGCAGTTGATTCTGAATTTTTTTTTCTTTGCAAATCAGAAAAAATGAAGCGGGCGAATCCGTTTACCAAGAAGTTAAATTGGTGTGGCCTAAGATTGAAATAATCATTTATACCCTTCTGGAAGGCAATTCTGTACTTACTTTCACACGTAGGGTAGGCGTTACTCCAGCGCGGTGTGCTGACTCGAGAGTTACCCATGAGACATGTCAGGTTCTTACTGCCCTTAAGGACATAGCCAGGGTCGCATGAGAAGGTCACAACAGAACCCACGCGGTAGTGGTGGGTTTTAGGGTCGTACGACCCATAGTGGAGAAACGCTGGGTCGTGGCAAAGCTGGATAGGAACCTCTATAGAAAAATGTTGAATATTTAAGGATTAATGACCCGCCCTGAGGTGAATATGGTGTGATAAAGCCTTGTCAGTTGCTATAACCACTGAATAAAGCCACCGAGTGAGTGCAGCGAACCCATGAGACATGTCAGGTTCTTACTGCGGGAACCTCTGTGGGAAAATGTCGAATGTTAACCTTGAATGCACTGAAGTGGTCATTTAGCTACAAATTCTATATTGGTGACGAGGTTAGGCAGTAGGTAATAAGGATTGAAACTACACTGCAATTATTGTTACATTTCAACAGTCTCATATTGGAGAGAATGACTGGACAATGACAAACGTAAGGAAGATATCCATCGAAAATCTAAAAATGAAACATTCTATATTGGGGCAAGACCATTTTAATGCACTTCCGCCTAATGCATAGCCCTAACATTTTATGCTTAAGATAAATCAACAAAATAAACAATGAATAGAAAATAATTTTGTAAAGAAAGAACATAAAATGGCAAATATATATTTTATTTTTGCATGCTATCCATTGATAAGTGGTCCCTGTCCTTGGTGCTGAAAGCCTTCAGTTAACAACAGTACTGAAATGTGTTCACTATGCAACAGGTATGGTGACTTTCATCACCTGTTACTACTCAACTCTGATTAAGGCAGCCTAACCAAGTTATCAAATCAACCAATCTAATATGTGTAATAACAAATGGTTACAAAATCAATCTCAAAATCCCTTCCCACCAAGTACTAGTAATTGAGACAAGCAGAACCCACAACACAGCCACCCAAAACAATACTTTTGTACCGGAAGTCATAACAGAAAACACAAAGCCTTAGCCTTGCATATTCTACAGCAGGTATAAACTTGACTGACCCTCACACGCTGGCATCTGGTGGTCCCACTTGGGCCTGGATCCCGGGCTACGTGTGCAGGTCAGAGTAGCCTCGCCGGCCAGCCTGTACCCGTCCTGACACGTGTACGACACAGAGGAACCCACGCTGAAGTCATCAGAGTCACGCTGGCCGTTCTCCGGAGTTCCTGGGTCCTCACAGTCTTTTACTGGGTTGGAGAAAAGAATGTGTGTTATGTAAAACAAGCTAGCCGACAATTAGAAAGAAATCATAGATTTTAGACTTCCAGGAAGTAATTGCAATCCTCAGCTTCCTGAATTTCCTCATGTTGGGCAGTTACTTCTGCTGATTTTGAAATCTGCAGACTCACCCCATTTCCTGTGTCTGGCTTTTTGACCTCCAGTCATTCTGCCTGTCAATCTTACCCCCACCTTCAAGTCGACCCCATTTTCTGTGCCTGACCTTTTGACCTGAAGTCAATTCCCCCCCCCCACAACTTCAAGTCCACTCCATTTCCTGTGTCTGACCTTTTGACCTTAAGTCATTCTGCCTGCCATTCTTCCCCCCATGTGTTGTCAACCTACAAACCCACAGACAAACCCACCCAAAACAATACTGTAACAGTACTGTAACTGTAGAAGTAATACATACAACCAACTGGAAAAGTAACATTTGCAAAGCAAATGCATAATGTTTACCTTCATGTATGGTCTGCTCTGTTAATTCTCACTCAAACATATTCATATATATGGTGACAGGAGTCTAAATCCCTCCTGCTATAAAATTGCAACATGATGTAACCATACACTAGTTACCATGGTGACAGACGTCTGGTTCAGGTCATTGACCTTATTTGTTTGGAGAAGAAGAAGAGGTAGAAACTGAGCAAAAACAATGTTTTCCTTCGTTAAACAAAATGACCCACCTAGCTCACATCTGGGTGTTGGGTAGTCCCACGTGGGTGGGTTCCCAGGCTTGCAGATGATAGTTTTCCGGCCCTCCAGTTGGTAGCCCCCGTTACAAGTGTAGATAACAGAGGAGCGAATGCTGAAGTCATCCCCCGATCTTCGGCCGTTCTCCACTGTCCCTGGGTCTGGGCAATGTTTCTTCTTTGCTTCTGCACATGAACATTTTAATATCATAAGGCCATGTTGATTTGATTTTATGGATGACATCCTCTGGGAACCCAAAAACTGATGCGCGCGTGCGAATAAAGAAAGTTTTGCAAAAAAAAAAAGTTGCTTTCATTATGAAATCTATGTGATCATAAAGGTTGAACAAATGATTATGGTATGGCGAATAATCTAGTCTTCAAATTCATTTCTTTACATTTTTGTCTTTTTTCATTTGAATTTGGCATTCTACGACATTGGTATCGTTTTTAAAGATTTTTTTTGCAACTTACTGTATACTTGCTCATTTTGCAACTGTTTTGTATGATCTATATTATGGTTGAAAACTTTTTTTTGGAAACGGCCTAAAATCCATGCGCGAGCGGATGTCATCCATATAATAAAATTAACATGGCCTAATGCTTAATAGTTGGAGACTCCCATAACATTGTATTGTTAGAAAATTGTTAGTACGAAAGAAGCTAGACAAAGTGGTCATACAGGAAATCACATTGTCAGTATAGAAAGTGGCTTGGTTCTAAGTGTTCCTAATCCACCCATAACAAACTCACCAAAATAAGTGATACTGAAGTTGCCATAGCTGTCAGTTGGCCCATGGTGGAAGTGAAGTAGAACCTGGCTGCCTGTACTGTACACATCTGCCACAGCAGGTGCAGTACTGCTGAAGTTTGCTAGGGGAGCTGCTGCAAGGTCCCCACCATCAAAGATGGCCAGGTATGCATCACTCTCTCTGAGTTGAAAGCTGTGTGTAAAGAATTTTTAAGAAATGAAAAATAATGATTTGATATTGATGTGTTTGGCATATTGCACTGAAACGTGCAATATTGTTTGCTAAAAAATAATGTTTATTCCTAGAATTTAAACTAAGACAATAGATTTACTTCCACATGAAGTATTAAAAATTTTATACTAATTTTTGTAAGACTATTTCAGTGGTGTATGGCATAAGAATGCAAAATCTACAAGTAAAATGTACTATTTTGGGGTAACATCTTTTCAATACATTTCTTAGTCCAATTCGAAGTCTTGACTTTCTATGCTTAAAGCAAATCTACAAACTAAATAATAGATAGAAAAATACGTTGTAAAGAAAGAACATAAAATGACAAACATATTTCAAGCTTTCCATTGAAAAAGGGTCCTGTCCTTGGTGCTGGACGCCTTCACATAGTAACAGTTACTGAAATGCCTTTACTTTACAGGGCTCAAAATACCACCTGAATATGCAGGTAAAATTGTACATGAGCAGGTATTTTTGAAGTTTACCTACACCTAACCTGCATTGGTCCATGTACAGTAGATTTTATATAAACATGTAGAGATATATGGAACTCTATACCACCAGTCTGATCCAAAGGCTAAATTCTGACTGATGCAGGTAAAACTCATCTGGTGCAGGCAATTTTTAAAGTTACCTCCACCAGTGCAGATATGTAGAAAAAAGGATTTTGAGCCCTAATATAGCAGTTATAATAGGTATCCATTGACAAGAGGTGTCTGTCCTTGGTGCTGAATGCCTTCACTTAACAACAGTTACTGAAATGCCTTGACTTTGCTAATACTAGTAATAGTTTTAACAATTTTTGTATCACCTGTTGAATGTGATGAGGACCCTGTAGCTGTCGTCCACATGTATCTGCCAGTAACAGTCTCTTATGCCAGTGTTTTCGTGGTCGGGTGTCGGAGACGCAATGGTTGCATTAGCAGCGGTCAAGTTTCCACCACACGGAGCTGTATTTGTGCAGATGTAAAATTTAGTTACCATAGTTATTTCCACATCCCAGGCAGATCAGGGACAGTTAGTTCAAAGGTCCCAGAATAGGTTATCTCATTTCCTGTCTCCAATTTCCTGCTACATGTAATACTAGTATATGCATGTTTTTGATGTGCTTCTAGGCATTCTTAGCTGGCTTTCTTTTTGTAACAGTAACTTTTTTCCTGACAACTAAAAGATCACGCTAGATTACATGCATGTCTGTTGCCTTATGGCATTACTTTTTTATAAGTCAACTTCAGTACTGGCTATTACAGTAAAATATAATTTGTCTTCATGAATTTTAGACATGTCAAAGTGTTGCTGCAGTTCCTCACCATAGCAGACAGGTGGAGCTGCATCCCAGCTCCTCTGACTGCCCTGCTGACAGGTAAGTGTTGCGTTGCCTAGCAACTGGTACCCCGCCTCACAGCGGTATGTCACAGACTGTCCCGCGGAGTAGAGGGCTTCAGCGGCAGTGCTGTTCCCATGGAGGATGGGCCCGGGGTTACGACAGAAAGTTTCTGGTATACCTACAATTATGAAAGATATACAGTCTGTAAATTCATTTATTTTTGTGGGATTTGGAAAGTAAGGTTTTTTGCTGAAATTTCATTTCATAGCACAAACAGTTAGTACACTAGGGCCACACCAATTTAATTTGTTGTTTCTCGGATTTGCCCTGTCCATTTTTTTTTAAATTTACAAAAAAAATTTTTTTTTTGTTCTAAATCAACTGCAAAATGCTCAATGGAAGACATATTTTGGCCCCAATGGTTGAAGAAAGTCCTTCTCTTCCTAGTTGTTAAAGCTTTTAGAAGTAACAATGCAATTTTGTTTCATTAAAAGTTCAAAACCATTCGTTACATCTACCAAGGAGCCATAGAGACATATTATAGAGACTTTTTTAGATATATTACCTACTTTCATATATCAGTGAGAAGCCTTCTCTTCCTGAGTCTGCGTTGGTGACAAGTCGTAGTATGACGTTGTTTGTCCTGCTTAGCCAACTAGCTGGGACATCACTACCAGTCAGGGTTCTCTCTGGCTGGTCATCTGGTCTGTCTGCATCATATACATCTGTGGGAAGGTGGTCTGGTGGTTAGGATTGTTGAAGAAACTAAAGGTTCTGGGTTCAAATCCCTAGCAGACTCCAATGTTGTGTACAGAGATTTTTGTTTACAATGCATGTTTCTGTAGTTATTTCGACATTCTTTACATTTTTTACTTTTTCTTTTGATTTTGGCATTCTATGACATTGGTATCCTTTGCAAACAGTTTTTTTGCCAACATACAGTTTATATTTTCTTATTTTGCAACTGTTTTGTACGATTTACAGTATCCGTTGAAATATGGTTGAAAATGCGTGGATGTCAGTAAAATAATCAAATCAAAATGGACAAATGAAAAAAACAAGAAATTCTTGAAAACTCTCTACATATACAAATAAGGTCTTCAAGTTCTTGTTCAAACTTTTTAAAATAATTTTATTTAAAAAATATGAAATAATTGAAGTACAAAGAAACATGAAAAACAAACTACATAAAAACCAAAGACACGTTCAGTCATGCTAAAAGAAAATGTAAGAATTAAGAATAACTAACATCAGTGTCAACTGAAAAAGTCTTAGCAAACCACAAAAACACTGATTCTTGGTTCAGATATATGTAGTTGAATGATATCAAATGTAACTTCTTGTTCAAACTTACAGAGGAAGTCATTTCCATCTTCCAGTGTGAAGTTTGTAAAGGTGAGTCGGAGTGAGGTGCCTTCAGGTGCAGACAGAGTCCAGGTGCAGGACAGGTTAGCTGCATACCAGCTGGGGTAGCCAGGTGACAGGATGACACCTGCGGTGGCATTGGTGATGTTCCCTCCACACGCAGCTGTGGAAAAATGAGGGTTAACACTTTCATGTCAGTGGTCGATATACTTTTTTCAGTTATCTACAATATTGCAGAAGATTCAATATTTTGTTCTGCAATTTGGAAATACTTTCTGCAAATACACAAGCCAAACCAATTTATAATAAATGCTTTTTTTACATCATACATAGCTTTGTAAATCTGTAGCATTACTGGAATTCTTTAAAGTTTAATCTATCACTCTATTTAATTTCAGACTTTGTAGATCCTTCTCCACAGAAAATTTATTATTTCCTGGTATATCTTCACGGGTCTTTCACTGCTGTCTCCCACTACATTACAGCTACTACAACTAAAATCATACCATACACAAATGTATAAGTTTAGTAATCACACCCACACATCATCCTTCCACACAACATAGTACTTATTAAATAAAAAGACACACCAAAAAACAGGTACTCAAGCAACGTGGATATGATTTTGGGAACGGTCAGACGTTTTAGGTAGCATCCACCATTACCTTTCGACAGTGACACTAAGAGACTACAGAAGAAATGCAGGTTTATAAACACGAACTATTGATTGATATGCAACTTAGCGAAGACAAATTTTTGGAAGTCCAAAAGGAAACAAAAGATAGACATTCAAGACAAGGATGATGCAAATTAGTGGAGAAGCTCCTGTTGTTTCCTTACCTCTGCATGTAGGTATGGGAGAATCCCAGGACCCAGCCTGACATGTGAGTGAGGAGTTCCCATACAGAGTGTACCCAGCATCACAGGTGTACTGTACTGTAGAACCTGGAACCAGGGCAGCTCCTACACGACTGGCATAGTCTGGGGTTCCAGGGTCTGGGCAGTCACCTGGGATAGGCTGAGCTGTGTGGGCAAATGTAAAAAAATATCTGTTACTGTATGAAAAACATGTTGATGATCTCATTCTCCATACATATATTACATGTACATATTACATTATAAGAACTTTATTGACACAACAAACTAAAGTACAGCAACTTTCGTAAGGTCTAAAACTAAATGTAGACATACAGACAAATACATGAGTACAACGAAATTAAGCTACGTATACAAAACAATAGATGAGTCAACTAATACTACTTGTTCTAAGGTCTAAACATTCTTTGATATATGTACCTATTTGTACACAGTAAGGGTTATAACCCTCTAGGATGAAATTAAATTCATCTATAGCATGAAATGTAACAAATTCTGTTGAGCAAGCGGAAAGGAGCTTGAACAGTTTTGTGTATTTATCGTTTTATAGTGGACAATCCATAATGTGCAGAATGTAAGCAAAACCCAAATTTTTCACCTCCTCGTTGCAGTGCTTTTGGTCAACGTTGCATCGGGCCTTTTGCCCGAAGCAGAGGATAATATCTTTTCTGACATTAATTTTTTTTCAAAACGTGGGATGTCAATCATGTCATCTTTCAAATTCAATATGATAATATGCATGGCCTTAAATAAAGGTGTTGCCGAATTGCTAAGCCAAAGAAATTATAGGTTTTGCACAAGCAGGTATGTCTCATCAAGCCATAATTCAGTAATACATTTTTCTTTGTCTGAAGCACATGATGATATTTTTCATGCCCTGTACCTAGATTTTACTTGGAAGTATTGTTTTGGGGTGGGAAATGACCTCTTTTTGTCACCCTGTACTAATTAGTCTGTACTCTGACAGGCCACCGTACATTACTAAACCATAATGATTTAATGTAACAAGGTTCAAGCACTGAGCTTACACCCATTACAATCCATCAACTCATTACTTTTGATTACTGAAATCTTCCCATTAGGCCATAGCAAGGAAATTTTATGGACAGGGCTCAAAATACTGGGTGCATGTGCACCTTAGTGCACCCAAAATTGGAGGTGTGCACCCAATTTGTTTCTTTGGGTGCACTGGTGCACCTAAATATTTTTGTAGGTATTTTTGTGCATATCAAATGTCTAATAGTACACAGGATATTCTTGGCATCCAAGTGTCAGAAAAAGAATAATTTTAAAAACAGTTGTTGTAGTACTTGTGTAAGATTTTGATGTTAGCTCCCATTTCAGATTCAAGCTTTAAGAAGAGGAGCAGTAACATCTTTAGTTTTGTTTTACATAGTGCACCCAAAAAAATTTGAGTGCACCTAATTTTTTAGGTTGGGTGCACCGGTGCACCTATTCCCAACAATGAATTTCAAGCCCTGGATGGATGTTATATAAACACACCCACAAAGCCTAAGGTTCCTTTCAATGATGAGAACAGGATTGTATTCAATTTGTATACGTTGGATGACTAGAAATGCCAAAGTCTAAAAAATAGAATTAAAAGAGGGGGACAGGAGCAGAGCAGACCATGAAATTGCAACATTATGTAACCCAACACCAGTCACCATGGTGACAGACGTCAACAAATCATGTCATTGGCCAGGTCAGAGGTTAGTGTTTGGAACAGAAGAGGAAGAAACTGAGTAAAACAATATGTTTTCCTTCGGTGAACAATATACTAGACAATCCCTATTCGAGTACCTACCGACGTACGACCCTAATTCTCTCAAGACGGAAACAGGAAACACAACATTTCCTTTCCTAGGCCTAATGAATTTGACCTTCATCACAGCAGCCCTACTCACCTCTGTAAGTAATATTGAATCCTCCGGTGCCATTAGTGGAATCCGATGAGAACCTCAAGTACAACTGATGGCCTGTGCTATTAATGACATCACCTGCACCCAACATGTGACCGCTGTAACGGCCAATCACAGCGCCCGGATCGATGATCGTTAACGTGTCTCCCTCATCTGCTGTCGAGAAGGCGTTCACGCTGAGGGTCAGAAAATGGCTGCTTGGCGCCGTGATGGCATAGTTACAGCTGGCGTTGTTGCCGTAGTCCCGTGGCCAATTGGGGGAGAGGATTTCACCCGAGAGTTCGCTGTAGTTTCCGCCGCAGTCTGCTTTAATAGGAACAAATCAAATCAAAACTAGAAGGCTAACATTTGCAAAGCAAATGCATAATGTTTACCTTTGCATATGGTCTGCTCTGTTAATTCTTACTCAAACACTGTGATTCACATATAAGATGTATGTTGACAGGAGTCTAAATCCCTCCTACTATAAAATTGCAACATGATGTAACCCAACACCAGTTACCATGGTGACAGACAGTCTGGTTCAGAGGTCAGTGTTTGGAATGGAAGGAGAGAAACCAGAGCAAAAACAATATATTTCCTTTGGTAAACATATTACAAACAGTTTAACTTTATCAACATGGCAGGCATATACTATATAACTGAATTGTGTTGACAATTACCTTTGCTAAGATGGTTATGTTTTTGGTAACATTTGTATGTATGTTTGGACATGGTTCAGCAGCATAACTGAAGAAGTTATTGTCATGTAATTTGGTACGTGTTTAGGTCTTGACCTATCAAAGAAATGATAAAATTTTGGATCCTCTGGCAGCTCTCCTTGGTACTGAATGTGCAGCAGAACTTCCACTTTTAGTATCTCATGGTCTGGACATGCTTGTCTCATTACAATACACTTTGTCTCATAATATTGTCTGTTAAAAATCGTGACTGTCATCATAGACCTTATACAACACTAATAGAATGCATAAAACTCAATGAAATAAGAACAGTTTCTTGCATAGATGAATATTGTTTAAAAAATCTCCATTTTTTCTTTTTGGGAATACTAACAAAAACAGTAAACAAGTGATTCTTTATAGACAGGGTACATGGGCTTTAATATATATATATAGATTTTGTAAGTTTTACATATGCATGGGCAAGTATTGACAATGACACAGCAGTTTAATAATGCATCTATTATTCATGCCTGTTCGTGTATCATTCCTAAGGCTTGGTAACCTATTCTGTAATCTCCAAGCAGATGTTTCAGTGGCTGCAAAACAGTATCAAATTGGCCAAACAGTTCAGTTACATGGCTAGCCAGTATCCAACACGCCACCCAACTTTGGGTGGCGTGTTGGATACTGGCTGGCCAATTTGATACTGTCTGGCCAATTTGATACTGTTTTGCAGCCACCGAAACATCTGCTTGGAGATTACCTATTCTGTACAACTACACGACATGCATGCTAGAAGTATAAGACAATTGCTATTGAAAATTTCAAGGAAGTACAGCTAAAATTCTATTGAAAGGGAAAGACAGTCATTAATTATGGATTGGAGTGATCTGCCTTCACTTTAAATCTGAAGACTGTTTTGTTAGAAAAAAATCAATGTCCATTAAAACATGTAATGCTAAGGCAATCACAAATGATTTCTATAGTAACAATCTTGCATTTAGCAATCTAACATTATAGTGTGAAAACATTACTGGTATGGATAATCTGTCCCCACTGGTTTTGTTTTTTGTTTCTTTTCATTTAATTGTGTCTCCTGCGTTATTAATAGACAACATATTCAACCTGCCTGGAAAATTAATTTGTCTGGCCATAGCACTTTACAGTACACATTCCCTTGGGAATTACTGAAAGGTGGATGTGAAAACAACATGTTTTTATTTCTTTAGCAGTTTCTCACACCCACCCATGTTATACAATTGGAGCTGGAGGGGCAAATTAAAATGAATTTTTGAAATACTTAGGATTCCTATCAAGACTTAGGAAAATGAATAGAAAACATTAATATCTCTGAGATTTCTGTTTTGGCTTGTTTGATCGGTTCTTGTCAGTTTCTAAAACATTATCTTCAAGATAGTTTTGAAGACTATTAAAAACCTTAAATATGCCTCAGCACCAAATATGCCAGAAGTGCTTATTAAGTAATTATGTCAATTGAAATCTGGTACGTTTTCGAGGCTAATTAAATTGAAATTGTTTTTAAGATCAATTTGGCAAGAGCTGGTTGAAAATCTGACATTGTTGCATTTTACATTACAGATCAACGACTGAGAAAATTGATTAAATCTGGCAAGTTTGGGATATTAATAGATAGGAAAAACATTGAAAATATTTGCATTGTCAACTCTCACGAGGTGTAACACTGATCACTAGGATGACATCATGCATACCGGATTCCATGTCAAACAAATGATACGGAAATGAAACGAAAGCTTTGTTTAATACAAATCACAATTTGTTGCTACACACGGAAGGCAACAGAATTGACTTGTAAGTATTACTTTAGTTTAAGAATAAGAAGAAATTGTGCGATTAGTATGATACGTAACGTAACGGATTGTGTAGCGGACGTTATAAATTCTCACCTGCGTATGACTCAACGGGTGGTGTTGGACTAACCGCCGGCACAGGTGTCTGTCCACCCGCCAAAACCACGGCATAACACAAAACTCCCGCCAAAAACTGCGCTCCCCGCATCGTCCCCAGACTTTGGACCCTCCCCACGTGCGTACGCCGGCCGATCGTCAGGTAAAATGAGGTTAGGTCAACGTTTTGACGTTTTTATCTTAATAAGTCAACAACACACTAGACTACCTGTTCGACCGCGCCAAGCATGTTCTCAACAGGTAAGATTGGACGATGCCACTAGTGTAAAGGTAGACTACTACTAAATTTTGAAATGGTATTACAAAGGTAGTGAAAGTAAAATATAGATTCTGAAAAATAATATAAATTTGTCTTGATTATATATCATTAGTTGATAATGGCGTATCAATCTCATGCATCTTGAAACAAACGTAAAGTTTTCGATATTAAATTCACCCCTCAATAGTAATGGAAAGAGACAGCTCAGGTCCCGTGGTCAATGACGTATTTCCGGAAAAGTGCAAAGAAACCGGAAACAGAAACATTTCAGACGACATTTCGTGTGTGAACTTTTTTCGACGCAAATTTTGTAACGTTTTTGTCTCACTTTCAGCCAAATGTCGCGACATGTCGGCTCGTATCCCCTTCCTCCCTACCTGAAGACCAAACTCCTAGCCGGGGGGTTTTCGACAGTGGAAGATTTAGAAGATTTGAAGCCAGTCGAGCTGAGCAAAGGTGGGGAGGGGCAGATTTTTGGCGGTAGATTCGATTTCTTGAGAAAAATTATGGAGTCCTGATTTGTGCAGTGTAGCGCTTTATAGATATTTAATCAAATAGGTTTTTCATGTAATAATGTTGCAAATGATAATTACTAGCTTCCGCCTTCATATTAAACTTTGTGACTGATGAGTTGTGAGTGTGCGTGTGTGTGCGTGCGTGCGTGCGTGTGTGCGTGCGTGCGTGCTTCATATTTTTTCTGAAAAAAATCAGGGAAGCAACAAATTAAATTGGTATGGCCTAACTGTATATAATAGTGTGTATGGTATTGTATGGACATGTATTTTTTTTTTTTTTGCCAGAACTCAAGATATCCCCAGAAGAAGCACTTGAAATCTTGAGAGTTGTCCAAGGAGTGCAGAATGATGCCTCCTCCCCCTCAAGCTCTGATGAGGCTGTGAAGACAGCCCTGGACCTGTTACAGGAGGAGAGACACCAGGGCTGTATCATCACATTCTGTTCTGCCCTGGATGAGCTGTTGGGAGGAGGGGTGCCTCTCACCAAGATAACAGAGTTCTGTGGTGCACCGGGTGTTGGGAAGACACAAATGGGGTAAGACAGGTAGCCTTGCTCTCCAAGCAGAGGTTGTGGGGGAATGATTGTTACCTTTTTATATATGGCCATTTTTTTTTTTTGTCCCTACTCATCGGTGCCCGTCGGTGGCCGCAGACCTTCTCTTGCTAATGGATACTGCCTGGCCAATTTGATACTGTCCTTTTGCCACCGATAGGGATCTGCTTGGAGATTAAGGTAGCCTAACTTTTAAGTAAGTTAAGTAACTAAGGTAGCCTATCTAGCTAGTTGAGGAGCTGGCGATTTTTGCAGGGAAGCAAGCTTAAGAGATGGCATTTTGATGATATAAGACAAGCCGTATACCCTTAAACTTTTTTTTTACTTGTTGGAGACTTTTGACCATATACTGGAATGTTTTAAGACTTCAAACCTTGAAATGTTCAGGCTGTTTTTGTTTTTTTTACAGTGACCTCTCTTTAACTTAGAAGTCATGACACCACAAATATGCTATTCTAATGTTAAAATTACAGTATTAGTACTGTATGCTGGAGAATGGTTTCTCCTTTTACTACAAAATTAAGTCTCCAGGAAAATAAAATTGACAGTAAGGCACATAGTAATGAATGTTATTGTTCCTAAGTTTATTGGCAAAAACTTTGTATGTTTGAATTGATAAATTGATCTAATTTTCCTTATTTTACTTCAGGATGCAGCTGGCAATAGATGTACAGATCCCCTGTGTATTTGGTGGGTTGGGTGGAGAGGCAGTGTATGTGGACACAGAAGGAAGCTTTATGGTCCACAGATTAGAAGATATGGCCAAGGCCGCAGTGGAACATTGCAGACACATAGCTACGGTGGAGAACAATAGAGGTGACAGTTATAAAGAATCTTAGATAAAACTTTCAAGGAAAGACCTAAAACGTCTTACTGCATATTCGACTTTAGTCGGTGAGGGCTTAAAGAAAAAAAATGTTGTGTTTCCTGTTTCAGGCCTAAAAAAATTAGGGTCGGTAGGTAGGGATTATCTTTTTTTTTTCTTTTTAAGACTAAATCGGCAATTAAGTGATCCAACGTATACAGTACAGTTTTAAAAAAGTAAAACTTACATGAGGACACTTATATTTCAATGTAAATGTTGGAAAACTGATTGTAGAATGTTTCATCACTCAGGTGTCAGATCATGGAGCTAGCCAAAAAAAATTATGTCCCTTGCAGGGGTCCACACAAAAAAAAGGCTAGGGTCAGCATTTTTTTTTCAGAAACAGGGAACACAGAGAACGTATTCAGCCGTCTGATTTATTTTTGTATTATTCAGTGATGTTTAGTTCAGTATATGTTTGAAATACTAGTTTGGTACTTACTTTATGTGTAGAATTAATTTTTCCTTTTTAATCTATGTTACAGAACAATTGGAGGCAATGTCAGATTTCACTGTGGAACACATTTTATCAAGAATCCACTTCTACAGAGTGCATGACTGGGTAGAACTAGTGGCACTTATCAACATTCTTCCAGAGTTTTTACAACAGCATCCCAAGGTTTGAAACATTTTTTTTCTGTATCATTCAAATATGGAATTTTCTATAGTTGTTGTATTTAGGTATGTGTATGATATATTAGCATTTATTTATTGTTACCAATATGTACAGAGGTTTTGTTTTGGGTGTTTTCATTATTTTACACATGCTACATGTAGGTACATTGAGGACACTAAAAGGAAGTTAGGTCAAAGGTCCCAGAAAACGTTATCTTATTTCCTGTCTTCAATTATGCATGTCTGTTGCCTTATGGAAGCCAGTGGGAATCTGCAATAGACAGTAGAGATTCAAGATAAATACTAGAAAGGTAACATTTGCAAAGCAAATGCATAATGTTTACCTTTGCCTATGGTTAATTCTTGCTGTTAAAACTTGCTCCGTTAATTCTTACTCAAATACATTCATATATATGGTCAGGAGTATAAATCCCTCCTACAATAAAATTGCAACATTATGTAACCCAACACCAGTTATCATGGTGAGAGATGTCAACAAATCAAGTCATTGGCCAGGTCAGAGGTCAGTGTTTGGAATGGAAGAAGAGGAAACCTAGCAAAAACAATATGTTTTCCTTCGGTAAACATAATAAGAAAGTCATAAAAAATTGAAATACATGTATTTCATGGAGGTATGAGATCTTCAACTTCTTGTTTTATATTTTTCAGATACGTCTTGTAGTGATGGACAGCATTGCGTTCCCCTTCAGACATGACTTTGAAGACTTGTCTCTCCGAACCAGGCTACTGAACGGCCTGGCACAGAACTGTATCAGACTAGCAGACAGCCACAAAGCAGCTGTAAGTAGTGTCCTGAGAGTACCCAGAGGGACTGTCTTTCCAATCTTCTAAATTCTTCATTTGGAGGGAGAAAAATGACAGATATCTCTTTTCAGTGGGTGCCAGTATGCTCTTTTGCATAGAGCAAAGTCAGCGGACTCAACTGTTTCAGTTTGATGTAATTCATGGCTGGCAATGGGTCTCTCGGAAGCATTTAAGTAAAATTGCTGCCTGAATTTACTGTAGAACAAAGCCAGCATGCTGGCTTTAGTCTAACACATGCATGCATGTTTAAGTTCTTCCTGAATCTATAGTGTAGAGTGTCGGTAGTCACTGCAAACATTTTAAGATCTAACATTACTAAGTACACTTTTACAGTCCTTGGCTTTCATCACCATGATCGGGTCATGATGGCTTTGATTTTTACATATATAAGAATACATAAGAATTATACACATTTCCTTGTGTGTAGGTTGTGCTTGTGAACCAGATGACCACCAAGATGGGACATTCTGGTGATGGCCAGGCTCATCTTGTTCCTGCACTAGGTCAGTGACAGTTGTTCTTCATTCTTCCAGCAGTGTAAGATTTAATGGTCTGAATACTGAACAAGGTCTGAATAAGCTTCAAACAAAAATGATAACTTCTGTAGTACACTTTTAATATGTAGTATAATACATTGGAAACGTATACTTCTGGTGTCATGAATTTGGGGTTGAGAGGTCACAGGAAAACAGCGAAAACAAAACCACCACAAACATATCAAGATTTATGGTATTGCCTTGCAACTTGTATATATTTTGGTTACTGAACATTGATAATTAATGGGTTTCTCTGATGTTTAATATAGTCTGAAATTTACCTAGTTCATAGCTTTGTTGTCTCATCTAATTCATGTCTATGTTCAGGGGAAAGCTGGGGACATGCCAGTACTATACGAGTCCTTCTCTTCTGGGAAGCAGGTTACAGGTACATACATAACATGTAACATGTAATTTATTGTAATGTTGGATATACGCATTCTTGTATCTCTCTCTCTCTCTCTCTGTCTCTCTCTCTCTCTCTCTCATGTAACTATGTGTTTCCTCAGTCAGATGATTTAATTGAATGACACCTTGGAATTTATTCTTAATCCACACAGCAAATGCAAATATGCATGTATCCCTTTTTATTTGGCATACAGGTATGCAAGACTGTACAAGTCACCCACACGGGAAGAGGCAACAGTACCATATCAAGTGACGGTAAGTACACCTATCACAGATTGAGTATTGAGTAGCTGAGAAAAAAGAAAATTTTCAATACATGTACACAGGGCTAAGTGAGTGGATGGATGGATGGATGGATGGATGGATGGATGGATGGATGGATGGATGGATGGATGGATGGATGGATGGATGGATGGATGGATGGATGGATGGATCGATGGATGGATCGATGGATCGATGGATGCATGGATGGATGGATGGATGGATGGATGGATGAAAGGATGGATGAATGGATGGATCGATGGATGCATGGATGGATGGATGGATGGATGGATGGATGGATGGATGGAAGACTGAAGAAAGACTTTATACCCTTGGAGAATATGCCTGAGTCTTCATGTTCATGACATGAAATAAACAGGTTTTCAAGATGTAAGTATGGTTTATGTCTTTTTGAAACAGATGGCTGGTATTCGAGATGTGTGCATTCCAAACAGCACACAGGACGTAACATCAGATATGTCACAAGAGGAAGGAACAAGTCATGGTGACCACAGTCAGAGGAAAAGGCCAAGAGTGTCTTAATAAAATAATTATGTTTACTGAAGGAAAACATATTGTTTTTGCTCTGTTTCTTCTTCTTCCATTCCAAATGCTGACCTGGTCAATGACCTGAACCAGACCGTCCGTCACCATGGTAACTGGTGTTGGGTTACATCATGTTGCAATTTTATAGCAGGAGGGATTTAGACTCCTGTCATTGAGTAAGAATGTCTTTGAGTAAGAATTAACACAGCAGACCATATGCGAATGTAAACATTATGCATTTGCTATGCGAATGTTACCTTTCTAGTTGATTATATTGTTAATAATAATAATTCATTGATCTTCCATTGAGTTCCATTTATAATCCAGTAACTTCGTTTACAAAAATTCCTGAGTAAAACAGATGTTCACTACATGTAAATATTTTTGATTCCTGAACAATTCCTAGAATTTTTGCAAACTTACACATGTACATATTATACTAGTATTAGGCTCGCCACATTGGTGTTGCCAAAAAAAATCATTGACATGGTTCTGTATGCAGTACCACTGCCCCCCGCCGGTGGAGCTGCTGAAATGCGCTGAATTCCTCTGGCATGTTGTGAGTCCTGTTACCGATCATCTTTCTGTTGTCGTAGTAGTGGTAGTGTAGCGCCGTGCCCTGTGGGTCCTTTTTGAAGGGATAAAAGCCATACATGTGGATCTGGTCGCAAACGGTTGCAGCCAGGGTGTACATGTGAGCGCCGGTGGACGGACGGAGGATCTTGAACCCAGCATCTCTCCAAATTCTGTAATATATTTAGTTCAAATACTAGTACTTGTGATAATGATTGCATTAATGATTCAACTAAGCGACCCAGACAGTGCATTAAAAAAGCAATAGATATACATGTATATTAGTATTATTACAGCAAGAAATTTGAGATTTGAGGTCTGGATTTTTATGACCTTGAAGTTCACCCCATTTCCCTTGTTTGACCACTTGCCCTTCGATTGCTGTCAACCTACCCACATGTTGACTGTGTCTGACCTTTTGACCATCTATAATGCAACCTGTCAATCCTCCCCACCCAAGTGCTGTCAACCTACTCCCAACTTCTCCCCATGTTTCCATGACCTTTTGATCACCTGTCATCCTGCCTGTCAATAGTTCCTCACCCACTTGCTGTCAACCTACTCCGTCAGGACACACACACAAACCCACCCACAGCTCACCCACCCAAAACAATACTTCCGTACCCAGAACTTGAGAAGTACATGTTGTGTAATTAGAATAAGATTTTAATACTTTTAATTTTCTTTTACTGTTACTTAGATTTTAATATTTTACTTAGATTTTGATATTCTCAAGATTTTGATATTTTACTTAGATTTTAATATTTCAAAGATCATCTTAAAAGATGACAAGTAAACTCACTTTTTCATGAGATTGTTAAGTCCTGTCGGTGGAAAAGCAGTCTTCATCGGCAGTTCATGCTTAAGAACAAACTGTGTGAGGATTCTCACATCCTTTTCTCCATGCGGAGACGTGAAGGCAGGTACGTACAAGATCTGGTCACCAATTAGACTAAGGCGCCGCAAGAAGCGATCGTATTCTTTCTTCGTTTTGTTCCAATTTTTGAAATTCTGTGGGATCACTGAGGGGTTCATTGTGGTGAGGTTAGCCTTGGAGCCGACATCTTTCTGGTACCCTTCTATGGGAGGTAGGTTACACCGTATGACGAAGTCCATGGAGTCAATTTCTTGCCCACAGTTACTTTTCAGTACAATCCCAGAGTTGCCCACGACTGCACATGTCTTAAAATGGCGGTCTTTCAAAGGCTGTTCCTTTGGGACCAACTTCAAGAAGTCTTCAGTGACGTTGAATGATGGTTTCCTTGCAAGTTCATATTTTAAACGTTGGCCAATTCGTAGACCAGACTGTGTTATGGTCATGTTTGAGTCCAGGCTGTAGAATTTAAGTATATGTTGTCTGGAAGTAAAAACGATATTGTGTTCAGTCAGTTTTGAAGAAAAAAACAGCACAGCAATAACTTTGATATGAGAAAAGTATGTTGATATCTACTATATGTAATGATAACTTCTGTAACGTTTAATAAAGGTACTTATTTAATCAGAGATATTACATGGTAAATTAAGTGATGAGAATTATAACAAGAAATGCGAGATTTCACTCTCAAGTCTAGAACCCAAACATACAAACCTAACATAAATTAGTGCCACCCAAATCAATACTTCCTTCCCATACGTAATTGCTTCTATTTGATAATCTTTTATTGATAAGTATCTTACAAGGGTTTCTTCATCAATTTTTCGGTAAGTCAAAGAGTAGCGCTTACCTCACTTTTCGTACCTCAGAACTGTTGAAACACCAATGCTGTTCTGATCCATTTCGCATGGCGGCGCTACTCTCCTTTGTTTTCGTTTCATCCAAGGTGTCCGTCTTCGACTTGGCAGCTTTCTTCTTTCGCTTCACGATTCTGATAACTTTCCTTTTCTTCTTTTTGGGTGGCACTGGGGCACTTTCGCTTTCGTTCTTTGTCGCAGTAACTTTAATCCCACGTCCGGGCCCCGATAGTTGTGTTATGTTAACGTTGTTCTGCAATGAAGTCTTGTTTGTGGAACTGTCGTTAGCGCCCCCTACGTCACCGGGCGGTATTGCAGTTGCTTCCACGGCACGTTTGATTGGATATTTTGCTGTCTGCTTCTCGACACTGCAAGAGAATGGATGATTTATCATACTATATATATATGAATTATAAATGTACAAATTACAGAGTCAATTCCGCATGGGTTTTTCCTCCATTTTTGTAATACTTTTGAATTATTTAGAAGAAAAGAATACCTCAGTACCATAAGTTCTAAGTGTTTCATAAATTTGAAAATGAACATTTGAACGACAATCCTTCAGAGGACATCACGGACTTGAATTTTTCATAAAGTCATGACGTTGAGTCCCCATAGGTAAGCGGACACGCGAGATCGTGCCGAGTGTGCCCTTGGGAATGGCACTTTACATACACAACTTTCCTCACGCCACCTTGGTTAAAATTGGTACCTGACTTCGGTTTGGGAGGTAAAAGGCAGTGATGGGCTCCACCTTCCAATACCGTGCCCTAGACACAGTGTATTAACAATCCACTGCTCTGCGACCTCAAAAAGGCTATGGGAGCTTTAAATTTAAGTTTGATATTTAATACCACACAAAATAATTGATAACAAACAGTACATGTTCAGCTCAAAAGTCGATGGAATGAAAGAGTTTGATGACAGAAACGATACACAATTCCTTCTGAAAAAAAAAAACCCAAAGAAGACAACGTTCGAATTCAGACTTCATACATTTACGTTTCCAACATATTGTATCCAGAACCGTACCACTGTATACGTAGTTTAATGCCTGAAAGGATTAGGATCAGTATCAGGCACGGCTCTGGATTCTAGCAGTGCACAAATATCCAAGAGATTAGAATTAACCCATGTACTGTTCTGGATATATACACGTGGACTATCCAGAGCCGTGTCTAAACATAGTTCTGGACCGGACACAACACGTGGGGTCGTAGCGCGTTCGGCTCACACCCAAGAGGTCGCGGGTTCGAATCCTGCCCATGTCACCGCGTACCGATCTTGTGCCCTTGGGAGAGGCACTTTACACGACTTTCCTCACTTCACTCAGGTGGAAATGAGTACCTAGCTTCGGTTAGGGACGTCCCTTATATAGGACGTTAAAAAGAGGTCCCGTGTTTGGGAGAGCCACACCCCACGCACGTTAAAGAACCCACCGCACCTACGAAAAGAGTAGGGGACCTTCCCGGTGTGAGTGGTTCAAACCTTTAATACAGTCCGGTCTTACGCAGCTCTTGTCTAGTTTTCACTCCTTTTTGATTTTGTTATACCCCAATTAAAAACGGGCTTGTACATGTACGTACATGTACAAAACTGGTGTGTTACGCCTCAAGGCGGTTTACCGGTTATGCGAAACAAATAAACAAACAAACAAACAAACAAACACACCCTTACCATTGAGTGTCGTGGAGGCCACTGACTGACTCCAGAAGGTGAGATCGTAGTTCTGCGTACTTAGACCGTTCCTGCCAAACCATATACAACATGACCACATTGAACACAGACAGAAGCACCACTCCTCTTCTGGACATTCTTACTATGTTACACGTTTTCCTCATGATAAAATGCTTCCTTCGATAGCCTAGTCAAAATAGTACCCTACCCGGTCAGTGTTCTCTCGCTATATGTACATGTATATGTTCACGCGTGGTTAGATTTCGTATAGTTAGGGACCGTCTCAACAGTCATACGTCATTCACAAAGGTAAACCTGTTCTTACCTTTTTTGTCATTTCTAAGAAACGTGAAGAAACCGAATTTACTTAATTGTAGTTACTTGACGATGTATATATGTAACGTTATCTGTATACCATCCTTTTACTGTGACCTGTACTTAACCTAGTGGGTATGTGTGTACAATAAAGGTCTTCATTCATTCAGTAAGCTTTTAGTCTATTTATCTAAAGCATTGGACGTAACCCATGACCTGAGTTACCTGTACATGACAGCAGATGGTTGCTTTTTGTTCAAAGAACTGTATCCTGAAAATCTTTTGATGTTCGAAATTCTTAGGCATTCTCGCTTGATCTTGTCTGTGTAGTTTTTGTCACGCATAGCCGACTTTGGCCTCCGAACACTGCCGAACTCGCCCTAACCATGTTTAGGGGTAGTTTGGGAGCAAGGTCAGCTGTGGTTGACTAGTGTTCGGCGAGGTTGGCTATCGTGCTCTCGTGCGCTATCCGATCGAATGTTTCAAAATGTTTTTGTTTCTTTATATTCCAACATTTCATGACTAGACATGGTGACAGCACACTCAAGTTATATCAACTTATCTTATGCCGTCACCAACGCAGAGGACGAATAGAAGACAAGACAATACTCATTTTCACTTGAGTTAAGTGAGGAAAGTCGTGTAAAGTGTCTTCCCTATGGGCTCAAGATCGGTGGCATGTCAGGACTCGAACCCGGGACCTCTTGGTTCCGTGTCGAGCACGCTGCCGCTACGCGACACGACCCACAGGTACCGGTGGCAGGTGTTCCGGGGCGAGGTCGGGGAAACGTCCTGAATACGTGACTGTGGGCTTAAAACAATATAAGCTCAGCTTTCCGGGGCCACAACGGTCCGTCCCCACTAGGGGCAGCGGAATTTGGGCGGGCCGCTAGAACTTAAGCGCGCCCTGGGGCATTTAGCATGCCAAATACCCTAGTTTGTGGGGTCTTCAGGGTCTTTGGGAGCTTTTATGTGCTATTTTCTGATTGCATACAGACAACATAGCCGGCCTGGTTGAATTACCCCCGTTTTTTGGGGCTAATCAGAAAACAGCCGAAGACCACCAAACGGTGGCAAACCCCCAGTTTTATAAGCCTGCTAGTGCTAGGGAGGCTAGGGGCATTAGAGATTAAAAGGATAACGAAGACTTAAATAAGGATTACTTTGTCAAGTCTACTATCAAGGGCCTCTTTTGTCTTCTACCTCAACATGCTCTTTCATTCGAGATGACTTCAGATGTGCCTTTGTCTTTTACTTAAAAGCTTTAAATAAGGCGCGATCGCATATTCATCGGTGGACCTCGGTGGACTAGCTATAGCCGTATACCGACAACGGACACATGCACAACTATCACAGGAATGCCAACACGATCACATATTTGTCGTTGGACCTCGGTGGACCAGCCGTATACCGACAACGGACTTTTTTGTGACAAGACAGCTAAATGTTGTACGACACATGTACAACAAGAATTCTGAGACATTTTATTATGTACAACTCTCTCTCAGCTACCTACACACCAACAACGATGAAAATACGTTGTTTCTACCTGGACGTATTGGCTTTTAAAGATTTCGCCAGAAAGTGTCCTGCAGTTCCAGAAAAAGCTGCTAGGGGGACCAAACTCACACCACTTATTCCTGACAAGAAAAGCTATCTGTCACCAAAAAGTCAAGACCATAGCATGTTCAGGACAAAAGATACATAAACCGGAAGTTCTGCTGCAGTACCAAGGTCATCCACCAGGAGGCCCATATTTGACCTTTGTCTTCCTAAGACTTACCAACATACCAAATATCATCATAATCCATAAAGGCGTTCTAAAGTTATGCTGACTACAAATGTGCAGAAACACAAACACACACACAGACAGACAGACACACAAACACAGAGAGAGAGAGAGAGAGACACGCCAAAAACATTACCTCCATTTTTCATGGAGGTAACTATCACAGGAGGTGCCAACAGCCCATATGCCATATCGTACGACGGTCTTATACGGTATGTGACCGACATTTAATAACGGGAGCTGTCCTGAATGAATGACTGTTGCATGATAGTCAGTTTTGCGCTGTGCCCTTAGACTAACTACAATGAATATTTAATTACCTTCGCCAAGAAGGTTATGTTTTCAGGGGCGTTCGTGTATGTGTGTGTGTGTGTGTGTCTGTCTGTCTGTAAACACGATAACTTGAGAAGGCCTTGATGGATTATTTTGATACTTGGTAGGTGGGTAGGTCTTGATGAGACCTCAAAATGATTAGATTTTGGGCCCCCAAGCGGCTTGTTATGGTACTGCAGCTGAACTTCCGGTTTTGATATCTCATGATCTAGACATGCTATGGTGATGAAATTTGGATGGTAGGTAGCTATCGTGCTGGGGAAGAAGTGACGAGAGTTTGGGCCCCCTAGCGGCTTGCTCTGGAACTGCAGGGATATATTCTTGAAATTATTCAAAAGGGGATAACTCAAGAACCGTTTGACGGATCGTCGTGATTTTTGGTA
Source organism: Branchiostoma belcheri (assembly GCF_001625305.1). Lineage (NCBI taxonomy): Eukaryota > Metazoa > Chordata > Leptocardii > Amphioxiformes > Branchiostomatidae > Branchiostoma > Branchiostoma belcheri. Next base: position 8,454,072 of record NW_017802379.1, on the reverse strand, counting down.
TGTAGGTAGCTTACGTGATGTTTAATATAATTATCTGACAATTATGCAAATATGGATGTAATTTACATAATTTATGGGGAAATTCTATAAATCAGCTGCATTCCATGATAGGACAATTGAAGCTTGTGACATTGGTAATTGACAACGAGAGAAACACAGGAAGATATTGATTATGTAAATAATGACTTAATTTGCATAATTAATGAGAACGTTTTATAATTATGTAATGATAACTGCCTGGAATTTCATACTTGTGGTATTTGAAAGTTTAGTTGAGGTGAACATCATTAAACATAATTTATTCAAATCAGGACCTCATTTGCATAATTTATTAGGAAATGCTAGAATGCATTGTTTGTTAAGACTGTCTTTTGGTTGAGATTATGATAAAATGATATAATTCATGAAAATTAGGTTCCTATTTCTTAAATCAGGGGGGAATAATCTAATCTATAATTTGTCAGTCATAAAGATTAACATCATTTGGCGAAGGTATGAGATCGGGGAACTCTAGTTCTAATTATTACAGAAATAGACCTTTTTAATATCAACGGTCAAAATGTCAGAACAAGATGCATTTAGATATCTGATGCCATGTACAAAACTAGAGTTCCACGATCACATACCTTCACCAAATGATGTTAACCTCGTCGACTGACCCCGGACTGACCCCAAGTGTAAATGTTTCTCATTGAATATGCAAATAAGATCCTCATTTGCATGAATCTTATCAGTTGATGATACTTTCCACCCAATGGCAGTCTCACCTTAACAAAAAGGCTATTCTAGCATTTCATGAATTATGCAAATGATGTCCTGATTTGAATAATTTATGTTTAATGATTGGTTGAGCCACCTCTCTTGTCTGTATGCAATAATTTACCCAAATTTCACTTAACACATATTTTGCTTGAGAATGCTAATTTAAAGTTTTAAACTTGTTTCTAACGCGATGTTTGCAACTTGCAAATGTTTCATTGTGTGAAAGAACTAGCCTTTACCAGGCTTCGGGAGGCGGCTGGAAAGAGTAGAAATTGGCCAAATAGAGAGATAACATGCAATTGGAGTTTGTTCGGCAAACTGTTCTCTCCAGCCGACCAAACTCCCTTGGCATGCTATCTCTCCATTTGGCCGATTTCTACTCTTTCCAGTCACCTCCCGAAGCCTGGTAGAGGCTATGAGAGAGCGGCAATGTTAAAAATGTCTGAAGCTAAAATAGAAGTTCTGTCCTTCTGTATATCATGCTATGTGTGCGTGGTGTATGTGTTATAAAATGTTACACTGGATCAATATACCTAAACTTAGTAAAGAAATTCAATTCAATCAAGCCTAGTTACGGTGCCGCGAAACATGATCTAGCTATGAGAAGAGACTCTTTTTACACGACCAAGTCTTTTATTCAGCCGACGTTTCGGTGACCGTCTGTAACCTTCCTCAGAGCAATTCTGACTGGTTCACCTTGCATAAATATTGTACATTTGGGAATGCATCCGTAGCAGCGACACCTGTGCTGCAATGCCATGTGAACCAGTCAGAATTGCCCTGAGGAAGGTGACAGACAGTCACCGAAACGTCGGCTGAATAAAAGACTTGGTTGTGTGAAAAAGAGTCTCTCTACTCAGTGTCTTACCAACCTGACGACACTATTCACGGATGATCTAGCTGTGTATACAGCTCCCAATGCCGCTGGATGAATTCGCCAAGTGGTTTGTTGTTGTTAGATGCCCATACCTGCCATGTAAGCTTATGTCCACAACTGACCGTATAGAGATAGCGTGACTGTTACAAGTTAAAGGGATTTGTAGTAATATAGGTGTACTAAACGGTTTATTTAAACAGTGCTGAGTATAGAGTTACTCATGTATCAATAATGAATCGGAGACTTTCAGCTATGTTCAACGCCAACAGTTAGACCTTTGTTCATTCCTATTCCAAACAAGAAGTAGAGGATGCCACACCTCCGTAAAGTAGGTTAGAGTTGTTGTGAATTTTTCTTTTGTTCGCCATTAGGTACAATGTATTATCATATAGCCAGAAGGCGTCGACCAATCAGAAGGCTTCATTTGTCATTGGTTATCAGGCCGTAACCTCAAAAGTGCACTTTTTGGCTCCGCTCACTTGGTGGTTTATTCGGTGGTTATCGCACATCTCCAGGGATTATCTGACCATATACACCTCGGGCTGGGGCATTAACCCTTTATTATCTACGCTGATTCTGTGCATATTCCACTGTCTCTTTCTCCCAGCCTCCAAGATTTTGACCTCCATGTTTATCTCATCACGAATCACGAATCACTGACATGGCTCTGTGTGCAGTACCAGTGCGCCCCGCTGGTGGAGCATCTGCAACGCCCTGAACTCCTCCGGCATGTTGTGCGTGGCGACTTTGATCATCTTCGAGTTCTCGTAGTAGTGGTACCTGAGGGGTGTTCCGTACGGATCCGTGCTGAAGGGGTAAAACCCATACATGTGGATCCTGTCACACATGGTAGCGGCCAGCGCGTACATGTGGGCCCCCGTGGACGGACGGCGGAGTCTGAACTGCGAATTTTTCCAGATTCTGAAAAATATTAGGACAGAAAGTCGTAAGGATACGTACGGTGGCCGACAGCTACATGTTTCTAGACCCCTGTTAAAACCCTGCGCGATTCCCCTGCTTTGGCAACGCGACACCCTTGCCTTTGCTGCACGAAATCCCTACTTTTGCTGCACGACATCCCTGCTTTAGCTGCGCGAAATCCTTGATTTAGCTGCCAAACACCCCTGTTTTACCTACGTCACCCCTTCGTACATGTACCTATCGGCCACAGTAGATTAGGCTGAGCACACTATTTAGATACTAGTCGTAATTCCTTACATACAAGTCTATCATCTGCAAGATTTTTCTCAATTGTTTCAAACAGCAAATTCAAATACATGTGCATGTTGGTGGTATACAAATTCTACCAATGATTGCAAAAGCATTATTCTTATTTCATACTACGTAGTCTTTTGTAAGGTAAATGTATAGATCAGTGTCATACAGTGTTGCTGTTAATATATACATGTATATAACATCAGATGCCATAAGTTGTACCTTATACAATTGTCGTGCAATACAATTTATCATATGGCAAAGTTTGATCCACAGAAACGTGTAATAAACTAACTTTTAAAAGAATAACAATTTTGACCTCCAACTTGACCTTCTCGTCAATCTGCGGTAACACCATTTTCGCCCTCACCCTCACTTCCTCACTATATTTAGATAACTACGGACATACAAGCACGTTTATGACATGACAAAGTTTCCTCTACATAAACGCGTACATACTAAAATGATGAAAACTAGAGAAGTAACATTTGCAAAGCAAATGTATAATGTTTACCTTCGAACATGGTCTGCTCTGTTAATTCTTACTCAAACACATTAACATACATGTACTACTAGTATATGGTGACAGGAGCAGAGCAGACCCTGAAATTGCACCATTATGTAACCCAACACCAGTCACCATGGTGACAGACGTCAATTAATCATGTCATTGGTCAGGTCAGAGGTCACTGGTTGGAGAAGAAGAAGAAGAAACTGAGCAAAAACAGCATGTTTTCCTTCGATAAACATAAAAAAGAGAGAAAGAAACTTACGATCTGATGATATTGTTGATGCCCGGTGGCGGAAACGCCGTCTTGATCTGAAGATTATATTGCAGCATGAACCCAGCGACCTCGTTCATATTCCTGCCACCGCCGCTCGTAAACGCCGGTACGTACAAGATCTGGTCCCCGATTTGTCTCAGTCGACGTAACAACCGTTCGTGGTCCTTTTTAATCTTCAGAAATTTTCTATAATACACGGAGATCACCGACGGATTCATTGTTGTAAAGTTTGATTTCGATCCCACATCTTTTTCGTAACCCGAAGTAGGTGGTAGATTACACCTTATAACGAAATCCATGGAGTCGATTTCTTGACCGCATTTGCTGTTTAGAACAATCCCAGAATTCCCCACGACTGCGCAAGAGTTAAAATGGCGGCCCTTTAGGGGTGACACCTTTGGGACGACCTTGTAAAAGTTCTCGGTGACATTGAAGTAACTTTTCGTTGGAATTTCGTATTTAACGTGCTGGCCAACTTGCAGGTTCGACGTGGTCATTGTCAAGTGTTTTTCTGGGTTGTAGAACTTCAAGATGTGTTTTCTAGAACGTAAAGAACATAAGTCTGTTAGCAAGATTCAAGATTCTATCCCAGTCTTATACTGTAACATTAAACATTAAAAAACGTACATATCATTTTAGTTCAATTCAGCCTACAACATGAAATCAAGTTATTGTGAATTACTTATTTTATTCATATTTTATCATGACTTTCTCGCGGATTCTGTGGAGACCATTTTGACCTCCAATTCGACCTTCCTGTCAATCTGCGGTTACATCATATCCCCCTCACCTCCTATACTATAACTCTACTGTACCTGTATGTACATAACTATGATGCACTGAAAGATGAAACTAACCTCATTTTTTCCACCTCCGTGCTGTTGTAGTATCCCGGCTTGAGTGTTGAACTGTTGAGTGCTGTGAATGTCTCTGTGAGGTAAGCCAACTCTGGTTTCTGTCCCGGGACAACTGGTTTCGGCTTCCTAACACGTTTGACGACTCGGACAACTTTCCTTATTCTCTTCTTCGGAGGTGGTGCTTGTTGTACCGTCTCAGGTTTGGTAAAATTTGTTGATACATCTGGAATCTTTTTCACCACATTGGACGGCGCAGAAGAAGTATTATTTGTAGCATTTTCGGCACGTATTAATGATACCACTGGCGGTCTTTCTTCCGCAATAGATTTGTTAAGTACCGTTTTATCAAGGCTATCAGAAAGTTTATGCAAATTCGGCGCATCCGTTTCTTTCCTTTTGTCGTCGCTCGCCTCCTTTTTTGGTAACTCAGGAGTCTTCCGCTTTTTCTTACGTACTTTTTTGATCACCTTCACTATCCGTTTTACTTTTCTCTTAGGCACTGGGGCTATTTTGGCAGTTTTGTTTGGAGGTACGATGTTGGTTAGATTTCCCAAGGACATTTTTCCGGTAAGGAAGATCGCCTGTTCAATCTTGATATTGCGTAGGTTACTGGACTGCTTTGCTGTCGTTATAGCAACACCTACAACACCCTTGGCACTGGGAAAAAAGATCAACAAATAAACAAATAAACAAAAAAAGATCAACAAGAAAGGTAACATTTGCAAAGCAAATGTATAATGTTTACCTTCGCATATGGTCTGCTCTTTTAATTCTTACCCAAATACATTCATATGTATGGTCAGGCAGGAGTCTAAATCCCCCCTGCTATGAAATTGCAACATGATGTAACCCAACACCAGTTACCATGGTGACAGACGTCAACAAATCAGGTCATTCATCATGACACGGTGGTCAAATCAGACATTTCAGACTTCCGGGGCATCCTGGGGTTTCGTGACCTTAAAGCTCGCCCCCATTTTCTGTGTCCGACCTTTTTGACCCTCTGTCTGTCATGTTGCCTGTCAATCTTTCCCCCACCACCAACGTGCTATCAACCTAGTCTGTCCAGTCGAACAGATACACAAACCTACAGCTCAGCCACGTGCACCCAAAACAATATTTCCGTACCCTGAAGTAAAAAATATATGTTAGGGCATAGAGTTAGAGATACAGATCGAGATATAGATCAACGAGTTGACTTTAAATTTTGGATTTATAAATGGGAGAATTGAACACACTCCTAGCATCAGGATTGGAGTCTCCGATTTCCATTTCTACTGGAAGAACTGGCGATTCTGTCAGACCACAATCTATCCTCTGACGTATATATAGAGAGAGCATTTGTATTAGAATTTATCTTTTACTTGGAGTACAATTAATATTTAATGCATTTATCATAAGAAATCTATTGCGCATACGGTCACAATTGCTTGGGCGTATCCCATTTTTAATAAAAAAGGTGTAACAGCCGCAAGGACACCGCCGTTCAGGCATATCAGGCGTAACAATAGGTGACATCGCACCATCCATGGTGTGACATAGCCTCCTGTGCAGGCTACGCGTACGGGGCGGTGAGAATTTTGATACAGCGTTTTGAAGAGTTTTTAACGCGTTATTTTAATAGCCGGCCATCCTACAACCAGCCGCGAGAGAAGGTTCCATTCCATCCACGGCTAGTTGTAGGATGGCCGGCTATTAAAAGAACGCGTTTACAGGCATCTAATACGATTTCAGAGCAGCAAAACCGGACATATTCTAAATAAGGCAATCTTCATGATATTGACACATACTGCTTCACATTAGCACATTGCAATCAGCATCTCATACTTTTAAGACATTTAAAACTGCAGAAACAAGCCCCAGGATGAGTCCTTTATTTTATGAGGGGCACCCTAAAAATCAGCCCAGGGCCCTTCCTGTAACCATTTTCCGCCACAATTTTGGGACTTTTTGTTCCAAGAAGGTCAATATACATTAGGATAGTGTGGTTTTAACTCAGTATGTAGATAAATGACTAGAATTTTGACTGAGAAATTTCGGGTTTCCAAGCCCTAAAACTGCACTGGATGCCTTTGAAAACTCTTCAAAACGCTGTTACAGTATCAAAATTCCGCCATCCGCCCTGGAGCCTGCACAGGAGGCTAGACGTGTGAAAAGCCCAGAGGAATTACGCCTGTCATGTTGTTTAGACAAGAACATGACTCAGGCTTTTCAACACAACGGGATGGGCCACCCAGTCGCGGAAATTGAATTTTCTCAATGAACAGATGCATCGTGCGTGGTTCATTAGCGAAAATAATCAGCCAAAATGTTTTTAACAACCGGAATTTCAGGGCGGCAAAACACAAATATGTTCTGGATGAGGAAAACTGTATTGACATTTACTGTAGCCAGAGCACATTTTTGTCATCATTTCTTGAAGGCATTTGAACCCCCCCCCCCACACACACACACAAAAACAAGCTTCGTGAGGAGTCCTTTTATTTTTGGTACCACCAATAAATAGATAGATCCAGCCTATGATGCGAAACAAGCAACCGTTTTTCGCCTGTGACATCGCATTTTCGGCTCACAGGTATTCGTATGCTATGGGTTAGAGTTGATTCAACTTACTACATTTGAAAAATGGGCAGAGAGTTGGCTTTGAAAAAAATCCAGTTTTGGCGCCCTAAAATCGCATTGGAAGTCGTTAAAGGCATCCAATGCGATTTCAGAGCAGCAAAACTGAAAATATTCTGAACAAGGCAATCTTTATGATATTGACACATACTGCTTCACATTAACACATTGAAATCAGTATTTCATACTTTGGGCATTTAAAACTGCAAAAGCAAGCCCCGAGATGAGTCCTTTATCTTCTGGTCGGTACCCTAAAAATCAGCCAAGGGCCCTTTCAGTAACCATTTTCCGTCAGAATTTTGGGAAATGTTTGCTCCATGAGGGTCAATATACATTGGGACAGTGTGGTTTAAACTCAGTACGTAGATAAATGACTAGAATATTGGCTTTGAAAAATCGGGTTTCCGAGCCTTCAAAACTGCACTGAATACCGTAAGTCAACAGATGCCCATCTAGACTAGTGGTGTTTTTGAAGGGAAGAGTGGTCAGCTCTGAGTGGTCAGTGAATGTGATTCAGGCCAGTGGAATTAGGTTAGGCACACACTGACCACCGACACGCGCCATTGCCCAACTGACCACTTGTATTCAAGTATCTATCCCCGACCTGTACCAAAATGTAGCCTCCATAGCATGCCAAAAACTGGGGGTCTTCAGGGTCTTTGGGAGCTGTTATGTGCTATTTTCTGATTGCATATAGAAAACATAGCCGGCCTGGTTGAATTACCCCCGTTTTTTTTAACTGGGCTAAGCAGAAAACAGCCGAAGACCACCAAACCCTCAGTTCTATAAGCCTGCTACAGAGGCTAACCAAAATGTAGAATTCATATCACTTTGTTACATGTACTAGTTGAGTAAAAGACAACATATGGCACGGTTACATATTTTCATGGTAGGCCGTCGTATAATTTTGATGTAGAATTTTCAAGCAAGTTGTAAGAGAATGGACAGCCAACAAGCTTAAGAATCTAAGCTGGTAGTCTCTACCAGACTAACTACGCTGGATATATATAGGAGAATATTTGCCAGGGGAGTTTGGCCGCCTTGTAGGTTTGACTGGGAAAGAAACTACTATACCTCCCCGCGGCCGGACTCCCTTGGCCAATATTACTCTCTTTTTTGCCGAATTCTACGATCCGTATTCCCGTAGAAAGGCCTACTAAGCTAGCCATTTCGGTAAGAAGACAGCCTAATTTTGTATATACATACATGTATATACGACATATGCACGACAATCACAAGAAATATACCCTCAGTTCTTACGGCAATCGTACAACAAGAATGCGGCCGGGCCGTTACATACCTTCGTGGTGTGTGTGGATAGTCGCCGAGTCGAGGGCTCCTACGAACGGGTTGCTGAACAAACGTGTAACGGTCTTTCCACACCGTGTAACTCATCAGAACGTTCAGGAGAAATAGTATCACTATCCCCCCACCTGACAGCATTTTACACCTCTCAAAATACATGATGAAATGTTGCCCTTAGGTGATCACCTTTACCTCAAACACCCGGCCTTTCTGTCACTGCCAGTTAAATGAACCGTTTTGTATCTCCCATCTACACTCATGCATTGGAGCGTATAAAGAGCTACGTACGGGGATCGTGCCATCAGCTCAACAGGTGGTTTCAAAAGAAATCTTTTCATAAGGATGGTAGGTGTGGTGCTAACCTGGTATCCAGTCTATCGTGGTTGGACGGGTTTTCTTCGGGGCTGCAGGAGCTATTCCCCGCCCAACTCAGCTAGGTTCCCCCGGTAGGTTTTTCACGGCGGGAGTTTGATCAGGCCCATCACGGCAAAGCTCCTATAGGCGCTAGGCCTATCTCCTACCGGGCGGTCTGTTGTACTGGGCGGGGGAAAACTATTAAAGCCCCGAAGACAGCCTGCCCCAACCACGATACCAGGTTAGTGTGGTGCTTGTTTTTCAAAACAGTGACGAACACCGTATAAGTCGTCAGCGCGTTATCTAGTAGCTCGTCTTGCAATATTTTGGCGTGTATCTGAATTATCAGTTTTAATCCGATTATGTGCTGTTCTCACTCATGTATCGTCAAATCTTCGAGGAAGAGCGGCTTATCTTTTGAGATGATCCCGATGAAGGCTTGATGCATTGACAGCTGACACCGTCCCTCGCGGTTTTTCTTTTTGTTAATCCTTGCTTTGGTTTCAAACGTGACCTACATTTCACCTAATTATATCAGTAAAGAGCTCTTTAGTAACGTCAACAAACATCCCAAAACAAGAAGCTTTCAAGGTTTGGGAGGAATTTCTTGGTTTTATTCAAGATTTTACTTTTTTGCTAGATGAATTCTGTCGATATGTTTTCCCTCTGACTCCCATATGAGGTAACAGACATGCATGTAGCAAGAATTTGAGGATAGGAAATGAGATATCTTTTTCTGGGACGTTTCTTGGACCTTTGACCTAGCTTCCTGTCAGTGTTCCCGGCGTGCTTATTTAGCATGCAGAAAACTACGGAAACTGATGCAAAGATACAAACACACACACCAAAACAAAACAAAACATCCGTACATTGATGTGAAAAAGGTAAGGCCACAGCAAGTAAATTTTATGGATGACATCCACCGCAGACTCCAAATCTAATGCGAGCGGGCGGAAAAAAACAAGACGGGCCGAAAAAAACAACTTAAGGTTCTTACATTTTAAACTTTGACTTAATCATTGTACAAATTGTTTTTATTCAGTGGGAACATCACATATACACAGCCAACATCACATATCACTGCATCAAAGTAAGAAACAAAACATTAAATCAGAGCCTTTTCTTGTCTCCTCTCTTCATATTATCTGCCATCCACCTTCCAGCATGGCAACAGACATCTTTGCCCATTTTCGGCATGTTGACCACTGTCAAAAGGCAACAAAATTTCTTGTTTTTCCCCCAAATCAGGCGTAAATTTATGCGCGCGCTGATGTCATCCATAAATATTACTTGCTGTGGCCTAATTCATCATATTTTGAGAATTACGCAAATAAGTTTTGCAGTAATCGTATTGTTTTCAGTCCGATTTTATTTCCAAGTTAAGCACTTAAGAATCTTAGGATACCAATATCAAATATTCATATCATCTTAGGAACATTTCAGGCACTTTCCCTGACGAACCATGATAATACCTCAATAGAACTAGATATACACATCTGTACATACTTGATTTCCAGTTGTGAGCAGGCGGTGGTATATATAGTATAATCTGCTATCAACCAACGTTATATGTACAGGTACATCCTTTTTGGCGACGCCTCATGGGCGAGCCTAATGGTGCAGTATTTTGTGCAGACTGCAAGAATTCTAGGAATTGTACAGGAACGTGCTCTCAGGGATGTCTCAAAACTCTGGCATTTTTTGCTACCCACAGTCCCTGGAAACCCTTGGGACATTGTGGCTGCCGGGGTGCCCTACTTTCTGTGACCCCAGGGCTCGATCACTATACACTCAGGGGAGGGTAAGAGTGATCTACTGGACTGCAATGATGCATTTTGTAGTGCCATGCTAAAATTTTTACTGTGGAATGTATGTCAATGTAATCATAATAGTTCACAATTTTGTTTTGGTCAAATTTGTCTTCAAAATACTTGTCACAGAAGAGTTTCGCAAGCTGTCTTGCTTAGAACCTGTCTACTAAATTGAAACTGATACAGTGCCAGTTATATTGCTACATGCTACAAGAACTGTTTCAAGTCCATAAGGTCATGTTGATGTGATTATATGAATGACATCCGCGCGTGCATGAATTTTCGGCCGTTTCCAAAAAAAGTTTTCAACCTTACTGTAAATTGTACAAAACAGTTGCAAAATGAGCAAATGTATACCCTAGGTTGAAAAAAAACATTGGAAAACGATACCAATGTCGTAAAATTTCATAATGAAAGCAACTTTTTTTTCCAAACTTTTTTTATTCGCACGCTCGTATCAGTTTTAGGGTTCCCAGAGGATGTCATCCATATAATCAAATCAACATGGCCTAAGGTGCAACACTATGCGCAGGACCTTCCGCTGCAAACACATTTGCATCAAGCTTTTTGATTGAGTTTTGTGCGTTTGTGCTATACATATGTTTGTGCTATACATATCTTGATGCCCTTGGACTTGTTAGAAGTTGTTTACACGGACATTAGCTTAGCCTAAATGTCTATCATTATTCCGGTTACAATATAGCCATTTAGAGTGCGATCTGATCATGATCTCGTGTCGATAGGGATCTGGCATTGGGATTTGATCTTGATCACATAGGGATCTAAAACTGAGAGAACTTTGATCAAGATCACGCATTGACAGGGATATTGTATTGAGTGAGATTTAACCATGATCACAGATCCTCTTAGGATCCTCTGGGATCTATAGTATTGAGAAAGATTTAATCATGATCACGGATCCTTTGGGATCTATAACCATGATCACGGATTCTCCGGAATCTATAGTATCGAGTGGGATTTAATCATGATCACGGACCCTCTGGGATCTATAACCATGATCACGGATTCTCCGGGATCTATAGTATTGAGTGAGATTTAACCGTGATCACGGATCCTCTGGGATCTATAGTATTGAGCTGAGATTTGATCTGGATCACGTGTTGACAGGGATCTAGTATTAATGAGGATTTGATGATGATCACGGGCTGACAGGGATCTAGTACTGACTGAGATTTGATCTGGATCACAGGTTTTCCGGGATCTAGTATTGAGTGGGATCCTGATTGCGTGTTGACAGGGATCCAGTACTGAGTAAGAGTTGTCAAAGCTCACGGATACTCTAGGTTTAATATTGATTCTGGATTTATCTTTAGGCCACATCAATTTAATTTGTTGGTTCTCGGATTCGCCTCTTCTTTTTTTTCTGATTTGCAAAAAAAAATAACTCAAATATGCTCATATTTTGCCCCCAACAGCCGAGGAAAGTCCTTTTGTTCCTAGTTGCTACAGTTTTTCCATTTATCAATGCAATGGTTTGATTAAAAGTTCAAAATTCATAGTTTAAATATTAACCCAGCCTCTTGTGTTGGCTTCATGGCTCCTATTGTAGCATTTGGGGCTATAATAGGATGCCTAGATCTGTTTTATTTTTATTTTTTTCGCCCTGTCGCTTCATATATTTCTGAAAAAATCTGAGAACCAACAAATTAAATTGGTATGGCCTTATCTCAAGGGGCCTAAATAGGATCAAGTATTGGGTGGGATTTGATCTGTTTGATCTGGATCTTCCGGGATCGGGTCCTGTATGAAGAGAGACCTGACCCCCGAGCGGCGGTTGGATGGCTTCTTGTGACGACCGTCTACCTCCATGATGGAACATCTGCAGACAGAACATGGTTCTTTAGACTTACATACAGTCACAAGACATTTCAATTTCTGTTGCATACACTACCTAGTCTACAGAGCCTTTTCTTTAACAAGGGTGCCAGAGTATACAGTGCAATACGGAATACAGTGCAATTTTTACTAGTATACAGTGTAATTTTGCGGAATACAATCGTATTATTATACAGTGCAATTTTACCAGTACGTAAAATTGCACAGTATTCCGTAAAATTGCACTGTATACTAATACCATTGTACTGTATTCCGTAAAATTGCACTGTATACTAGTAAAATTGCACAGTATTCCGTAAAATTGCACTGTATACTAATACCATTGTACTGTATTCCGTAAAATTGCACTGTATAATAGTAAAATTGCACTGTATTCCGTAAAATTGCACTGTATTCCGTAAAATTGCACTGTATTCCGTAAAATTGCACTGTATACTAGTAAAATTGCACTGTATTCCGTAAAAGTGCACTGTATTCCGTAAAATTGCACTGTATTCCGTAAAATTGCACTGTATTCCGTAAAATTGCATTGTATTCCGTAAAATTGCATCCCTGAGCCAGAATGGTCTAAACAACGTTCAGTACCTTCTGGGAGGCGCTGCATGCTCGAGCTGCTCCGGTAGGATGAAGCTGATATCGTGTAGCCCCAGGGCCTTCATCTCCTCCTCCTGACTACTGCTGGACGTGGAGCTGGGCCGTCTCACGTCCTTCTTATACCGGCGGGACACCTTATTCACCTTCTTCAGGTAGGTGGCAGGGGCAAAGCCTTGCTTCTCGGCGATACTGTGAGAAACAGACAATTGCTATTTTTACCAAAGGAAAACATATTGTTTTTGCTCCATTTCTTCCTCTTCTTCTTCTTCTCCAACAGTGACCTCTGACCTGACCAATGACATGATTTGTTGACGTCTGTCACCATGGTGACTGCTGTTGGGTTACATAATGTTGCAATTTCATGGTCTGCTCTGCTTCTGTCACCATATACTAGTAGTGCATGTAAGTAAATGTGTTTGAGTAAGAATTAACAGAGCAGGCCATGTCCGAAGGTAAGCATTATGCATTTGCTTTGTAAATGTTACTTCTCTAGTTGTACAAGTCTTGTTTTTCACGCTATACTTTAGACGCAAATGGGTATAGCTGTATTCTCTTAAAGAGAACATATAATAAAATGTGCATTTGCACTAAGTGGATGTAAAAATCTAACCATGGTATATATCAAACTTAATTTCCGAAGGCAATCATTGGTCGACTCCTGGGTGACATTTACAAAGAAGACTACATCAACACGCTGATTCTGATTTCACGTATAAAAATACATTGTCATGTCGTCTTTAGGCAAAACGCAGAGCAAGGCACAGCCCCTTCCCATCATGCATCAAATGCTAACCATTACGCATTCTACTTGTAACCCTTATTAAAAAAATTACGTAACATTCCAGCCTTAAACAAAATGGCACCTGCATGACGTCAAATCCAACATGACAGCACCCATGGACGCAGACGAAAACAAAATAGTTTTTTCTAACGAAAACCTATAATCAAACATTCAAGGCTATTATTCATGACTTTCACACTTCCTATAATGCCTAGTAAAGATCACAGATATGACGTATGACCACCCCCTCCCCCTTCCTCGATGTAATTTTTGCAACAAGTTCTATCGACAAACTGATCAACTATTGTTTTGAATTATTTATCTAGTATAAAGCGCATACCATAATTGCATTTTTTGTTGGAATTAGAGAAAATGACGTACCTTCTATCGTTCCACCTTCTACCGAAAACTCTCCTACTCGCACGGTTGCATTATGTGTATCCGCTTCTTACGTCATATCCGTGATCTTTACTAGACATTATGGGAAGTGTGAAAATCATGAATAAAGTCGTTGTATCTACTGACCTCACAAGCCACCAGCCGTCCAAGTTCTTCATGATGACCTCTACCCTTTGACCCTTCTCGAAGTGCAGCTCGTCCTCCATCTGTGGGGAGTACGCATGCGTGGTGATGTAGGCGGAGGAGCGCCCCTCCATGAAGACCGTGTCCCTCTGCGGGTCGTGGTCGATCGGCTCCAGGTACGACCCCGGCGCCCAGCCCTCGTCTTTACCGATCCACACGTACCACCACCCTAGCGGCCGGGAAAATACTGCATTAGATTCGGATTGACAACAAGTACATGTATACAGATATAGATAGAGGTATGGTACAGATATCATATTATAATGAAACTTCATCTGTGTTGGTAGTTATCTTAGATCCAACACAAAAAGTTCTCTCACCTAGAACTTTCCACCAGTCACTCTGGTCTTCCTCAGTAGACTGACCCAGTGAGATTGGTCACGTGGCTTTAACCCAGTGTTGACGTCACACTTCAAAGAAGCCACGTGACAAGCCTTACTGGGTCAGTCTACTGAGGAAGACCAGAGTGACTGGTCGAAAGCTCTAGGTGAGAGAAATGTTTGTGTTGGATTTTTTTTTATTCCAACGTGTAATCACCAGACGTGGTGACGGCACACTCAATTTTTTTTTCAACTTATATTAATGCCGCCACCAACACAGGGGACAAATACATGACAGGACAATACTCATTTACACCTGAGCTAAGTGAGGAAAGCCGTGTAAAGTGCCTTTCCCAAGGGCACAAGATCGGTGGCATGTCAGGACTCGAACCGGGACTCTAAGTTCCGAGTCGCGTACTCTGCCGCTACGCCACACGACCCAATGTGTTGGATTTAAAGTGTTAACTCTACAAATGATAAGAATCCTTACGATAATGACAAAAATGAAATCAATGATCTATTGTTTGAGATTGAGATGTTACTAACCGTTTTCATTTTTGTGGATGACGTGCACTGTGGCGCCCGAAGTGAAGCTGACTTCTTTCTCGCACGTTTTCTCATAAGCACCAACAGCCCGGTACGTTTCCGTGTCTAGGTTCCTTCGTCTCGCTTCTGAAATCAACAAGAACGATCTTTTCATCACAAGAAACTTTAAGAATTACGAATGCCTTTGACATACGTCATGTAGGATGAGGTTATAATCCTCATAGTACATAAAACTTAAATGCAACTTAGGGCAAACGTCGCCGAGGTGTTCTTTTTGCAAATCTTTCTTGTTTCAGTTACTGTCCCCCTATACTGTACAGACCTGAACATTGTACTGGCCTGAGCCTGAAGCTACCACAACACCATCGTTTTTGGCAACGCCTCGGGGGGGGGGGCGTATTTTGATCGCTCCAAAATTTGTCGAACATTGAAGTTTCTACATTTGTGACACACGTTTGTTGGTTATTAGGTTGGGGCTATATCGCCATACATAGATTATGCCACCTAGGGTACATGTCGTTGAATTGTTTAAATCACACTGTTCTTGTTCAAATTTAATTAGTTCAGATTCAACCAATCATACCTTCTTCAGCTGACGTCATTCTCTTCAAGGTTGTCTTTGCACCGTGGATGCTACCACCCTCTGCCGGAGGGGGAGGCAGGTTGCGCATCAGGATGTCACGGGGATCTCGGCTCTTCAACTGCCAGTTATCACCTGCAAAATTCCCGGGGAAAAAACATTTTCATTTTTGTTTTCTGAAGAAAAACTTTAAATCATTGGCAAAAGAGTCTTGGATCAGCAGCAATACCATTAGAAATGGCGAACAACTAGACTGAAATGTTTTCTATATCCGATCACCCCTAAAAAATTAAAATTGGAACAGCCCAAACGACTTTTCAGGCGGACCTAAACAGGATGAAACGGCTGCGTTGTCTTCCGGTGACGGGCTCCCGCACTCCCCGCTCTTCACCCTCTCCAGCGCCACACGGCGGAACGACGGGTACATGGAGTCAGCCACAGATATCGTGCACCTGCAGACACGGTAAAAAAGCGCCCTCTTGTGTCTGGTAAAGAAAATGCAGTTGCCCTATGGCAGGTGTGCAACATGAAAATAAAATAGTTGTACAACATGCAGGAGCTCTCTCATTGGTCCAATTACTAATTGCCATGCTATCATTGGTTGAACTGCTGATTGTGATGGACAGTCAGGATCGGTCTATATTAGCACCCGTCACAACAATATGTTATCTATGAAAGCCAACTCTTACCGTCTGGGTGGAGGGGCTTTCTCTGCAATCTGTGTTTCTTCGTCGCTCGTCTGTGCATTTGTTCCCTCCTTATATAAAACAAAGAAAAATTTAAGTTATAATCAGAACAGTATGTGTAAAATAGATGCTTATATTCGTTATATTGTGTGTTTGCTTATGTTTCCACATAGTTAGTAGTTGTTTCCAAATACTAGAAACGTCGGAAATACTGATAGGAACTTAGGTAAAAGGTCCCAGAAAAGGTTATCTCACCGCAGGTCCTCCATAAGGATACTCCTGACTCTGACCTACGTCCTCTTTCGCCAGGTAGGTGGACGGTGCGAACCCTTCCTTGTCATTAAACCTGTAAATATGTAGGGTACAGATATTGCCATTGATCAAACATGAAGTGTATGAGTGGAACGTTGGTGGAAGGGTCAGTATTCGAATTAGCATGAACAGTACGGAAGTATTGTTTTGGGTGGCTGAGGTGTAGGTTTGTGCGTCTGTTGGTTGACAGCTTGTGGTTGGGGAAGATTGACAGGCAGGATAACCGGAGGTCAAAAGGTCCGACACAGGAAATTGGAGTAAAGTTGAAGGTTACGGAAACCGAAAATAAGTTTCCGATTTCTTGTTTTCGTACTGGAAAGAATAACGTATGAATTGATCATAACCATTTATTTTACGTTTTGATGACCGTCAGTCATCTTCATCAGGGCAATTCTGACTGGATTCGCACTATGCACCAAGTAACATCTAGCGTCAGTGCACAGTAAACCAGTCAGAATTGCCCTGATGAAGATGACAGACGGTCATCGAAACGTCGGCTCGTAAAAAAAATAAATGGTTGTGATCAAAGAACTTTGATATTCATTCGTTTACCAACCTGATGAAATTATTTACAGAAAGAATAACGTACTTGACAAGCCACCAGCCGTCCAGGTATTTCCGCAGGACCACAAGAGTCTCTCCCCGCTCGAAATCCACCTCGTCTTCGTTCTCGGCGTGGTAGTCAAACTTGCTGATGTACCGCTCCCCTGTGGTCAGGTTTCAACGAACCAAAGTCAAGCTTTATGTTGAAGATTGACAGTTATGCACGCTATCTACCGGTTTACTTTCAAACTGCAGCTGCCCTGAGCTGATACAGTGAAACTTGTAAGGAGACAAGAAATATTAATTAGTTACCTTCTCCCAGTGCTATTTCGTCCTTTTCTGGGCAGTGGTCCACTGGTTCTAAGTAAGAGGCCGGAGCCCAGCCAGACTGACCCTTACATGTCACGTACCACCAACCTGATGAACATACAAGAATATTTATATATATATAGAATACAACACGGGGTATTCCGTATCGCTCGAGGTATCGGCCCGACCGCGGGTCGGATCGCCCGACGGCCGCAGGCCGGAGGGCGATCCGACTCGCGGGAGGGCCGGGACCGAGGGCGATGCGGGTATTTCTTCTACCAAAGAGGTTAAATACAAGATGAATTGGGATCTGAATATCAGGATTCCACTCTTTCCTAGGAGGATTCCAGTCTCCCCTAGGGGAGACTGGAATCCCTATCTCCCCTAGGAGGATTCCAGATTCTCCTAGGGGAGATAGGGATTCCACTAGGGGAGATAGGGATTCCAATCTCCCCTAGGAGGATTCCGGATCCCCCTGGATTCCAATCTCCCCTGTGACATATACAAGCAGCAATATTGTATGAAGGAATGCGATGTTATCCTTCGAATAATATCACATCGAAGTAGAACATAATTTGCTATATATATAATTGTAGATAAATG
This sequence comes from Branchiostoma belcheri, assembly GCF_001625305.1. NCBI lineage: Eukaryota > Metazoa > Chordata > Leptocardii > Amphioxiformes > Branchiostomatidae > Branchiostoma > Branchiostoma belcheri. The sequence continues at coordinate 8,435,774 of NW_017802379.1, read as the reverse complement.
CGACAGGCGTCGTTGGTAGCTAGTAAATAATGGACAATTGAAATATTGGACACTGAACAAAACTATTTCCTGAAAGGGGTGAAGGAGGCCATATATACATCAGGGCCCATCTCCCTTCACTGAACCGCGACGGGGGCCGACATCGTCTACAAGACACCTTTGACTCAGTTTTGACGTCACACTTCAAAGAAGCAACGTGTAAATCTTCACTGGGTCAGTCTACTGAGGAAGACCAGAGTAACTGGTCGAAAGCTCTAGGTAAGAGAACTTTTTGTGTTGGATCTTTGAAGTTTGAACTCTAAACAAATATTGAAATCTGCACCGTTTTCATTTTTCTTGATGACGTCCACGGTGTCCCCGGCCTCCAGGCTGATCTCCGTCTCGTCCGAGGACTGGTAGGCGGCGATGGCTCGGTACTGTTCCGGCTCGGCCGACTCCGAGTCCGTGGCGTCTGCCGGAGACAAGGGCAACATTGGGACTAAGTTTAGTTGAAAGAGGTCTGAATGGACAGAGGTACTAGAATATACAGTGCAATTTTACGGTATACAGTGCAATTTTGCGGAATACAGTGATTTTACGGAATACAGTACAATCGTATTAGTATATGGATGACATCCGCGCGCGCATGAATTTTTGGCCGTTAAAAAAGTTTTCCACCACACTGTAGATCATACAAAACAGTTGCAAAAATAAGCATACCAATACCATACGATACCAATGTCATAGAATGCCAAAATCAAATGAAAAAGACGAAAATGTAAAAAAAAATGAATTTGAAGACTAGATTATTCGCCATACCATATTCTGTGTCATTTGTTCAACCTTCAAAACCACGTAGATTTCATAATGAAAGCAACTCTTTTTTGGCCAAACTTTTTTTCAGTTTTGGGGATCTCAGTGAATGTCATCCATATAATCAAATCAACATGGCCTTACCGAAGTCGTCCCCCCAGTCGCTCTCGAAGGAGTCGTCGGAAGGGTCTGTGTTCGGCTGTTCCTCTTCAGTCATGCTGTTCTCCGTGGAATTCTGGGTAAGAACGCTCAGCTGGTGACGTAATCCCTCCAGACCATAAAGGGTAGACCTGTGATATATCAAAAAGAAATTTTCGTAACATTTCGTACTTGCTTTTGATAAGCCCTTCTTGAAATATTGCACGTTGAAATTTGAGCATTGACATTGAACTGGTACTGATAATTTCCAGGTACGGAAGTATTGTTTTGAGTGGCTAAGACGTGGGTTTTTCTGTCCCAATTTTCTGAGTTACTTGAGGGGTGGGAGGTGATTTTGACTGTTGATTGATAGGGAGGTCACCCTGAACCATCACATGCTTGTGTCAGGTAGTGGTGTAATACCTGATTAAATTGCATCATACAGCCTCCCCCACAGTTAGACATTGATATTGAGGGTCATGAAAACCACAAATTCTTCTAAAATGTCTGTTCTCCTGTTCAGATACAGCAACTGTAATATGACCAAATTGAAGCAAACACATATAGGATCCATATATAAAAGTCTAGCTCCATAGATGGGTGATACATGTATGCGGATCAATTCATATAATCAAATTAATATGGCCTTAGGTAGGATTGATAAGCACTAGAACAAACTGTAGGCAGTTGTTGCCAGACCTTATTGGCTGTGTGGGTGTCCCGGCGGAGAGGTTGGGCGCCTCTGACAGTAGGGCCTGTTTCTCCCCCTGCGCCTGCGACAGACGGTTGGGGTTCTTCCACACCTTGACATTTATGATGGGATCCGCTAGGGGCGTGAGGAACACGCAGGGTGTGTAGCCTTCCTTCCCGTTGTACCTACCGTGGGAAAGATATATACTATATGTTAGGCCTCAGTAAGTAAATTTTATGGATGACATTCTTCGTAGATTAGAAATCTAATGTGATAGGGCGAAAAAAAAACAGGGCGGGCCAAAGAAACAAAATTCCTATATTTTCAAATTTTGACATTATCAAACTTGTTAAACAAGAAATGATACAGTTATATTGTGCTAAGTTTACTGCCAACTTTTACAACACCCATTGTCACTGAAGAATAAAGGTTTCAATCATTGTACAAATGGTTTTGATTCAGTGGGAACATCACAAAAAATGAATGAAGTACATCACTGAATCAGAGTAAAAGACAAAACAATAAATCAGAGCCTTGTCTTGTCTTCTCTCATCATATTTATCTGCCATCCACGTTTAGGCATGGCAACAGACATCTTTGTCCATTTTCGGTATGTTGACCACTGTCAGAGGGCAACAAAATTTCTTGTTTTTCGCCCAAAGTCCCCGACAGAGTGCTCGACTCGGAATCAAGCGGTCCCGGGTTCAAGTCCTGACATGTGACCGATCTTGTGCCCTTGGGAAAGGCACTTTACACGACTCCTCACTTAACTCAAGTAAAAATGAACATTGTCTGCCCTGTATTTATTTCTATGTGCGGGACACAACACCAGCAACAGCTGTCTTTGTCCCATGTGTATTGTATTGGTACAATTTTAATAAATCAAATCAAAATGACGGGGTACTACCTGACTAGCCACCACCCATCCTGATATTCCGTCAGCAGCTCCACTACAGTGCCTTTGTCCAAGTCTATTTCATCCTCCTCTTGTGCGCGATACTCTTTTGTCGCTATATACTTCTTACCTAGATCAGAAAATACCACAAATCAACTGACATGTTCAGTAAGTATAACGTAATATGTTGTACCTTTTAAGCCATCCTTTAAATTTTATGTTTACCGAAGGAAAGCATATTGTTTTTACTCGGTTTCTTACTTTTCTTCTTTTCCAAACAGTGACCTATGACCTCACCAATGACATGATTTGTTGATGTCTGTCACCATGGTGACCGGTGCTGGGTTACATTATGTTGCAATTTCATGGTCTACTCTGCTCCTGACACCATTTACTAGTAGTACATGTATGTGAATGTGTCAATGAGTAAGAATTAACAGAGTAGACCATGTCCGAAGGTAAACATTATGCATTTGCTTTGCAAATGTTACTTCTCTAGTCTTGTGTTTGCTCCCTAGCAATGCTGTACATACGCCCCACTCCTGAATGATATGTGTGTGTTTCGTCAATCTTTACTACTCACCGTTCCCCGTCTTCCTCTCCTGAATGATATGTTTGTGTTTCGTCAGTGTTTACTACTCACCGTTCCCCGCCTTCCCCTCCTGAATGATATGTTTGTGTTTCGTCAGTGTTTACTACTCACCGTTCCCCGCCTTCCCCTCCTGAATGATATGTTTGTGTTTGGTCAATGTTTACTACTCACCGTTCCCCGCCTTCCCCTCTTGTTCGGTCCCCACGGACAGAGTGAGCGGTTCCAGGTGTGACGCAGGCGCCCAGCCCTGGTCATCGTCGATACAGATAAACCACCATCCTGTACAAAACAACGTTTGCGTAAGCGTTTAAAACGGCTGAAAAGTGACGGGTAACGTTACATACTTGTTTGTGGTTAAAGCTCTCTCCTTGGTGCTGAAAAGCCTTCCGTTGGCTAGTTGTTGCTCTAATTACCTCCAGGTAAGAAGGTTATGTTTTAGGCTTGCTCTTTGTGCTTGTGTTCGTAGGTAGTTTAATGCAGTGACAGGAAGGGGGGATTTGGTTACCGCAGATTGACATAAGGTCAAGTTGGAAGGAAGTGATGGCTGGCTGGCTTAGAGGATGTGAGGCAAAAGTCACTTAGGGCTTGTCCCAACATGATTCTGTGTATATGTGATGTTCCCACTGAATCAAAACCATTTTTACAATGATTGAGTCAAAATTTTAAATTGTAGGAACCTTGTTTTTTTCGGCCCGCCTTGTTGTTTTTTTCGCCCGCTCGCATTAGACTTGAAATCTGTCATCCATAAAATGAACTTGCTGTGGTCTATTGTAAGAATAAATTTCAAGCCTGTACGTACCGTTCCGACTCTTTTCCATGACGTCTACTTGCAGGCCTGCCTCGAAGCTGATCTCGTTGTCTCCGCGCCGCTCGTACGCGGCTATGGTCCGGTAGGGTTCCAGTGCCATCGGACTGGACACCTCGATAGGCGTGGGAGGCTCCTCTGTCTCCGGGATGTCAGCCACGATCTCCTGCTGTTTGGACTGACATCTTGACAGACGGGCCAGATTTAGGGCCGGCTTTTTCAATGCTCTACAGAGAGGAGAGAGAGACAAAAGTTCTCATAAGCACTGCAATCCTTTTGCACGTCTGGCCTGAATGTAGCTGTATCCGGTAATTGTAATTGTACTACTCTCTTTTTTTATCGGGGTTTATTTTTTATACTGGAATTTTTCTTTCACCCAACCCGAAAGAAGAATTCTAGTGCAAAATAAGAAACCCCGATTAAAAAAGTATTTTAAAAAACACGCCAAAAATAACCAAAAACCCAAACCTCTGCTTGGATAGTAGAAATTTACACGTTCTTTGCAGAAAGTTTTTCATTAAGTTTTTTGCGGAATCTTTACATATTCTTACAGAATTTATCCTAGCTTTACAATTGTTACAGAGTCTTTACAGGGTCTTTACAGAATCTTTACATGCTCTTTATATTGACCATAACTCAGGGAACAGGGAACATTGAAAAATGAAAACAAAACTCACTCTTCTGAAGGAGGATTGATGTCTTCCCTTTTGGCTTCAAAGAAGCGCAGGACGAACTTACATCTGGATATCCTCGGTGGGAGGGCGATCAGTTCCTATAATGCGGGGAGAAAGAAGACACTGTAGCGTGCGTAGGTCACTGGATAGACCAAGAGGTTGTGAGTTCGAATCCCGGCTGTTGTCTCTCACACTAGCTAGAGTGAGTGTGATCAATTTTTGTGTGTAGGGCTTCAACAGGTATTAAAACTAGAGAAGTAACATTTGCAAAGCAAATGTATAATGTTTACCTTCGCATATGGTCTGTTCTGTTAATTCTTACTCAGATACATTCATAAATATGGTCAGACAGGAGTATAAATCCCCCCTACTATAAAATTGCAACACTACGTAACCCAACACCAGTTCTTCTTCTTCCTCTACGTGACCACTATCGCCATTTCGATCATTCTGTCACGGTTACCATGGTGAGAGTCGTCAACAAATCAGGTAATTGGCCAGGTCAGAGGTCAGTGTTTGGAACGGAAGAAGAAGAGGAAACGTAGCAAAAATAATATGTTTTCCTTCGGTAGACATAATAAATGTTGTTTTTACCCTGCAGAATTTGCCGACGTGAAGAAGACGTTTCTCTGCGATTTTCTGTGTTCGTGTTCTTCCTAACAGGATTCTTCCTGCAAGGGCGTGAGCACATGTGAGGGAATTACCTACAAATACACAATCTGAACACTATCCACATACGCACTAGCAAACACACCTGTCCTTGGTGCTGAACACTATCCACATACGCACTAGCAAACACACCTGTCCTTGGTGCTGAACACTATCCACATACGCACTAGCAAACACACCTGTCCTTGGTGCTGAACACTATCCGCATACGCACTAGCAAACACACCTGTCCTTGGTGCTGAACACTATCCGCATACGCACTAGCAAACACACCTGTCCTTGGTACTGAACGCTATCCACATACGCACTAGCAAACACACCTGTCCTGTGCTGAACACTATCCACATACACACTAGCAAACACACCTGTCCTTGGTGCTCAATACTATCCACATACTAACAAACACACCTGTCCTTGGTACTGAACACTATCCACATACGCACTAGCAAACCACACCTGTCCTTGGTGCTGAACACTATCCACATACACACTAGCAAACACACCTGTCCTTGGTGCTGAACACTATCCACATACGCACTAGCAAACACACCTGTCCTTGGTGCTGAAAACTATCCACATACGCACTAGCAAACACACCTGTCCTTGGTGCTGAACACTATCCACAGGCACACTAGCAAATATACCTGTCCTTGGTACTGAATACCATCCACATACGCACTAGCAAACACACCTGTCCTTGGTGCTGAACACTATCCACAGGCACACTAGCAAATATACCTGTCCTTGGTGCTGAATACCATCCACATACGCACTAGCAAACACAGCTGTCCTTGGTGCTGAACACTATCCACATACGCACTAGCAAACACACCTGTCCTTGGTGCTGAACACTATCCACATACGCACTAGTAAACACACCTGTCCTTGGTGCTGAACACTATCCACATACGCACTAGCAAGCACACCTGTCCTTGATGCTATACACAATTCATATACGCACTAAAACACACCTGTCCTTGGTGCTGAACACTATCCACATACGCACTAACAAACACACCTGTCCTTGGTGCTGAACACCATCCACGTGCACACACGTACAAACACACCTGTCCTTGGTTCTGAACACCATCCACACAAAGAAATACACACAGGCACTATTTACCGGGAAGACGCGGAAGGATACGCTCCTTCTCATCGATGACACCCGCCTCCAGTGGGAACATTTCTTCCAGCTCATTCTGTAGGGGTATTGGTATGAAGCCGTCAGAAGCACATATAGATCGACAAAACCTTGTTCGTGGGTGCCAGAGTATACAGTTTAATTTTACGGAATACAGTACAATACAATGGTATTAGTATACAGTGCAATTTTACTGGTATACAGTGCAATGTTACTAGTAAAATTACACTGTATACTTATACGCTTGCACTGTATTCCGTAAAATTGCACTGTATACTAGTAAAATTGCACTGTATTCCGTACAATTGCACTGTATACTAATACGATTGCACTGTATTCCGTAAAATTGTACTGTATACTAATACAATTTACTGTATTCCGTAAAATTGCACTGTATTCCGTAAAATTGCACTGTATTCCGTAAAATTACACTGTATACTAATACGATTGCACTGTATTCCGTAAAATTGCACTGTATACTCTGGCTCCCCTGTACAATGTGCTGGAGAGACTGCAAGTCAGCGTCATAACTTGACTGAACGGTTATGAAAATTACATGCCATTTAGGTATGCCCCTGAGGGGTCGACAATAAAACGTAGCTATGTTTGGTTTACTTACGTGGAAATCGTGTACAACGGAAAATCGCCGATAGATCACGTGTTCACTTCCCTCAGACCACGTCACTCTCAGCACGTAAGCCTGGATGTCACCGGTATAAATAAGAAATAGATTTGTTTAGAGTTAAAATATTAGATCCAACACAAAAATTCTCTCGACGAGAGCTTTTCGACCAGTCACTCTGGTCTTCCTCAGTAGACTGAAATAGTCTTGTTCAGTGTCCAAAATCCTTACAGTGTCAAGTGAAACAAAGTGATTTTGGACACTGAACAAGACTATTTCCTGAGAGGGGTGAAGGAGGCTATTTACATCAGGGCTCATCACCCTTCACTTAACCGTGACGGGGGCCGACATCGTCTACCTGACCCAGTGTTGACGTCACACTTCAAAGAAGCCACGTGACAAGCCTCACTGGGTCAGTCTACTGAGGAAGACCAGAGTGACTGGTCGAAAGCTCTATGTGAGAGATCTTTTTGTGTTGCATCTAAAGTTTTAACTCTAAACATGTAACTACCAACACAGATGAACTTTCATGATAATTTCAAGAAATAAATTTCATATCTCCGTGATATATGTTTTTGTGAATTTTTTTTTCTATTCAAAATCTTAAATTTCTTGCTAATTCTGTCTACGCATTTTTCAACAGGCTCCCATAAGGCAACAGACATGCACATAGCAGAAAAGACAAGAAATCACATAACCTTTGAAAATCTATTCTGGGACCTTTGACCTAACGTCCTGTCAGTGTCCCCGACGTGCCCTTCATTTGCATATTTGTGATCTCCCGACTCATTTGCATATTCGTGATCTCCCAAATGAGACCGCCAACGTACACACAGAGGTAACAAAAGAAAGCAAAGAGCTAAAATCCAAACCAGCCAAACAAAACACAACAAAGAACAACATCCATTTCTACTACCGGAAATCCTGGTGGTCAATCTATGAATATTAATAACTAGCCGCAGACAAATATGTAATAAATCTGGGACAGGGGGCAGGAAGTGAAGATATTGAATAATATTTCATTTTACAACTAGATTTTTTTTATTTGCCATTTGATACTATGAGGAAGAGAAAGAATGACTGATACAGATTTTGCCACTAGGACTCGCCTTAGTCTATCTGATATATAGTTTAACAGTTTATTTAAAAAACATGCTGAATAACACTGATTTTTTACAGTTACTTGTCTGGCAAATACAAACTAATATTACAATACATATACAAACACGCTAACAAAAACATTACAAAAATCCCCACATGGGCACTAAAGTAAAGACCAGAGAGTCCTAAGAGTCTTACTGCGAATACTCGTTGTACAGGCATATTGTCTTGTGCAAGAAAGAGACCAATATATTTCATGTACAGTTATTATACTCAACACCGGATCCTATATTTGCATAAATAGGTCAGTTTCTTTGTATTTTATTCCATAAATGATGATAATAATACACATAATCGATGATATTTGTAGGATAGATTAATCTTGCAGTATTGTTGCAGCCACACATTGTACGAAGATACACATAGATACGGATTTCATTCATTAATATTTAGAATACGTCAATGAAGGTTAGACATCCAGGTAATACGATACGCCAAAAAGCAGTTACTCAAGCAACTGGATATGATTTTGGAAACGGTCAGACGTTTCAGCTAGCATCCACTAGCTTTCGTTAGTGACCAGCTTTTTTGGAATATTTAGTATAAATTAAAATTTCTTTCATTTTACAATATGTTTTCTTTTTTTTAACTCCAACATGTAATCACAAGACGAGGTGACGACACAGTACTCATTTTTACTTGAGTTAAGTGAGGAAAGTCGTGTAAAATGCCTTTCCCAATGGTAGAAGATCGGTGGCATGTCAGGACTCAAACCCGGGACCTCTTGGTTCCGGGTCGAGCACTCTGCCGCTACGCCACACGACCTCACGTGTTTCCTGTTCTTGTTGCACATATAGCATTGTTTTTGTTTTTGTTTTGGTACACATTGCCATGCCCACCCACACACAGCCACAAGCGCTGACCACCCACTCCCATTCTCCAGTACCTACACCACACGGTCTATATTTTACAACCAGACTAATATCTACCACCGAGAGAATACCATTAAATTCGTATGTCTCTCTGCCTTTCTGATATAAAAATAAATAAATTGAACAGCCAGTTAAACTTCTGCAGGGGGTGAACAATCTATTTTTGTAATTTTCTTTTTAGAGAACTAGAAAACAAATCATTTCTTGATATGAAAATAGCACCTTGGTTACATATGCCGCGCGACCTTCACTTATCAAACGTGTGTACTTTGGTCTTATTCTTGTTCTGGTAACATTTTGCTATAAACAAATAAATGGTAAAAAATATATCAAGACAAATTCTCAGAAAAACAAGAAAGCGGGGATTTCAAACCTTCTGGAAGTTGCGCGCGCGCGCGCGCGCGCACACACACACACTCACACACACTCACACACAAATACACAATCGCACACACATACACACAAACACAAACACACTCACACACACACATACACACACACGCATAAGCACACACACGCACACACACATACATGAGCACACACACACACACACACAAACACACTCACACACACACACACATACACACACACACACACACAAACACACTCACACACACACACACATACACACACACACGCGCACACAAACACACACACACATACACACACACACGCGCACACACATGCACACATACACACACACCGCACACACACACATCACACACACACACAAGCACACGCGCACACACACACACACACACACACACACACACACACATACACACACGCACATACAGGCACACACACACATGCACACACGCACACACACGCACACACACACAGGCGCGCGAGCGCGCGCGCACACACACACACACACACACACATACACGCCGCACACATGCACACACACAGACACACTCACTCACATACACACACACAACACACAACACACACACATACAACACACACACACACTCACATACACACAGCACACACACAACACACACACAACACATACACACACAACACACACATTACACACACAACACACACACACACAACACACACACACACACAATGTAGAGATACTACATGCATATAGAGATAAAGAGAAGAGAGATGACAAAGCTTTGCTGTAGGTGTTGTATATTGTTAGACTACAAATATTGGCTCGCATTCAAAAAATTGCCGTTTTTTAGATACTCTTGCTTACCGTGACATAACTACACTTAAAAAGGTAGTTTGAAGGAGACAAAAACAAGCTGGCCATTTTTAATCTTATAGGGTAAACCATGTCTGCGATTGTGTTATATTGTTAGATGGTTAGAACAATATTAATATTTTTTGACAGGGGAAAGTACAATGTATATGCATATGTGATAACCAAAACCAGGTAAGTACTGGTATACGAGTATCATAATGTAATGTAATACGTTCCTTTGTCCAAATTGACCAAATCATGCCGTCTGCTCAATTCTACAAATTTCCGAAAAATTGACTTATCATGTTATCTCAAAGCACATCGGCTGTCATTTGGTTCATCCAAGAAATACATCTGTACACAATCACGTGCCCTTCCTATTTTCTATATAAAGATGAAAAGGGAAAACAAACAAACAAACAAGACACTGTGGTGATGAAATTTGGTAATATCATCGTCACAGCTGGAAAAAATAATAACTAACAATGACAAATAGAACCAAATATAACTAATAACAATACAGCATATTGTTTCTTCTGGCGTTATATAATAACCTGGTAACCATTTTCATAAGTATAAGGCCTATCTTTCTGACAGCCTATCTTTGCAAACAGCTTGAAATCGACCCCGTAAAAAATCCCAGCGTGTACTAATAAAATAATAGGCGGACAAGTAACGCTCCCAGCACCGTAGAGATACCGGGGAGGCTACGATGGCCCAGCTACTGTGGTAGCTAGTTGTATTGAATATAACGGCCATACTCACGTAGTGTTTCCGCGGAAGGTATCTTTTCTGTAGCCCGAGTGCGGTAACGTCCGTTACGTGGCGCCTGCTGTTGTTAGCTGCGGGCATCCCTAAACCCGTCCCACATCCAAACAACAGTAAACAACACTCTAAACTTCCTGTAACAAAATTTAAACTGAGAAAACAAAATATATACAAGACTATAAGAAAACAACGCCACTGTAGAGTATAGATATGGAGAATGGTTTGTGCTGTATACATGCAGGAGGCAGACAATGAATATGTTATGCATGTAATATCTCGAACTTTGGCACTCCCTACAAATGTACATGCGTGGGAGGGCGCGGTTTAATAAGAAAAAAGAGTATCTACGTACAGTGTGTACAGTTAAAACGGTTTGATGATGTTGAAAGAACGGTTCTTGACGTAAGAACTAGGAAAGATCGACTTTCTGTGACCGCATGACGCAAGTATTACAGTCGCGAAAAGGGCAAAAAAAGCGTTTCAGTCCTAGCTACTATATATGTCTGGATCAGCTATCCAAGATATGTTTTCAACACATAGATTTTGTGTTTCTGAGTTGGAAACATGAGGTAGTGCAAGTGGATGGACTTTCTGTTGTTTTAAACGTTATAACCTTGCTTTTGTGTCTTCCTGTCATCCTGGACAGTTGCCGCAGGGTGGCGCAACAGTTCCAATACTAGTACTCGAAGCCGGTCAACACAGCCACATCATGCACTAAGGCCACAGCAAGTAATTTGTATGGATGACATCAGCGCGCGCATTAATTTTCGCCTGATTTTGGGGAAAAAACAAGACATTTTGTTGCCCTTTGACAGTGGTCACCATGCCGAAAATGGGCAAAGATGTCGATCTGTTGCCATGCTGTGACGTGGATGGCAGAGAAATGTAAAGATAGGAGACAAGAAAAGGCTCCGATTTACTGTTTTGTCTTTTACTTGTACTTTGTTGCATTTCATTCCTTTATATCTGATGTTACCGCTGAATTAAAAAAATCATTGTTTAACAATGTTTATGATCTCAAGATTTGAAAATATAGAAATCTTGTTTTTTTTGGCCCGCCTTGTTTTTTTCGCCCTATCGCATCAGATTTGTTGGATCTATCATCCATAAAATTTACGTGTTGTGGCCTAAATTACTTTAAACAGGTGTAATGATAGAGTCGATTTGTCTGAACCTATGTCTAACATCTGTGCCGGTTAAAATTCCCACATTCCTCGAACGTACAACGCGTATCTAGGGATTCCACAAATCGGCAATTTTCAGCCTATATTAATTCCCACGGTAAAAAAATTCCATGACACCTGGTTTCCGATCTGAACAATTCATTGCCTTTAATCGGTTGTCCTCAGATCTGAAATATTTCAATGTTTGGTGAAAAAAATGTTGTATAGTTTTGACTAATAGAAAATTAAGCACTTGGATACCAGGTGTGCTTGTGTCTTTCTCCAATAAACAACAGATAAAATAGTAACGGGACAAGCCAGAGGACCAGTTTCGGACAACAGACTCCGCTCTTCGGTAGAGAGAAACTTTTGGGAAAGACATTTGGGAAGTAAGTTCTCATATTCTACGTTCGGGCTTTCAGAAATACTTTCTATTTTTCGTTTGATGGTTTGGTGGTGGCGTCGGTGGCGCAACGGTTAGAGCGTTGGACTCGGAACTGAGAGGTCCTGTGTTCGATTCTCACCGTGGACCGTCGTTGTGTCCTTGGGAAAGGCACTTTACACAACTTCCCCACCTGTACGGTGGAGTGACGCCCACCGAGCCTCTTTGGCTAATCTGTCTAACTGTGTGCCAAAAACACACTAGTACGGATTTGCCACTGAGAGCCGTTGATTTTTTTCGATCGTTTGATGCTTTCCCGCTTTTCCACAGCTTTCTTAAATTTACAAATTAATGTTTGAGTACTTTTTATGACTGTGGGGTCACATTTGTCGTGCGTTTTTTTATATATTCCAACATGTAATCACAAGACGTGGTGACGGCACACTCAAATTTTTTCAACTTATATTAATGCCGCCACCAACACAGGGACAATACAATACTCATTTTCACTTGAGCTAAGTGAGGAAAGTCGTGTAAAGTGCCTTTCCCAAGGGCATGCACAAGATCGATGGCATGTCAGGACTCGAACCCGGGACTTCTTGGTTCCGAGTCGATCACTCTGTCGCTATGCCACACGTAGTATGACTGGTGTATTGTATCAAAGATAGTAACGACAAAATCGATAGAATATAATTGTATACAAATTCAAGGCCGACCTTGATGACACAATGGTACCAGCAACATGTGCAGCCATAACCTGGGTTCCGTCCTCTGTAGTTACCGCTGGCTCTTCTGGCTGTTTTTGCATTCCGCACATTTAGTAGTACGAGCTGTTGCATATGATTCATTTTTTTTACATGCCCACAGCGATCCAAGATGTCGATCGGAGTCTATGCTATCCTCGCTGGCTTTATCTTAACTACGAATCAAGTCCATGGAGGTAAGACTGTTGTTTGAAAAATCATACCCGAAGGCTAATTTCATGTACAGTGTCAAAGAATTTGAAAGTAAAGTAAAGCAATAGGGAACATACAACCACGGTCTGATCAAGTTATTATATAACTACATTCGATATTATGAGGTTTGACTTCTTCTGTGAAGGCAGTGGATAATAGGAAAGTTTTATTGCAAATTCATGCCCGAAGGCTAATTGCATGAACAGAAGAAACATTTGTATAAAAACAGGTAATAAGTACACATATAACTACTGATAACTATTAAGAGACTACTAGTAGAAAAAAAAACTACTGGGTTTGACTTCTTTTTTGAAGACAGAGGAAGACAAAGGATCCCACTTTTTCTATAATTTGTGGGTTTTCGGATGTTAAGAGGAGAGTAGTTTTCTTTTCATTTGTATATGCGTGAAAGTTTGGGTAGGATTTGGAGACTAAGTCAAAGAGTTCATTTCGTTCATTGCTATAGAGGGTACAATTTGATATAAAATGCGTTTCGTCTTCCACCGTATTCAACGTACAATGTTTGCAAATTCGTTCATACACTTGGAGCTTCTTATACCGCCCTCTCTCAATTTCGAGAGGGTGTATGAATACACGTTCTGATTGATTTATTATTTTGCGTATCATTTTAGAATCTTGGAAAAGAAACACCAAGTATTAAGCCTTAGTGACTATCCAAACAACGTACGTACACGTACACGTTGATAGTACATGTTGTAGTTTTGTATTCTTTGCTTTGTATGTAATGTTGATGTTGTGCCACATATGATTGCACAAATCAGTGCAATTCAGCTTGTTGAACACGTAACTCATGCAGCAAGGTTGATTTTCTTACTAAAAACTGTAGAACTGTACTACAAAGTTCCAACAAATATTTCTTCCTTTTATCAGCCTTTCTTCCTGCTGACTGTGAATACACCGTGACGAACGGCGGGGACTACCGGGGGAACGTGAGCGTGACCGGGAGCGGGCTGTCCTGTCAGCCGTGGGACGCCCAGTCCCCTCACCGCCACGTCTACACCCCCGCAACCTTCCCAACGGCCGGCCTGGATCACAACTTCTGCCGCAACCCCGACGGGAAGAGCCGGCCTTGGTGCTACACAACGGATCCTAGCGTCCGGTTTGAGTACTGCAACGTTTCTCTCTGCGAATGTAAGTCGTTTCAGTCTCATTATAATATCTCCATGGAGACATTTTTTAGCCTTTTTTGTACATCTCACACGTAAATGGCCAGAACCATATTTATACACAGTAAAGATGGTAGGAAATAAACAAGAAGACCAGTTTTACTTCAGGGTACGGAAGTATTGTTTTGCGTGCCTGAGTTTATGGTTTATCTGATTGCTCCCGGTTGCATGGTGGGTGGGTGGTGATTTTGACGATTGATAGGGAGGGCACGCCGGAAGGTGACCAATGACTCGCCTGGTGGTATGAGAAGTGGTGTGATACCTGATTGAATTACATCATACAAACCATGTCTATGGACTGGAAATTCACGAAAGCCCACAATACTTCCAGGAACCATAGTCCGAAATCTCCGATTAGGCCATGTTGATTTGATTATATGGATGAAATCCGCGCGCGCATGAATTTTCGGCCGTTTCCAAAAAAAAGTTTTCAACCATACTGTAAATGGTACAAAACAGTTGCAAATATATACCGTAAGTTGCACATAAAAAAATGGAAAACGATACCAATGTCGTAGAATGCCAAAATCAAACGAAAAAGACAAAAATGAAAAGAAATGAATTTTAAGAGTAGATTCTTCGCCATAGCATACTCTGTGTCATTTGTTCAACCTTCATGACGACGTAGATTTCATAATGAAAGCAACATTTTTGCCAAACTTTTTTTTATTCGCACGCTCGCATCAGTTTTGGGGTTCCCAGAGGATGTCATCCATGTAATCAAATCAACATGGCCTTACAATATGTGTACTTTTTGACCCATACAGTTCAGTTCCATCAGTACAACGGTTATTTCTACAAGTACGTGACGGACCCACAGTTGGGGTTCTACGCGGCTGACGACCACTGTCAGACGGAGGGCGGGTTCCTCGCCTCCGCTCACTCCGCCGAGGAGAACGACTTCATCTGGACAGTGGCCGGGCCGACTGGCGGCTGGATAGGACTCACCGTAACGAACACGGTAAGACGTGGCCTGGTAACCATTCCTACAGGCCGGCCCCATTCTTTCCGCTAACCCATCTTTCTTATTACTACCGAGTGACCTTCATAGCCGAAAATGGCGCGGCCTGGTAACCATTTCCACAGGCCGGCGTAGGGGTGTTTTACCGGCCCCATTATTTCCGCTAACCCATCTTTCTGATTACTACCGACCTTCGTAGCTGAAAATGGCGCGGCCTGGTAACCATTTCCACAGGCCGGCGTAGGGGTGTTTTACCGGCCCCATTCTTTCCGCTAACCCATCTTTCTGATTACTACCGACCTTAGTAGCTGAAACTGGTAATTGAATATGCAAATCTCCAAGTAGATCTTTCGGTGGCTACAAATACAATATCAAATTTACCAGGCAGTAACAGTATAATAATTGTTTTTGCTCAGTTTCGTCCTCTTCTTCTTCTTGTTCTCCAAACAAATAAGGTCAATGGCCTGATCCAGACGTCTGTCACCATGGTAACTAGTGTTGGGTTACATAATGTTGCAATTTTATAGCAGGAGGGATTTAGACTCCTGTACTCGTAACCATATATATAAAATTATATTATATGACTGTATTTGAGTGAGAATTAACAGAGCAGGATTTAGACTCCTGTACTCGTAACCATATATGTAAAATTATATTATATGAATGTATTTGAGTGAGAATTAACAGAGCAGGATTTAGACTCCTGTACTCGTAACCATATATATATAATTATGGTTCACCACACCACGAAGTGGTGTGGTGAAACCATATTGCTTTTTCTGATGTTTCTCCTCCTCCTCCTTCTCCTGCCATTTTTTAAATGGATTCAGCTTCTTCATTTTAGGGCCTAAGGTCCTGAAATTTGGTATGGAGGTACAGTGGGCAAATACCCCTAGGCGTTTTTTAAATTATTGTGATACAGGCTTTTAGAATGGTTTTATTTGAGTTTTTTGGCTGTGTTATAGCAAATGTATTACTGTGTTAGTTTGCCTTGTTTACCACGTTTGGGCATGAGTCATCACAATGGAATGCAGGGCATCAACCAATAGGCATGCAGCTTTCCTCTATACTTCTTGCTGATTGGCTGTTGGGATTTAACTTGATTAACACCTGCACAGAAGCATTTCCATACTGACAGTATGTCTGTATTCAAGTGTTTTGGTAGGTATTTCAAGCTTTCCTGCTCCAGCATTGGAATGCCGGGCATGGACGTTTTTTTTTTATTTTGAAAATCAACAGTTTGCATTATGCAATTAAAAATCCTAACCAATAAAGTAGGGAATAGCTATCCAACTGTTGTTTTAGTTGTATTTTACTTCATATTATAGTTATATCAATGTAAATCATTGTTTTCCCTTGTGTTTCTCATTCTTTCCCTGCCATGTGGTAAAATGTGGTGAACCCATCGCTGTATTTGCTCCAAAGCAAATATTGGCCTTTCTAGTTATATTATATGAATGTATTTGAGTGAGAATTAACAGAGCAGGATTTAGACTCCTGTACTCGTAACCATATATATAAAATTATATTATATGACTATATTTGAGTGAGAATTAACAGAGCAGACCGTATGCGAAGGTAAACATTATACATTTGCTTTGCAATTTTTACCTTTCTAGTTCTTACTTCTTCGGTGACACTACATGTCGCCCATAGCATATACTGACGGCTGATTTTCTGTGTATCCAGCGAGTGCTTGCATGGCAGGACAGTACGCCGGTGGACTACACACAGTTTCACCCGGGGGAGCCGAGGTACTCTTACGGCATCGCCTGTACTACTCTGTGGAGAAATAAAGATGGTAAGCCTTGAGAGCTCTACATGCATATCGTGTTGTAATGTTTCGTACGGCGCCGTGTATTGTCGTGCCAGCGTCGTCTTTTCGCAATGTTTCGTACAGCGTCGTGATTTGTCGTTCTTGCTTGTGTCGTTTTTCCTTAATTCTTCGTGTGGCGTCGTGTATTGTCGTGCCTGTGTCGTTCTTCTCGTAATGTTTCGTACGGCGTCGTGATTTGTCGTTCTTGCTTGTGTCGCCTTTTGGTTATATTTCGTACGGAGTCGAATTCTCCTTCTTTTATTTTCCAGGAAACTGGGACGATACACTTTGCGGTTCTCGTGCAAACTTCGTCTGCAAGAAACGTAAGTAGCTAAATTGCCAAAATTCTTGATGTTCTGTGATTTTGACAGTCGATTGCGCCTAATACCAGCCCAGAAGAGAACAAGAAAAAGCAAGGCCATGCCTTCAAGTACCAGAGTTATCAACCAAGGATTAAGGTGTTCATGAATTCATTCTTTCCTAGAACCATTACAGAGTGAAACTCGCTGTCACCAAGTACAGTAGGGGCATTGTCATTAGATAGCTTTAACTCGGTACATGTCGGGTGATCTTTGTCTATTTTCCACCCAGAGTTTGACAAGTGCTCGTCTGGAATTGTGTCATGCCCTGATGGGTTCTTCTGTGACAACGCTCCTGGCGAATATTCCTGTTACTGCAACTTTGCCACTTATCGAGATGGGGAAGTTTGCAAAGGTACGGCAGATATATGTCTTTGTTTTGCTACATCGTGTCTTGTATCCAAAAGTCAATGAAAGCATATAGTGCAATCGATGAAATGTACGAAAGACCATAGGTACATTTTTTTTCTTGTGTGTGTACAAGTTTTTAAATGAACCATTCCTGCTAATGCATCAGTACTTTGTACTTTTTAATATCTTTTCATTGCGATCCGCAGTGTTTCACTTCTGCCCAGAAGGCTGGGCTCAGCTCGAAGACTCCTGCTTCAAAGAGTTTAACCAAACTCGGCGCAGCCATGCTGAAGCCCAGGCCGCCTGCGCTCGTGAGGGCGCCCGCCTGGTCGCCGTCACCAACAGCTCCACCTACCGGTTCCTCACGAACTACACCCGGACGGCGGAGGACGTTTGGATCGGTCTGCAGTACGAGCCGGGTCATGGAGCGTTCCAGGCGAGCGACGGGGTTAACATGACAACAGGTGTGAGACCGATCCTGACTGTACATCACAATTAACATTTCAACCAATGACAGAATGGCAATTAGCGGCTCGACCAATGAGAAACAAGCTGCATGCCTGTGTCAAATGTTGCATTTTAGGTGTAGACGGAGTTGGGCGGGGCTTTGGGATTGGTCCAATTTGAGCCAGACTAGATTTAAAATCAACTTTGGTACAATTTGAACCTAAAAAGGCGATTTTAAAAAGTTGCAAACGACTTGTTAGTCTCAAAAACAGACTCAATTGTGCCTTTCTCTCCTACATGTGTCGCCTTGTAGACCCCGGCTGGGGACTGTGGGACCAGGGCCTGTGGAGCCAGACTACAGGCTGTGGCTACCTCGTCTACGACAGCGAGAATAACGTCACGATCTACACCGTCAACGTCAGTAGTTGTGACGTAGATCGCGCCTATATCTGCGAGACAAGTAGGTATATTACTATCCTATCCGGAATTTGCACTCTTCTTGATCCGGAATTTGCACTCTTCTTGATCCAGAATTTGCACTCTTCTTGATCCGGAATTTGCACTCTTCTTGATCCGGAATTTGCACTCTTCTTGAGCCAGAATTTGCACTCTTCTTGATCCGGAATTTGCACTCTTCTGGATCCGGAATTTGCACTCTTCTGGATCCGGAATTTGTGATCTTCTGGATCCGGAATTTTCTCCCTACCATATACAATTTGATCGTATTCCCAATAACGTTATTTGTGTACTTTCGGCATGCACGGATAGATAAGTATTAATTAGCGGTAATATTTTCAAGATGTATTTGATTGTCAATAAATGACCCGTATTTTGTTCCATCCCCTAGCGCTGACGCAAAAGGACGACTGTACCCCCAACCCCTGTGTTCACGCCGAGGGCTGTGAGGACCAATGGGCGGCTTACACGTGTCACTGTCAGACCGGGTGGACAGGTGTCAGGTGTGACATAGGTACGAGCTTCATTCTCTGACGCAATTAGCAGGTCAACCAATGACAGCCATGCAATTAACGATTTGACCAATGAGAGAGCGGGTATAATTCCGTGTACACTTGCATTTTTTTTTTACTCCGTGAAGGAGGTCATGACCTCCGACGGAGTATTGTGGTTAGTCGTTTTTTTCATGTTTGCAGCTAAACACAGAGTTCCCTTTTGTTTAATCGGCATGTTATTTTATACGTCGTCTGCAGACACGCCCTTGATGATGCACGTATTTTTATTTTTGCCGTAGCTGTTTTCGTGGTCAATGTAATATTTCATAAACCTTCACTCGCATTTGTTTGCCTCCTCAGATATCGACGAGTGCCTGACGTCCCCTTGCCAGAACAACGCGCCCTGCATCAACAACCCGGGAGGGTTTGAGTGTGACTGTCCCGCGGGCTACAGTGGACCCATCTGTTTGGACGGTAGGTCACATCAGATGAACAAACAAATAAACAAACAAACAAGTAGTTGTGTAAGTTGTGATAAAAGTATGAAATCTGTTAGTGAGAAATCGAGAATTTTCATGCCAAATGTTTATAAAAACGTTCTGCTTCTCCTTTTTTTTTTGCTATAGCCTGCTTTGCACATGCAATTTCATGCCTACCGCCGCCATAGCCTTTCACCCTTAGATGAATTATCTGCTGGCCAATCGCTGACCTTCCTGTGCATCCCCTGCAGACATAAATGAGTGTGACTCCTCCCCCTGCCAGAACGACGGACTGTGTGTGGACATGATTGACACCTACACCTGCACCTGCACGGAAGAGTTCACCGGCGGACATTGCCAGACCTGTAGGCCCTTTCCCAATCTTGCACGCATGCAGCTTTCAAGCTTTATGCCGAAGCACCTGCTTCATAAAAATATGCTTCTTCTCGGCTTCCTTCTTTTGGGATAAGGAATTATTCACGCAACATAGCAAAGATGTGAAATTAAGGGTCACACATATCAAATTTTGGTCGCTGTACGGTAGCGGTCGCCGTCTAGCGGACAGGGGCCTAACTGCAACACATATTCTGAGAGCCAATGAGTAAAACATTGTTGTCCTATCTATATTCTGTTCTTTGGCACCTTTTCGTCGAAGAGCTGAACCAAGAATGCTTTAATTTGAATCGACAGGAACCAGATACAAGTGATAATAAAATAATGATACTTCTCTGAAGATGCCTCTTGGATTTTATCTCTTTTTATGACTTCTTCAGCTACCGGAGGCACTCCAGGCTGGGTCATCGCGTTGGCTGTCATCCTGCCACTCATCGTGTTGTCTGCGCTGGCCTGTATTATCATAGCCGCCCTCAAGTAAGAACTTTGGAATGTTCTACCCTCCACCTAGCCTCTACCAGGCTTCGGGAGGCGGTTGGAAAGAGTAGAAATCGGCGAAATAGAGAGATAGCATGCCAAGGGAGTTGGTCTGCTTGAGAGAAGATTTCTACTCTTTCCAGCCGCCTCCCGAAGCCTGGTAGAGGATAGCCTCCACCAGGAGGAGCACGTGTAGATCTTCACTGCGATTGGTTAGGACGGATCAAGCTCATACTGTGATTGGCTAAGACAGGTCGTGCCCCGCCCGTGTTCACCACGTGATAGAAGTCCACTTGTACATCATTGTTGCGCAACATCAATTCATGACCCCATAGGTATCTAAATAAAAATCCATTACTTTTAGATCCTTTTACACGTTTGGAAAGAGAGAGAGGGGGGGGGGAGGGAGAGAGAGAGAGCTCAATGATATTTAAGGAAATGAGTAATAAGAAACGTTTGGTCTTTACTTCCAGGCGTAAGAAGCGACGTAAGGGAGTGTCTCCGGCCATAAGTCGCAGGTCGTCTGAAGAAGAAAGAAACAATGGGAACAACGGAACAGGAGAGAAATAGAAGAAGGAGAGTGATGGAAGGATAGAAAAGAACTCATTCAAGTTTTCATGGATAGCAAAGTTACAACATTGGAAGTCTGTAGATTCTTGCCATGAAGGGTACATTGACTACTGGTTACACTCCCGTACACAATTGGAAAAAAAATAATGTTATGGTGTTAAAGATTTTAGTACCAGAAATTTGAAAAAAAAAAAAACATTTGTTTCAGTGGTTTTTGTGGGTTGTTAGAAGCATTAGCACATGCTGAATTGATGATAACAAACTTTAATTTTATTCTTGAAGAAAGTATATAAGGTGGTTCACGTTTTTTAGATAACACGATAGTGGTGTACCTTTTATTATATACATGTCATACATTTTAATATCAGCACATTATGCATGGTTTGTATGCACGTAATAATCGTATATTTTAGGGAGAAATATCGAAATATGTAAATACTAACACAAATCACTACCATCTTTGTAAGATTTTTGGCTTTGAAGTTTTATTTATGTCAAAATGTAGTAAATGTAACTTACGTATCTGTGTATGAGTCTACTATAACGTACTATTGACAAAAGGGACCGATATGTGTTTATTTAAGTTGCTAGGTTATACAGTAACAAACATGCAGATAGCTGTATTGATGTAGTCTCGAAGAATGTGACTTATGGATGTTTTTTTTTTATGTTTCTTAAGAATTCAATTTATGGCACAGGCCTTAAAGTTATGTTGAGTATATTCAGTTTATTCACATGCATTTTCTGAGCACTGGGTATTTACATTTGGTTATTTATCTGTTCGCATTGTTGACATAAAATATATTACACGGTTAATTTATTACAATTACCAAATAGTGTTTAAATTTGGTCAAAAAACAGGGGAATATTGGAATTCATAATGCAGAAAAGATGTAGAGAAAGATTGGGGCCGAAAGAAACTATTTGAACAAGAAACTAATATCTATTCATGCTACCAAACCCTTTCTTGTCACGAAATGCAAAATATGACCTTATGTTTTGCTTACACAAATGATCTGTGAAAATTGGCCTTTTATCAGATATACGTGAGAAAAATTTCATTCTATTTGACGTTTTAGAATTGTAGAATTCGCGTCGAACCATACACCTCGTCTGTAAGGCCGTGTAGATATGATTATATGGATTACATCCCCTGGGAACCCCAAAACTGATGCGAGCGTGCGAATAAAATTAAGTTTGGCAAAAAAAGTTGCTTTCATTATGAAATCTACGTGGTCAAGAAGGTGGAACAAATGACACAGAGTATGGTATGGTGAATAATCTACTCTTCCAATTCATTCCTTTACATTTTCGTCTTTCTTTTAATTTATCGTTTGATTTTGGAATTCTACGACATTGGTAGCGTTTTCCAATATTTTTTTGCAACTTACGGTATATATTTGTACGATTTACAGTATGGTTGAAACCTTTTTTTTTTGAATGGCTGAAAATTAATGCGCGCGTAGATGTCATCCATATAATCAAATTAACATGGCCTAAGAATGGCAAATCGTCGGGGAACTAGGCAACAGCTGTTGAGATGACGTCACAGCGATGGCGTCGCCCATTGGTCGCTAAATGCCGTGAAATCGTCTGAAATGTGACACAATGTGGGAAGTCTATCCCTGCTGACCCCGGCTGTATAGTACACATGTAGCATGACTAATCGACTTTACGTGACATTTTCAGGCACTACATGACGCATGACCTTTTACTCGTAGACGCCACTGTATCACAAGTAAATATGCAACAACAACCATGGACATTATAAAAATGTCTTTGAAAATAACGTAATGCTTGAAATGACCAAATAGTTAAGATTGAAGGGAAAGGAACAAATGCTTTCGCGCACCAAATGATGAAGCAGTATCTCTGTCATAACAGTTAACATCTGAACTTTTTATTTGTTTGTTTGAACCTATTCGTTATTCATAATACAAGCTCGAATCGTCCTTCAGGCCACTTTTCATTGAGGTCACGACACGAGGGAATGGTAAGGGCACCGTCAGACATAACGAAGATACAGTATACATCGTGTAAGGTCCTAGTATCTAATCTATACTCATTTTTACACATACGTGATGCAAAATGCATATATAAGAGTCGTCGGGGAACTAGGTCCGTTCGTTTTGGTCTTAACTTCTGGCCATGATGTGTTTGATTGGATTAAAATTTTAAAAGTTAAGCCATACTGTTGCATCTTGCAATATGTTGCAGTTACGAAATCAAGGGTCGGACAAATTTTGCTCGGCGATCTCCCTAAGGGCGTCTTGAAATCCTCAGTTCTATGTATCCTCTACCAGGATTCGTGAGGTGGCTGGAAAGAGTAGAAATCGGCCAAATAGAGAGATAGCATGCCAGGGGAGTTGGTCCGCTAGAGAGTACATTTTGCCGCAGCCGGGTGCGCCAAACTGTTTTCTCCAAAAGACCAACTCCCTCGGCATGTTATCTCTCTATTTGGCCGATTTTGACTCTTGCCAGCCGCCTCCCGAAGCCTGGTAGAGGCTATTAAAGCTCCATGGAGATGAGAACCTATGTGAGATGGATGTGCAGTTTTATCGGGAAGGCGGGGTCTAACGTGCTAACAGTGGGCCGCTCTGTGTACGGGTAATGGTCCGGGAGAACCCGACCGTGACTTCCCGTCCTTACAGAGACAAATAGTCCAGTTACTGACCCTGACAACAAGTGATGTTTGTGAGCCGTGTACAGGGTGGTCTGCAGGAAGGAAAACCGTTGTTTCTCGACATTTCAATTGTCGTTGATTGTATTTGATGTAAGCTTTCGGAATTGCGATTTTTAGATTGTAGTCTATCCTTGTTGGGACACACACGCGTAACGCACACGCTTTCCGTGCTACGTATGTACTTCGTAAATTTTGCTTAGAAATATCTGTTTTCGTGCTATGACGCCCCCCCCCCCCACACACAAACAAACATAAAACACACACGTACACACACAAACGCACGCAAAAGCTCTGGAACTATCTGCCACAAAACTTTGTAACTCTTATATTAGGGACAGGCACAATTTGAAGTCCTGTGTCAACCGCCATCTCAGCGCTATTGTCAGCGTCCATTGAGACAGCTGCTAATATTAAAGCGTACACAAATATACACGCGCACGCACGGACAAAACACACACACACACACACACACACACACACACACACACACACACACACACACACACACACACATACACACACACACACACACACACACACACACTTGAATTATTTTATTGTTGTTCCTGATTGTTGTTCCTTTTTTTTTTTTTAATTGCAACTTGAAGAAGAGAAATACGGACGGCAGAATTGTGACTTGTAGTGGCCCATTCTGCATCCTGCCGGAAAACGTGTCGGACATGGAAAGGGGGGGAATTGAATATTTCCCCGCTTTTGTCCACACAGTGAAAAGCGGAAATGCCAAATGCCAAGCCGCCCAGTCCTCAGATGTATCCGCTTTAAATTCGTCATTCAGACGCCGTACAGTTCTGTTGCGTCAGTTCTGGTGAAAACAACAAACTATAGCCAAGCGTGGCCGTAGCATGTAAACTTTATGGATGGCCTCCACTGCAGATTCCCAATCTGGTGCGAGGGTGCGAAAAAAGAAAAAAAGATGAGCAAAAAAAATATAGTGCCTAAATTCTCAACATCGAGACGATACACGATAAAACATGGTATCGAAATATAATCAAAAATTATTATTTTTTCCTGAAGAAAGTGACATTAGTAGTGTGATAGTCTAGCTAGTATCATCTCTACACTTATAGGCTGCGAAACGACATATTTTCCTAGCCTTCATAGCATGCCAAAAACTGTGTGTTCAGTGTCTTTCTGATTGCATATAGACAACATGGTTGCCAGCCTGGTTGAATTACCCCCCATTCTTTGAGAACTGGGCTAATCAGAAAACAGCCGAACACCCACCAAACCCCCACTTCTATAAGCCTGCTACGGAGGCTAATATTTTCCCATCCTCCTTCGCAGGGCTAAAATCCTCCGGTTCCTTCCTAAAACCCGAAGGAAGGAACCGGAGGATTTTACAATTCTCAATAGCGTATAGAGGCCCCAGCGTCTGGAATAAGTTAAGCCAACTGTTACAAAACTGCCAGTCAACTCCTGTATTTAAAAAACTTCTTAAAAACTTTTTCCTACAAAATCCCAGTACATCCACAATCTGATTTGTTTGTTTTCCTTGTTATTGTTAATATTTTGTTTTAATCGTTAATTCTTATGTTAATTATTTAATCAGTTTAATCTGTAACATCTACCTGAATTACAGGTATAAGACTTTTGTTTAATTTCGTTTTAGTTAGTTTATACACCTCAGTTATTATTTCTGTGTCTTGATTTTGTTTAATTACTCATTGTTTAATTATTTCATTGTTTAATTTTGATGTTTAATTTAAATATGTTTTGTCATAAGTTATCTTTGCTTGGGGTAGGCCTCTAGAAAAACCACCCAGGTTTCTGGCCTACCCCGCACATTCTTTGATTATTATTATTTGATTGTGTAATTGTTTTTAATATACGTGCAAATGGTAAATAAACAAACAAATAATAATAAGGAGGATGATATTTTCCCATTTTCTGTATTTGCGTCATGCTAACTATCGCCAGAAGGGAACTTTTTTCCTCTTTGTCGAGAACAGGCGAAAATCATCCATGAAATTTACTTGCAGAGGCCTACCTCCAAATCTCATTTAGCGTCAACATTCAAGTGATGTAATAATAAGCGGATTACTTTGGAGCCATATGTTGTCAAATGTCAAGTGGGATTCCCTTTTCTGATGAAAAAAAGTTCGTGCTTTCTATAACAGGAACTAGAAGACCTAGCCTTCATAGCATGCCAAAAACTTGGGGTTTTGGGGGTCTCCAGGGTCTTTGGGAGCTTTTATGTGCTATTTTCTTATTGCATATAGACAACATAGCCGGCCTGGTAGAATTACCCCCGTTTTAGAACTGGGCTAATCAAAAAACAGCCGAAGACCACCAAACCCCCAGTTCTATAAGCCTGCTACGGAGGCTATAGAAGACCGGCGTGCCTTGGACATACTAACTGCGGTTGCTCACGTATGACGTAGTTAGTTCTTACAGTCTAAATTACCAGGCTCATTTGCATATCGCTATTTTTGGGTGGCGGGCTGTGCCTGATCTTCTTGGATGGTTTACGAGGGAAGGGCTGCTCTGGTTGAGTTTGTTTTCATGAATCAAGTCCAAACCTGACGGCTGGAAGAATCGAGGGACCTTGAAGCGGTAACAGTGTGCTTTCGCGGTGAGTCAAGGTTGTTTAAGAATGACAAATTACTGAATGTGGTAGTAGGGCAATCGTTGAGTAAGCCGTACACATCTCTTCTAAGACCCCTTTTGAAAGTCGTCAGCTAGCCTCCACCAGGCCTTTCTACGGGAATACGGATCGTAGAATTCGGCAAAAAGAGAGTAAAATTGGCCAAGGGAGTCCGGCCGCGGGGAGGTAGTTTCTTTCCCTCCGAAAAGAGGCCAGCCAAACCTACAAGGCGGCCAAACTCCCCTGGCAATTACTCTCCTATAACGTTATATAGCCAGCGTAGTTAGTCTGGTAGAGACTACCTTTTGAAAGTCGTCAGATAGCTTCGCACAAATTTGGGCTCATCGCAAATGTGGTTTTCCTTTTGAATATGATATGCAGAACACGAAAAAAACAATCAGATTTGAGTAAAGTTTGCTGCCGAAAAAATACGGGAATATAGAGTTTTCATGTCACGTTGGTGGCACATGTAGAAGGTTCTTCTGTGTCAGCAGTTTGCGTTTGGGCTTGAAATTAGTTGTCCACAAATCTAGTCTTTATTGTGTAGTTGGAAAATAGTAGATGTTGTAGCCTGTACCAAGCTTCAGAAGCGATTGAAAAGAATAGAAATTGGCCGAATAGACAGAAAACATCTTAATGAGTTGGCCCGCTAAAGGAGTACAGTTCAGAGCGGCAGACTGTTCCCGTCTAGCCGACCCACTGCCTGGCATGTTATCTGTCTATTTGGCCAATTTCTACTCTTTCCAACCTCCTATGAAGCCTGGTAGAGGCTATAAAAATTGGGCAATTGAATAATTAGTTGGGCATAGGAGTACGCACAATTGCAAGTTTTTTAGTTGTAAACTGCATTGCCATATTGTTCAGCCTACTTGCCCAATTTCCTCTTCTAGTATTTTTCAGCAATCCATTGGAGTCTAGATCTATCTAGTAATAGCAAAGACTAGACACTCTTCAAGCGTAATAATTACGAACCGAATCCAACAAACGCTCACAATCTTTGAGGAACCATTATTCATCTACATCATTATCCAAGAAATTTGGACCACTGAGGATAAACAGCTAAATTGAAAACGTCAAACTTTCATCAACTGATAAGATTTCAGATTTCTCTACATTAGGAAAGTTATTGTTTTGATATTTCAGTCAGTAAATGTTGTGTGAAATTCTCGGTTTTTATTCAAATCAAAGAACTATATCTTGAACGCTTTAGGGGTCTGAAATGTTCCAATATGAAGCGTTTTCAAGAACAACGAAGACTGACTGAAGTTGAATGTGTCTTGGCTAATGCTTAATCTCGATACCTCATCTTCGACCAATATTTCTGTATTGTATTTGTTTTGTTTTGTTTGTTTATTTATTTGTTTTGTTTTGTTCTGTTTGTGGAAAGGCAGCATTATATATTATTAAGAAATCACCAATGCTTAAATCCCTATCAGCTTCGCCTATGTGTTTCTACACGTACACCAACTGTGGCACTTTTAGAAACCACATGCAACTTCAAGTTCAACTCGCTACAACGGAGGCTTGTTTACACAGCTCACCCCCGCTCCCTCCTTTGTCTTTTCCCGAATTTTTGCACAAAATCATCGGGCAACAGTGCCCTGTAAGTGTCGGCGGCCTTGGCTCTCTCCCCATATAAGGCTTGGCGGGTAAACAGGGACAGAAGAGCGGCTGTGTACCACGGTGTTCCACACGGCCTTCACCACAGCGGGGGCAGGGGAGCTTCCAACCCTACATAGTTTCTGTCGCGCTTGATGATTCGTCAACGTCGCGACTAGCTTTCGAATTCTGTCGTGCTGGACGATTCGTCAATGTCGCAACGGTAGAAATGCCACTTAATTTCAGTGAGGGCCTGTGTGCTATTTTTCTTCTGGAGTACTTCAACCGTTTTATTTCAACGTATCTCAAATCGGTCGTCTGCGGATCATCGGCAGTTTCCCGCCCTTTTTTCCTGACCGACACTGACAATGAGTTCCTTGTTACGACCGAATCACCGGATGTCGTGAAAATATTCTTTGGCTTTATTAGTACTGAGGAATATGCACAAAAAGACGCATGAAATCTCTGTAGCGTGTGTAACAGTGGGGTTTATCCTCCGCTAACTGACCATGCTAAATGGTCGTGCGACCTTTTAGTGTAGTGGTTAGCGTTGGTGACCGCCAAGCGGACAACTTGGGTTCGATTCCCGGTTGTGACCTGCTCGCCCCTTTCGGTTTTTACACGTGTTATGACGTGTTGATCAAAGCATGCGCAGCAATCTGTCAACAGCTATAATCCAGTTAGCCTCCATAGCATGCCAAAACTGGGGGGTTTTGGGGGGTCTTCAGA
>NW_017802379.1:8404703-8406403 GCF_001625305.1 Branchiostoma belcheri | reverse complement strand
ATACTGCAGTGGTTGGAGTACATACTGTACTACTGCACAAAGCAAAGCCTGTGGCTATTGACAGGATCGTCCTGTCAATAGCAGAAAATATTGCACTGCTGACAGGATCATCCTGTCAATAGCAGAAAATATTGCACTGCTGACAGGATCGTCCTGTCAATAGCAGAAAATACTGCACTGCTGACAGGATCGTCCTGTCAATAGCAGAAAATATTGCACTGCTGACAGGATCGTCCTGTCAATAGTTAGAATAATTTGCACTGTTGACAGGATTTTTCCTGTCAGCAGTGCAAATTATTCTACTATTGACAGGATCGATAAGATTTTGGTATTTTTATTTCATACTGGAAATTTTGGGGTGGGCGCTGGTTCGTGTAGGTCTTATGTAGGTGTTACTAAGTTATGTATGCTATTAGGCCATTTTTTACGATCCTGCGCTGCGGCCCCTGCAGATCGTCGTGCATACATTGATCCCCCGCTCGGTAGCGCGCGCCTGGCCTCCCGTAAGCAATGCGGCGGCAGTGCGTGCCTGTCGCCCCGACTAGCCTCTACCAGGCACCGCGGATCGCTGGAAAAATAGTAGAAATTGGCCGAAATAAAGGGAATATATACCAAGGTCGCCAATTGGAGCTTCTCTGGCCGGCTAACTCCCTTGGTATATATTCCCTTTATTTCGGCCATTTTCTATTTTTTTTCCAGCGATCCACGGTGCCTGGTAGAGGCTAGTCGGGGCGACAGTAAGCGCTAGCCATTACAGCCCAGGCCTGTTACAGCCGGCGCCGCGGGAATGACACAGCGGTCCACCGGCGGGTACCCGTCGGGCTAGCCTGGGTGCCACCAGGCCTGGGTGCCACCCCGCGCGCGAGTGTCTATTATATCTCCTAAGTAAAAGTCATGGGAAGCCATACTCCCGGCAGACCTACTTGGCACACTGGGTCTAATTATCTCCTCGCGCATGAGGCGTTAGAGGGCTTCGCGTGGACGAAGGTTTGGGTGGATAATGGTAGCGGACAAATACGGTTTCTCCCAAAATCTATCGCCAAATAAACGCCGGACTCTGGGGCACCCAGGGTTAACCGTCAGGCGTGCTAACAGCAACACAACAACCCGCCCCCCAGTAACACTAACCAGCGTGCCAGGCCCTGCAGTGTGCCTTTGCCGGTACTGTGGGGCCCAGTGGGGCCGGTAAAATTCGGTGGCCAGCTGGATACGCGCGCCAGGGGGCTGTTGTTGTTAGCGGGCCGGCTAGCTGAAATGCCACACCAGCGGTATTTTCCTGGATTTGTTCCATTTGATTTCGAAGTTGTTGAAAGAAATTATAAATAATGGATAGAGATCAACTTCTTTTTGTCTTTTTTATTGTCTTCATCTTATGTAACTGCCTTCGTATTTCAGACAGCTTATGCATGAAATTCGCTTGTATTTATATTTTGAACATGTCTAGTTTTGACATATATCTGCTGGAGTACTCTGTATTGATAACTGTTAACGTGATGATAGCCGCCATCGTGAAACGCCTAATCTGCAGTACAGTAGCATATGCCTTCTGACTGGTTAAAAAAATGAAAACAAAGAAGAAATCATGTCAATAGAGCCCAAAATGGAAGATTTAAAAAATCTTGTCAATAGTGCCAAAAATGGCACTGCTGACAGGACGTAATCTCCAAGCAGATTCGGTGGGGCAAGGGGACTTTATATTG
>NW_017802379.1:8272231-8404683 GCF_001625305.1 Branchiostoma belcheri | reverse complement strand
GTGCAGTATTTCCTGCTGTTGACAGGACGATCCTGTCAATAGCCTCAGGCTAGATAGAAAAACCGTGACACAGCATCAAATAGGCCCCCAGACAATTATATGCTGTCTGGCGGCTCTGGCCTAATATTGGACATGTCTATTGGGTACTGTCACAAGTTTGTCAGCGTAACATCTGCTAGGAGAATACTAGTAAGACCCTTTGGATATGGAAACAAAGGGGGAGGGGGTCTGTAAGGGAAAAGGCCTCCAGGGTAAGGAATATTGGCAGAGAAGTGGTATAGAAAGCCCTGTCACCACACATTGTAGTTATCCAAATCTAACAGACTGATATGTTCAGAAATATACAAAATTTGAAATATATATAAAATTTGGATGTGCGTACTTGACTGTGGCTCGGAATTACAACTTACTTCCACCCCCCACCCCCGCACGCTTTACATCGATAGACTCCCGGCCGTCAATGGCCTTTCTCACTACATTTTGAAGCCTGGAGAAAAACTGAAAGCAGCCGGAAGATGACCTCAAAAGCCGCCCAATGGCCGCCCTTGCATCTGTGTGCATACTGTACCCAGCCTTGGTGCCGTGACAGGCATATGTGCAAATATACTTAGTCCTCGGAGATTTGTGTCAGACCTTCTCACCCAGATTATCCACAATATACTACCTCACTCTCTCTCGAACTAACAAAGTTTTTCTAATCCTTAATCGCTTGACTTTATCCCCAGCTTGAGGGTTTTATGTTCGCTAATTCGCGTACAAAAAGAACCAACTCGTAAACTTTTAGTTCCTGAACAATCGGGGTTTCGCCTTTCGGCAGGATCTGTTAAAATATGTAGTAAATCTGTCCGGTGGGGGGTTTTGTTCCCAAAGATGGGACATAATGCGAGTTGTGAGTTGTGGTGCCCCCCGATGCGGTTGACATTTGGAGGAACAAAAACGTCGCTTGCAGGGACGTAATTTAAGCAGACAGCGCGTCAGGGACGGTTTGCTTTGCAGGATATCTACAACTTCAGAAAACATAGTAAATTTTCGATCTCAAGCACACTAAAGTCATGCCCGCTACATACTTAAACTAGTTCCCAGTAGTTGTGGTAGTCAGACTCACATAGGCTGATACTAGAGAGCGCACGACTCAGGTTAGTGAGAGAATGAAAGATGGGTTGAAGCAATGATAGATGGATAAATGGATGGATAGAGGGACAGGTGGATAGATGGTAGCCTCCGTAGCAGGTTTATAGAACTGGGGGTTTGGTGGTCTTCGGCTGTTTTCTGATTAGTCCAGTTGTAAAAAAACGGGGGTAATTCAACCAGGCCGGCTATGTTGTATATATGCAATCAGAAAATAGCACATAAAAGCTCCCAAAGACCCTGAAGACCCCCAAAACCCGCAGTTTTTGGCATGCTATGGAGGCTAGATAGATGGATGGTTGGGTGGATTGATAGATTGAGCGAAAAACGTTTCTACAAAGGCTAGTGTATGTTCTTTATGCCAAGATTTCTCTTTCAATTGAACTGTTTCTTCCTTTCCCCCCTCATTTCTTTTCTACAATTTTTTTTAATGTCTCAAAAATGAAAAGAAAGTCTAATACCATTAGTTCAATGATAACGGAATAATTTTGAGTGATATTTTAGCCTTTTTCTACTCTTTGATGCCACTTATGTTACTCTAAGACGCTCCGGTAGAAAGGAATTGTGATAGCTATATATATATATAACTAAGGCACGCTGTGTCTTACAGACGACATTAGCCGAATACAAAGTCCTAAGTTTCCAAAACGAATGGCAAACCGCCACTGATTATGATAGGAAGAAAAGGAGACGAATAGACCTGGGATGTGCCTTAATATGACTGTAAGCTATCAAACAGTTCCTAGTATCGATGTAGAATAAAATTAGTGAGAAAAATCACTAATTTTTCTTAAACACAATTGCTTCTCGATGTGTGTATTTTCCGTTTATCTAAACTCGAAATCAACAATAATCAAATAAACGGTTTGAAAGAAAAGACTTACTAATACTTTCTTTTTGTGGCCACGGCATGCAATTAAAACGGATTTTTGCCGCTAGTGTATTCGGTATCCCTGAAATGGTAATGATATTAGTATATCAAGAAACGCCTAGCCTCTTGAAGTTTGAAACAAGTGGGAGCTAGATAATATTATAGTCTGCCATGTTTGACTTTTATACTTTATTTTATTATTACCCTTTTATACTTATTTTCAAGATATGTTATGTAGTATTTATTTTGATTCAGGCGCCGCAACTCATATTTAAGAGACGTACTCGTTATTAAGGTTATCGAGATATTTGCTAATTGATAACATCTGGTGAACACGACACGATATCTTTAAGGTGGGCCTACAATTACCGTTATCTGGGGCAAAGTGATTATCAACCAGTTATTTGTAACCCAGAAAAAAAACCGACCCATAGAGCCGGCTACCATAGGAGACCTCAGTAATGTGTTACTATCTTGTGATGTATTTATGGTAATTGTCGACCCCATTTGCTTTCCCACAGAATAACATCGTCTCTTTGATAAGAACATATGTAGAACAGCATGAAGGTGTACATACAAATATTACTCATTCACCTCCAACGGCTGACCGACGTTTACGAGTAGGTGCATTTTAGAGATTTCTAACCACTGCATTACATTGTTATTACCACTATCAGTTTTGCCTATTTTATATATGTTCATATCATAAAAAGATATCTGTTTCTGTGATACTACGTGAAAGTTTCAATTGGCCGGACAAGTCGGGACCAGTGACGGAGGGGGCATCTATTGAACGCAGTAAAATATACTTGGTACGTTTCTTTGAAGTTTAGCTATACCGTTGTATCTGACAGCCGTTCCAGGGGCGGGCGATGTTTTTTTGTTGGGGCGCTTGTTTGCAAAAGAAACGCAAAACAAAACGGCGACGCACCTGGAACGCATGCAAAGGAGGCTAAGGATCTGACAAGATCACTATGTCTGTCAAGATCTGTATGCAATACAAGTTGGTGATTTTCTTTGAAGCTTTGAGTGTCACGAAACAAAAGCTTTATTGATTAGTGCTCCCCGCTACATTAAAGGCTGCGACCGCAGAGGGACTAAATATTTGGCAGAAAGACTAACACTAGGCATGTGACCTTTGCAGATTATGAAATATCATGCACGTACAGACTTCTACATAACAGGAATAATTCTTATGATCAAGTAAAGACTAAACTTTCTTTCCAACACTGAAATGTGTTGGAAGTAAAGTTTAGTCTTTACTTCATAATGACTTGTACCAACGCAGATGGACTTTTATGCTAGGATTGATTGTTTTAAAAATAGCGATAGTTATGAGGATTTTCACTTTTCTCCAGTACGTTTGCAACATGAGGAAAGCGTGCCACATCTCAGCTGTGACCAGAGTTATACTTGCAGTGCTTTTTGGATTGTTTGTCCCAGGTAGGTCATGTTAACTCTTCTGTTTCTCTCAGTAAAAAGCCACGAACCTGCTTATTCGTTCTTTTGCAAGTGACCGTTTGTTTGAAATTGTATATTTGTGATAACCACGCATTCACGACTGAAGAACGGGCGGTTTTTAAATGAAAGAATGAAATACCTTAATTTATTGTACATTTATGTCCTTATACAAGCTACAAGTAAGTACAGTTAATCGCCATGACAAAGTTCTATGTACAACAAGAGTTCCACGATCTCATACCTTCGCCAACTGATGTTAACCCATCCGGTTGAAGAATTATACAATTTTTCAACAAACGCTCCTGCAGTTCCAGACCCAGCCGCTAGTGGGCCCAAACTAATGTCACTTCTTCCCTACCCCAAGAGCTATCTACCATCCAAAATCCACGTACGAACAGGTGGAGCTTATAATATATAGTTATCGAGTTGCCAGAGTTTTTATTTTCAAAAGTATGAAACGTATCTTATACAGGTAGCGACAGTCTGACGGTGACGGTTGACTCCGAGAGCCCCGCTACTCTCATCAGTGGACAGGACGGTTACCTGGTCTGTACCTTCACACCTGCGTCACCTACGTTCATCGTCACCTGGAGGAAGGAGACTTATACCGTCTACACCAAGTTACAGGTCATGGGTAAGTCTAGCATACTTAGTCCTAAGGCGAGCCTCCGTAGCAGGCTTATAGAACCGGGGGTTTGGTGGTCTTCGGCTGTTTTCTGATTAGATTTTCTGATTAAATTTCTGGTTAGCCCAGTTTTAACGGGGGTAATTCAACCAGGCCGGCTATGTTGTCTATATGCAATCAGAAAATAGCACATAAAAGCTCCCAAAGACCCTGAAGACCCCCAAACCCCTTAGTTTTTGGCATGCTTTGGAGGCTAGTCCTAAGGCCATGTTGATTTGATTATATGGATGACATCCGCGAGCGCACGAATTTTCACCCGACCCCCCAACCCAAAAAAAAAACGACGGTCACCATACTGTAAATCGTACAAAATGAGCCATTGCATGTCGTATGTTGGAAAAAAGTATACTAATGAATACCGAAATCAATTAACCATACTCTGTGTGTTTAGTCATTTGTTAAACCTTATATTATGTACAGTAGAAGGATACCTACCTAAGCATTAGATAGATACATGTATTAGAGTAGATATCGATGTGATATGTTGCACCCCTAAAGAACTTGATTGTTTCATTGTACCTGTGACAACTGTTGTGCAATTGGTAGAAACGTAATTGCCTAAAACCGTTTGTCCGTAACTTCTCAGGTTCAGTGCTGACGTCAGTAGCCTACGGGAGCCTGGTTGGGCGAGCGGAGATCGTGGATGACGTCACACTGAAGATCAAAGGTGTCCAGCACAGCGATGCCGCCACCTACGAGTGTGAGGTCTCGGACATGTCCGGGTCGGACTCCGGAGAGTCGTCTGCGTTTGTTGAGGTTTTCGTCGTAGGTGAGTAAACTGTTTGTGCCGTCGCAATTTGATTCCAAATATTTTTTTAACCGGGATGCCAGAGTATAGAGTGCAATTTTACGGAATACAGTGCAATTTTACGGAATACAGTGCAATTTTACGGAATACAGTGCAATTTAACAGAATACAGTGCAATCGTATTAGTATACAGTGCAATTTTACTAGTATGCAGTGCAATTTTACTAGTAAAACAGTTGCATCGTATTCCGTAAAATTGCACTGTATACTAGTAAAATTGCACTGTATTCCGTAAAATTGCACTGTATTCCGTAAA
The DNA here is from genome assembly GCF_001625305.1 of Branchiostoma belcheri. Classification (NCBI taxonomy): domain Eukaryota; kingdom Metazoa; phylum Chordata; class Leptocardii; order Amphioxiformes; family Branchiostomatidae; genus Branchiostoma; species Branchiostoma belcheri. The sequence continues at coordinate 8,399,474 of NW_017802379.1, read as the reverse complement.
ATTGTACTCTATACTCTGGCACCCCTGTTGAAAGTTTTATGACTTGTTCTATCAAGAAGACTTAAAGTAGACCTCGTGTCTCGTTTGCAACTTTTAGTTACCTTTCCTTAGATACATACTTGATTGACAGTGTTCTGTTCTTAGGAAATATCTGAGATACAAAATCCAACATGGCCGCAGACCAATTGCAAAGTAAAATAGATTTTGCTAGCGCGGAATATGTAATTAATTGTTGCCAAATATTAGCAATGGTCTTGTTTACAGACGACCCAAGTCCACCGGAGTGTACCCTGTCATCAGACAACCTCATAGCGGGGACGAACGAGTCGCTATCCTGCAGTTCCATCGCCGGCCGCCCGGCGTCGTCACTACAATGGTACCAACAACTCGGTGATGGGACCCTCCGGGAAGTAGGCAACAACATGGCGGATGGATCCGTGTTGACACATGACCTTCAAGTTACCAAACAAGATGGCGGAACCGTGTACATCTGTCAAGAGGAACATCCAGAGCCTATCACGTCTAAGAACTGTTCCGTCACACTTGACGTATCGCGTAAGTTATCTCTTTGTACCAGCCTTGTTGAACTTGTACCTTTGGTCTTTCGTACATTTAGAAATTGATATACATGTACTAGGTGGCTGAGCTGTGGATCTGTGTAAATGTTTGTCCAGAATGGGTAGCTTGACAGCACATGGGCTCGGGCAGATTGACAGGAGGTGAAAGGTCTCGAGCTCAGAATCTTGCCAGACGTAACAAGACGTCAACATGGGGGAATTCAGAAAGCCTAGGACTTTATACTTCACTTTTCCTTCTTTTTTTTTCTTCCTTAGACCTGGACACACCAATCATCAATGCCACATCCCCAGTGGCAATCCATGAAGGGACCCCGCTCTTCCTCCAGTGTACCGTAGACAGCAGGCCAGCTGCTGACATCATGTGGCTGTTACCGTCAGGTTTGGTTTGGTTTGGTTTATTTAGATCAACGTTAGTGAATACTATCATGAAAGCTCATCTGTGTTGATAGTTACATGTTTAAAGTTAAAACTTTTGATCCAACACAAAGAAATCTCTCACCTAGAGCTTTCGACCAGTCACTCTGGTCTTCCTCAGTAGACTGACCCAGTGAAGCTTGTCACGTGACTTCTTTGAAGTGTGACGTCAACACTGGGTCAAAGGTATCTGGTAGACGATGTCGGCCCCCGTCGCGGTTCAATGAAGGTTGATGGGCTTCTTGATAGGGGTGAAGGAAGCCATATACATCAGGGCCCAACAACCTTCATTGAACCGCGACGGGGGCCGACATCGTCTACCAGATACCTTTGATGACCCATCCATACTGAAAGTCAACTTAACACAAGGAAAGTATCAAAACCATTTACAGAGAGTCGAAGCTTTATTTTACCGTTAGGTGAGAGTGTACATGGCGCGGACCTGGAACTGCCGGCCGTGGGGAGGAGACATGACGGGGTGTACTCATGTGTGGCGAACATGACCGTTGGAGGAGTAGAGCTGGTGACAGGAGAAACAGTGGAGGTTACCGTGACAGGTAAGGCCATGTTGATTTGATTACATGGATAACATCCTCTGGGAACCCCAAAACTGATGCGAGCGTGTGAATAAAAAAAGTTTTGCAAAAAAAAGTTGCTTTCATTATGAAATCTACGTGGTCATGAAGGTGGAACAAATGACACAGAGTATGGTCTGACGAATAATCTACTCTTCAAATTCATTTCTTTACATTTTCGTGTTTTTCGTTTGATTTTGGCATTCTACGACATTGGTATCCTTTTCCAATATTTTTTTGGGTAACTTACGGTATATATTTGCTCTTTTTGCAACAGTTTTGTACAATGTACAGTATGGTTGAAAACTTTTTTTAAAACGTCCGAAAATTCATGCGCGCGCAGATGTCTTCCATATAATCAAATCAACATGGCATAAGTGTGGTTGAACTGGCGATTGATCAAATGCGCCATTTTCTTTGCCTCCTTTTCGATTTAACATGGCCGCACTTGAATAGAATGTCATATCACCGGTTTCTGCTAACGTTTCTTGATGCATTTGGGTATACCATGCAACATGAGACAAATTGTGACAACTTGGATAAATCTGAATAACACGTAGTTAGGCAAATGTAATTGTTTTCTGCATTAATGTGTTTCCCGTTTGCAACTTAAAATCTAATTACAGTACAACCTACTCCCCATGGCTGCCATATAAATACATGTGTATAACGATTTGCCACTAATAGTGTGCCTGTAAGTGTAATACAACGACGTAACTGTGTCAATTGTGATAACAATAACTCCATCTCTTTTTCATTGTAAAAGGTTTGCAAGGTCGACTCTTAATCTTTCACAATCCGGTCTGATAAACATCATATGATCAGCTTCTAACTAATATACAAAATGTAACAATTTTATAATGAGCTGACTAACTACCCGATCTGATAAACAAATATAACAATCCCCATGGCTTCATCTACAGCTAAGCTGGTTGTATGTAAACACAATGAACCGATGTTTTATAAATCACGTAGGTTTTGAAACCTCGACATTCAAGGAGAGCGTCCAGACAGAACAAGCTCTCACAATCAAAAGAAGTAAAGTTTTGTCAACACTTCTACCAGGAACATGGTATGAGACAACAACAATGGGGGAAAATGTCACTGGGATGCCGGTAACATCGGAAACAAACCAGGTCAAAGAACAAACGGTCAAAAGAACTACGGATAGACCAAGTACAGTGGTGTCTGTATCAGAAACACAGAAGGATATATTATACACACAAACGCTGCCATCCCAGGCCAAAAACACTTCTACAGATACATTGAAACAAACAATGTCAATGACTAGTGCTAACAGAGCTACGTCGATACAAGCAACGACCTCTGGCTTAGACGCGTCAACTCAGCCATCTGCAGTAGCCGTCGACCTAGACACGTCAACAGCGACACCAACGATGACGACTGGTAATGACTTTGGCACAAGAAATGCGGCCCCTAGCGACGTTGAAACGCAAACGCAGGCACGGGCCATGGCTAAGGTGGATACCATAGGATACGCCATGACACCTGCGGCAAACACATTGACACCAAATACAGCTACAATGAGTGCTGATTTGGGCACATCAACAAAAACATCGGGCGTAGCAGTGACACAGACAATGATTGAAGCCGTTGCAGTATTGAAACATACGATGTCTACAGCTAGTACTGACTCGGCCACACACGTACGAGCTATGGCCACTGATACAGTGACGCCGACAACTACTGATATAGACACAGTAACACAGACACTGGCCGTGTCAATTGGCTCAGACACATCAATACAAACCCAGACCATGCCATCTGGCATAGACTCATCAACACAAGTGAACACAAAGTCCAGTGAAGACTTGCACACATCAAGACAGACACCGACTATGACTACTACCTCAGACGGATCAACACAAACATTGCCCATAAGTAGTGAATCATTGAAATCAACGACATCAAGGAGTGATTTGGTTAAAGCTACCAAGGGGCCACCACAACCACGGTCGTCAACATCTGTAACATCTACGACTCAGGCAATGCCAGGCCACCCTCAGGCGGTATCACAGACTGCGCCGTTCGGGACAGAATCCGGTTCAAGCCGGTCCGGAACAGAATCCAGTTCAAGCCGGTTCGGGACAGGATCCAGTTCAAGCCGGTTCGGGACAGAATCCGGTTCAAGCCGGTTCGGGACAGGATCCAGTTCAAGCCGGTTCGGGACAGAATCCGGTTCAAGCCGGTTCGGGACAGAATCCGGTTCAAACGGAGAAACTGATGTGGACGAAACAGAGAAGGGATTTGGGAATAGATACACGGCCTCACCAAAACCACTTCACGGCACAGCCAGAATAGCTGCCGCGAAAAACCTCGGAGCGTCCACTGTGTCACCCGCCATCATCTCAACGAAAACCGTTCCTTCGCAAACGACCCTAAGACCTGTATTATCCACGGGCAAAAAAGACGCTTTTTCCCGGGCATCCACTAGTCAGCCCAAGACAAGCTCTTCGTCCACACCACCTTTAGATAGGTCTATGATGCCGTCTTCACATCAATCGTCATCAGTGGCAAACCTAGAAGTAACAGCTACAAGCGCTCCGAGGTCCGCAACATATACGACCGGATACTCCGAACCTTCACGGACAGCGGGAATTGATACATCAATCGCTAGGTCCTCCACAACGGATAGCGCTTTTTACAGGACAGTTGAGAGGATCTTCCCAACGGATGAGCCACCTGCAGACCGGTCGGTGATAACAAGAACCCTTCCGTCAGCGGGCATGCCTTCAGAATCATCAGAACTTCAACATGGACCTGACACGACGACGTTTGGTCCAGCCGCTACAAACGCTGTTTACAACAAAACCGAAGAGAACTCAACACCGTCTCTGGCTCCTACATCTTCTTCGACCCCCGGTAGGTACCGAAAGGAATCTTTCTAGCTAACAGCGTTAACACTACAGGCTGTCGTCATATATAACGGCATATCAGAGATGTAGTGTAGTAATGAGTTATCCTAACTTCTCGCGCGTTCTCGCGAGGCTAAACGGTCTCGCGTGTTCTCGCGATACTTCGCAACCGATCCTCAGCAAGTATCCGTAACTAACAGTATCCTACAAGGCGGAACATCAACCATTCTCTCCCTCTAGAAGTCATCGTGACGACGTTCGCAGGTCGTCGTACGATTTTAGAACCTACAACCAACAACCAACCAACCAACGTACCAACCAACCAACCACTAACCAACCAACCAACCAACCAACCAACCAACCTACCAACCTACCAACCAACCCTTTCGATAACAAGGCAGCTGAATTTTGTACGACTCACCCAAGAATACCCATAGTTTGCGTTCGTACGACGATCGTACGACGAATACGACCGCGCCCTAACAGATGCTTGTCTCTCACTCTGTAAAAGGCGACAAGTGTCTGAAAGACTACGTCCTTTACGGCGGGATTTGCTTCAAGGCGTTTCCAAAAGCCGTGACGTACTCCGAGGCCGAGGCTATCTGTGGCGCCGAGGGAGGCATCGTGGCACCCGCGAAAACGGAACAACTCCTAAAACTCATCCGCAAACTCGTCTACTCCGTGAGACCGATGTACAACTTCTGGATCGGGCTGGACGACCGGAGAACGGAGGGCGTGTGGCGGTGGTCGGACGGGACGGTGCTGAGAGCCGAGGACTTCCAGACCTGGGTCCCGGGAGAACCGAACAACTACCAGGGCACGCAACACTGCGGACGGTACTGGGCCTCCATGGAGCAATGGGACGACGTTGTCTGTTACGTTCGCTACCTGTTCGTTTGTCAAATAGGTAAGGGCTTTATATGGCCTGGACATGTACGTAGCACCATTTTGATAACGACCAAATGGTAACGTAAGATTAAGTTCTTACTAACCAGGAGATCTGGCCTTGCTAACAGTCAAAGTCACCAGGGTGTCGATTCAGTCGTCAACCCAAATTTTCGGTGTACTATTTTCTCCGTAATGTATTGCCAGTCATGATCAATGCAAGCCAATTGTTAGTCGAGGTATCAACTCAGATATAAGCTCTCGTCACCGTGAAAGATCGATCCATTAGCCACGCCCACTCACTCTTTCATTGGTCAAACCAGTAATTTCCATTCTCCCATTGGTTAAAATGCTACTTGCCTTTCTCTCATTGGTTAAACTGCTAATTGTGATGGGAAAGTCAGGTTTTCTTTTTGTTCGTTGACTTCCAACAGGACAGACGACTACGAAGACTCAGAGCTACACACCGTCTAACGTGGTACAGACGAGTGCAGTGCGCATCACCCGCTCACCGAACAGAGGAGTCACTCCGCCGACACCGCTGCATAACGATAACAGTAAGTAGTTTTTAACCACACCGGCCCTGAGGTGTCGCCAAAATACCTCTTATTACCTTCGCAAAGAAGGCCATGTTTTCGTGTGTGTGTGTGTGTGTGTGTGTGTGTGTGTGTGTGTGTGTGTGTGTGTGTGTGTGTGTGTGTGTGTGTGTGTGTCTGTGTGTGTGTGTGTCTGTGTCTGTAAACACCACAACTCTAGAAGGCTTAAATGGATTGTCTTCATATTTGGTAGGTAGGTAGGTCTTGACGAGACCTCGAAATGATAAGATTTTGGTCCCCCTTGCTTTTTGTTATAGAACTGCAGCGGGACTTTCGGTTTATGATATTTCATGACCTAGACATGCTAGGAGCACGAAATTTGGATGATAGGTAGCTCTTGTGCTGAGAAAGAAGTGACATGAGTTTGGGACCCCTACCGGCTTGTTCTGGAACTGCTGGGACATTTGTTTAATAACTGTTTACACTACAGAAACGACTTTGAAGCTGAACCAGGTCAGGAGGCCAACTGTGAAGGAATCACTTCCGGGGTGGAAGGTCGGCCTCATCATCATCTTCACGATAGTGGGACTGGTGGCCCTCATGCTTCTGGTCGCCTTCTTCACCCGCAGCAAATTCTTCAGGTAAAATCCATCAATTTTTAGGCACAAGTATTCAATGATATATACATGTATGATGATTACCTGTGTTTTATTTTGTTTTCGACGCCTTGTCTATTTACTTATAAATGCTTCCGAAGTTGTTGTTTTTATTCCAACATGTAATCACAAGACGTGGTGACGGCACACTCAAGTTTTTTCAACTTATATTAATGCCGCCACCAACACAGGGGACAATATACTGATTTTCAAGAGGAAAGTCGTGTAAAGTGCCTATCCCAAGTCCACAAGATCGCGGTGGCATGCCAGGACTCGAACCCGGGACCTCTTGGTTCCGAGTCGAGCACTCTGCCGCTACGCCCCACGACCCCACACTGTAGTTCCGTAGTTATTCTAATACATGTACATCATCATCATCATCATTAATCATCGAAATACATGTACAGTACAGTCAAAAGAAGTGAGGGGGAATGATGTAACCGCAGACTTACGTTGACAGGAAGTTCAAACTGGAGGTGCAAATGGTCTTACGGCAGGTTGGGCAGAAGTGATGTCGAATTGGATGTCAAAATGGTCTCCATCAACTTTTGTTATACATTTACAATATCCTACCTGATCGTTGCAAATCAATTTCCTTTTTTGTGAGAATTCTTTTCTTTTGTTGTTCCAGGTTCAAGAGGAGCATTATGCCTGTTCCAGGGCCACCCTCTACCCAGGAATATGGCAGTCAAACTAAACTTGACCCGTGATTTAGGACCTGTGATTCAGGGATTCACTAAAATTGACGTAGAACGCACCATGCATAGCAACCGTTAAATTTGATATTCTGTTTAATAACAGCATGTATATCATTAACAATATGCAAGTAACCGAGCATGTGATTTTTTGTTCGATGATTATGTTTTAAGATGGTAGATTATTAATATTATATGAAAATACTTTTTATTGTATGAATTCGAAAATGAATATGTGAACGTTTTTTTTTTTGTTACTTTGTCTTTCAACATAAGAATAGTAAAAAAAATAGTTAGCACAGCGTTTGACATACATTTTATTTAGTTTTTATTTCATTTTTGTTTCATTTTGAAAACGCAATGCCGTTAGCCCACAGTGGGAGACTTGTACTACAACATGTATAACTTACTTGGTTATGATATGATAACTATCTACATACTTCCTACATGTGTGGATTGACCAAACAAACACAAATCAAGCAACTACTGAATTTTATTAATTTAAAATGCACACAAATCTACAAACTACATATCTTTACAAACATTTGAAGCACTGAGAGTACCCAGTTGTCTTCGTGTAGCTATGCTAGTACAGTGTGCTCACTTATGGTAAATATTCAAGTAAGGCCATGTTGATTTGATTATATGGATGACATCCTCTGGGAACCTCAAAACTGATGCGAGCGTGCGAATAAAAAAAAAGTTTGGCCAAAAAAAAGTTGCGTTCATTATGAAATCTACGTGGTCATGAAGGTTAACAAATGACACGGAGTATGGTTTGGTGAATAATCTAGTCTTCTAATTCATTTCTTTACATTTTATCCTTTGATTTTGCCATTCCAAGACATTGGTATCGTTTTCCGAAATTATCTTTTTGCAACTTACGGTATATATTTGCTCATTTTGCAACTGTTTTGTACAATTTACAGTATGGTTAAAAACTTTATTTTTTTTGGAAACGGACGAAAATTCATGCGCGCGTGGATGTCGTCCATATAATCAACTCAACATGGCCTGAGGCAAAAAAAAATATAACACAGTGCAAACGTTAAAGTATTCGTGCCTTACATAAATTCCACAAATTGATAATTACATGGCGACTATTTGTGTACTTGTTTTTGATTTACGAGTGCTTCTGTCTCCTACGAGATCGGAGATATCCATGTTGGGTTCGTTTGCGTTTTACGTTCCCTAATTACCTGTATAAATACATTTACAAAGTTGAATGCAAGTATCGCACGTCAGGCGATAGTTAGAATGAGGTAGAAAATTGTCTCGATGAATAAATATGTCACTATAAACAGATATTCTGTCAAGCTAAATAATCAATAGTAACGTCACACATACATACATGATAATATTCTAATGACTTAAAGAATTAACGTAGCAGAATGTCACACACACACACACTACAAAATACATGTGACAACATGAAAAGACTACTGTATAATATAGAAGATATTACATGGTGGTCTTATAACTTTAACATACGCCTGTACATGTATTTTTATACCTGCCTTACATTTATCTATGACTAAGGATGTGCATTTTGAATGATACAACGAATATGAATCTGCTTGTTGGATGAGTTTCCCTTAAATTAGAATCACTGACTGTCTCTCCACCGGTCATCAAATCCCACATTTTTGTTCAACAAGCTCAAAATTTATCACAAGTGTCATTTGTTTTCTGTTCATGTGAATTCTTCTTAGACCAAATAGACTTTATAATATTTATCCACCTTCTACTCAAAACATACAACGGGCTAGTGTAAAACACGCGTACGCATTGTCAAAATACATGCATAGTTACAAGGTGGGTAAATACAAACAAGAACAGTTAGTGATCTATCAATTACGAGAATCTACCCGTACAGTAGATGAAGTTTTGAACTACAGCGAAAACATTACAGTTTTGTAGGTGTGAGAGTGATGTGGACCCTCGAAGTATAGTAAGGAAAATAGTGAACTGTCATTGAGATACTGTACATGTAGCTCTACTATGTTGGAGAGAGATGATAACAGAGTACTTTGACTGGAATAATGTTTATATATTGGAATGAAATCACTCCAGCAGAGAGATGTTTGAACGGGTGAACCAATGGCATTACGCCTTGTTAGCATTGAATCTACTGACGTCATATGACCGCAGGTGACCTGAGTTGATGACCTTACTGACGTCATAAGAGATGATTGACGGCTGAGGAGAGACAGGGCGGCCATAGGCTGTCGTCATCTGGTACTTCAGCCGGAGGTACCTGGGAGAAAGAAACAATATTATGTATGAATGAAACATAGAGGATATTTCATCCAGTTTGCGTTGTTATTACTGTTAGTATTGTTTTGGGTGGCTGAATTTACAGATTTGTCTGTCTGTCCTAAATTTTTCTACCAGTGTCATCGTCACGAAAACCTAAAATACTTCCCAGAAGTCTGAAGTCTCCGATTTTTTTTGTTGACGCCTCAGGGAGGAGCCTAATGGTACAGTATTGTGTGCAGTTTGCAAGAATTCTAGGAATTGTACAGGAATTTTGTCCACAGGCATGGAATGTCTCCCAGCTCTGTTTGTTGAGATGCCCACATTCCTGGAAAGCATGAAAATCTGTCTGCCCCCGGTGCCCTACTTTCTGTCACCCCGGGTCTCGTTAACCGTACACTCAGGGGAGGGGAGGGTACCAAGGCTTCCTCAAAATCATGAACTCATGACAGTGCCATGCAAACAATAACCCTAACCACCGTCACCATGGCAATGTGTGTTTTTATTGCCAGTCTTGTTGTTGATGTACACGTTCTGGACGATTACACTATCTGTATGAACTGCACATCTCATTAAAGGTATATGTGTAATTCAAAGAGATACATGATGCTGATGCTGATGGTACTGATGCTGCTGATGACGATGATGATGAAGTTGATGATGATGGTACTGATGGTGCTGATGCTGATGATGAAGTTGTTGATGACGGTGTCGGTGGCAAAAGAAAACAAGTAACCAGCCTGTACCTTAACTCACCTCTGAGTCAGAAAGGTGATCAACACTGCCGCGGCCGCTAGGGGGCAGATGGTGAAGATGACAATCAGAGCTCGTTCCCAGGGCTGCAGGCCGTTAGCGCACGACTTGGCGACGGTCGTCATCATCTCTGTCGTGAAAACACACAACATGCCGCAAAACGTCAGAACTGACTGTCAAACCTGTCAGTCAAGCGTCTTAAATCACAATCTTTACTTCTGGGTACGGAAGTATTGTTTTGGGTGGCTGAACTTGTTTGTTTGTGTGTTCTTTTTGTCCGGATAGAGAAGGTTGACAGCATGTGGTTGACGATTGACAGGCAGAATGACAGGAGGCTAAAAGGCCAGACACAGGAAACCAAAATGCTTCCCGGAAGTAGGAAATTTCCATGTTTTGTGTTCATAGAGAAACTGGAAAGGTGCAAAACGATGAAGAGTCCAACTGACAGGACTTATGAATGCATGATCTGGGAATTGATATGTATAATAATGTTCTATATGTCCATATATTAATGTATAGCTTATTTAAAGTGAAAATAAATCAAGTTGAACAACGTCAACGGCTTGAGGATATGGCATTGCAACGACCAGATTCAATGTTACTTAGTTGCAAAATATATCAGGTCTTTCATTTTAAAAATGAAGACTTATGAGAAATTTATGATATCATACAATTCATATAAAAATTCTGTTCCGCACCTGTAGTTGGAGGCGTAGACCAAGGCATCGTACCGTTGCAGTAATCTGCAAACAAATTTAGCAAAAAAGACATTGTGATACGTAAAATGGTTAAAACCAGAAAAAAAGACAAAAGATTTCTATCCTTAAATCAACGGTGCAACTTCTTTTCTACTGTAATTTCATTAGTTAAATGGTTAGAAGTTAGAGACGCGACTAAGAGAGTGTACAGCTAAAATGACTGACATATATATGTTTTTTTATTTGAAACACTTCACAGCCCGAAAGCTAGTACATGTCCCATACATTGTATAAAACAACTTGTGACAATACAACACTGAAGGTTAAAATAAATAAATGAAATGAAATGAAAAATACCAGCTTCATTAAAAGTACTACTAAAAATTTGAAATATAACGGCATGTACGTGTAGTATGGTTGCATTACAGAGTACTAAGCTAGACGAGGTAGATGCAGGTTTGTAGCTTGGCGTACCGTATTGACAGTTCTTGCCCTGTCTACAGTCCACTCTACAGTCACACACGTAGTCGTCCACCAGGTCCTCACACCCGGCCGTGCCCACACAGGGGCGGTCAGCGTCACACCAGGCTGGGGACGGAAGGTGTGCTTAAATAATAATAATTTCAAAAGGTAGACGAAACTTTCTAACGATATGATTAAAGGTAATATTTCTATCACTGCTATATTATTACCTGTGTGTACTCAAAACGATACCAATGTCGTAGAAAGCCAAAATCAAAAGAAAAAGACGAAAATGTAAAGAAATGAATTTGAAGAGTACATTATTCGCCATACCATACTCTGTGTTATTTGTTCAACCTTCATGACCACGTAGATTTCATGTTGAAAGCAGCTTTTTTTTTGCCAAACTTTTTTTTATTCGTACGCTCGCATCGGTTTTGGGATTCCCAGTGGATGTCATCCATATAATCAAATTAACATAGCCTTACAAATTCAATCATTGATGAATCAACCGATATCCCACGTGTATGTAACTCATTTTGGTCCTGCAGAATTTTCAATAACGAGATGAGAATATATCAGGAAATGCGTCAAGATTCTATAAATCAGATTATGCATTTCAGATGAAGAAACGATATGCCCGTATATGATTCCACTCACCACAGCCGAGCACCTCCAGTCGCAGGGCGAAGTTCCCGCCACCGTGGGTCAGCGGAAGGATACGGAAATAACGGGCAGTGATGGGTCCCGAGTCGAAGTAGTGCGTCACCGTCCCGACGTCATCCGTGTTACCATCAAAGACCTGGAATTTGAGATAGTAAATAAAAGGTAATATAAGGTCGCTCACATAACGATTTAGACAGGGTGTTTTACATTCTACATCGATTTTTAGACATTCAGGATGCATTTTTTATTTTTTCTGAAGGCTGTGGAGGGATTGTATGACGTAATTTAATCGGGTATTACACACAGTCAACACTTACTAAATTTACCACGTATTTACTAACACCCTCACTTACTCCCATACGGATGCTGGGTCACCCTTTTTTATGCTGACCACAAAGTTGCGGAAAAATACACAGACAGACACAGACACACAGACAGACACGCCAAAACAATACCTCCATTTTTCATGGAGGTAACAATACCTACAGAAAGACATACATGTATCTACAGCTGAAAAGCCCGCTTCTATAAATCCAAACACTCACCTTGGGGCTCGCGTTCTCCTCGTCCTGATACAGCGTCCACCTCTGCCCGTCCGTGCTGTAGAGAAGTTGATAACTCGCCGTGTACATCCCGTCCTGGCCCTGCGTCATCAGGCCTGAAACGTTCCGAACTTTCAGGAAGTCGACCTGAAATACAACGACAGAACTGTATTAATTAACATTGGTCTTGTAGAAGTATTGAAAATGACACAAAGGAAATTTTTGAAGAACCAAGAAATCGGAGACTTCAGACGTCCTAGTGTTTTTATGAATTAAAAAAAATGTCTGAAAAAAAAAAAATGGTCTGACGTATTTCAACGAACCTAAATATGTAACTTGTTGTGACAAGCCCAAGGTAACTGTGTGACCTTCCTGTCAATCTGCGGTTACAAAGTCCCCCCCCTCCCTTCCTGCCACTCATTGAAATATCTACGGACACACACACACACACACACACACACACACACACACACACACACACACACACACACACACACACACACACACACACACACACACACACACACACACACAGGGGATAGTAGTAGTAGTAGTAGTAAGCCTTTATTTAAACTCGAAAGCTTGTTCGGTACATACATATGACCGCTTTTCAACAAGGTCGAGGGTGAGGGATAAGCACGACTATTCCAATACTATTCCCCTGTTTAGATCGTGCGACGGTCGTACGATTTACCTGCAGAAAGAGTCCGGTCCGGTTGGGGTTACAGGCCACCCAGGCGCCGGCAGTTGCGTTTGTTACCGAAGGCGAGTTGTGCAGCCGGCCCTGGGCCGCCCAGCCGTACAGGGGAGAGGTGGAGATACACCGGGCGGACAACTGGTCATCCCTCACCGTACCCGACTGTAGACCCATCGGGCGCTGGCACTCATCTACAACAAATTAACCCATGACATTCAAGATTCTACGGAAATCGTTTGATTTTATGCATTCTTATTCATAGAAACATCAATAGCCCTTATGCAGCATGTGCTCCATCTGCTCTTACATTTACAGCTGTCTGAAGTTTTACCTGTACATATACAGAGATTCTTTATTGACACAACAAAAAGTACTGGGACTTTTGTAGGGTCTTCTTCAACTTAAGATCTGACAAAGCTAAATCCATGTGTGGACAACGTCATCTTACGTACAGAGTATACATATACAAACTAGTATACACATTAGCCATTGTAGAAAGCCACTCTTATTTATATCTCTTATATGGCACCTAGAACTACTTTATCACCATGAAATGCATTTAGATTGTAAGAGCATAAATGTACAATAAATGTCTTCTTCTTCTCCTATTAATGTAGATATACAAAGTATGAGATACGGTGATCTTTAAATCACACATGATTGCTCAGTACATTTTGTACTCTAAGTCCAACGACAAAGGGACTTAACTACATCTCACAATCTTTCTCAAGTTAGTTGTCCCCGGAAAAAGGACGCAAACTTACCGCTTACGACGGAGTGAGATGTAAGAATCACGACGTATGCCAGGAAGAAAAGACATCCACGTTGTTTCTTCATGGTCGTCTTAATGAATACGTGAAGTGGGAACGTTGTTCTGTTTACGTACAAGTCCCAGAGCAGATTGAAAAACATTCTGATGAAAAACAGTTTAATATATAAACCGCTGACCCAAAACTATTGTAAATTCGATATCTCACGTGTAGTACATGTGATAAGGGACTGAATTGGTCGTCCGATTGCCATGGATACCAGAAAAATGGCGGGAAAACAGGTGTTACCCTTGACAACCAGGTGTTGTGAGGAGTCGGTGGTGAGACACGCCGGAACGATTAGTTTTATCTCCACACCTGGTTTTCTTTTTTTGTTGTTGTTATATTCCAACATGTAGTCACAAGACGTGGTGACGGCACACTCAAGTTTTTCAACCTATATTAATGCCGCCACCAACACAGGGGACAATACAATACTCATTTTCACCTGAGCGAAGTGAGGAAATTCGTGTAAAGTGCCTTTCCCAAGGGCACAAGATCGTTGGTACGTCAGAACCTCTTGGTTCCGAGTCGAGCACTCTGCCGCTACGCCACACAACCCCACACCTGGTTTTCGAGACAGGAACAATATTGTCGTCATCACCGGAAGAAATTTACAAGAAATTAGACAGAATTGTCAAATATATCAAAGAGTTCCTGCATGATTAATCATCAATAATGTTGTTGTTGTTTTTCTTCTCTCTTGGTTTTCTCATGAGAATCAAAAGCACACACCTGGTTTGTACCTAACTCCACAGCAAAATAAAATCAGTGAAAATTATTCTCATCTTACATCATTATGTGTTGTTTCCGAGAATTCAGAACTACCTGTACACTTTACATACTATCCCAATCAGAGACGTTAGCATAGGGGAAACATGTACCAATTCAGCATCAACAGAAATTAAAGATACTCAGTTATAGAGACATAGGCACAATTTTAGGCACAGGGGCTTGGGGGTTTGGTGGTCTTCGGCTGTTTTCTGATTAGCCCAGTTCTAAAAAACGGGGGTAATTCAACCAGGCTGGCTATGTTGTCTATATGCACATAAAAGTTCCCAAAGACCCTGAAGACCCCCTAACCCCCAGTTTTTGGCATGCTATGGAGGCTAGGCTTATTACGGAAATATATCTTGAACAATAGATGTCTAGAAATTTCATAAACTTTCATATACAGTATCTAAGTTTAGACACAGATGTTATTCAAATACTGAACGTCTTACAAAGGAAATACATATTCCTTGTCCTTACAAGGTACCTGTCCTGATGGTTTCTGTTCCTATTTTGAATTGACAAAATGGGATTTGGTAGCTACATGTAAAATGGGATGGATACCAGGGTATGTTACATGTATGTTGCCCTTTCATATGTACCCTGTTAGTTATGTGTTTCAATGTCTGGAAGCATCATTATCAATGTAGACCTCAGTGGCTTTTTGTAACTGTGTGGATGGACATCTGTAGATTGTTACAAAAGCTTTCCTTTCATTCCTAGTACTCTGCTACATTCAAGTAGCTATGGCTACACAGGCAAACACACACACATGCACAAACACACACATACACATACATACATACACAACAAAATATCCTTTGTACAGAACACACTACTAGTAAATACAGGAATGGATAGCAGATGACAAATATGAAAACTTGTGAATTATTTTATTGTTCTTCCTGATTATACAGTGTATGTAAGTATATTATTTGCCTTTGCGCTTCAATGATTTCCTGACAAAATTCCAAGAATCAACAAATCAAATTGGTATTATCTCTCTACATTACTGTTCAGTTTAGTTTCCACTTTCATTGCTTAGGTTCAACTCCTCTCCTAGCCCTTCTCTCTATCCCTTCTTCCTTCCCAATACTCATCTGTGCAAGGTGTTGTCTCTTAGCCTCAAACAGGACCACACTGGCCGCTACGGCTGAGTTCAGGCTATCCAGGCCCCTCCACATGGGCACGAACACCCTGCAGCCCCCAGTCTTCTCACACAGCAGCAGGGACTCCAGACTCAAGCCTTCAGTCTCACCACCCACCACTAGTGCAGTGCTGCCCCCTACCCAATGTGTGCTGTAGTACGGTACTGCAACCAGCTCTGGGAGAGACGTTGGGAGCTCAAAATCTTCGTCACCGCTTGTGTCAGGGTCGTGGATTTGGTTCTGCCTTTTACCTGCGGATCTCCGAACGGTGCTTAGCGGCGGGTGGAATAGCGTGAACTTGTTTGCGACGTCAACGTTTGCGTCGGCGGGAAATACGACAGTGTCGGGTGGCAGGTAGTCAGGTATGGCGTCCCAGGTCAGGTCCTTGATGATGGGGAGGTGGAAGTGGGCGCTAGCTCCCGCACGGAGGACTTTGCTCTCCCAAACATCCACACAACCTAATGGAAGGAGAAACATTCCACTGTTTCAAACAGATGCACATTGCCACTCATAATTCCTACATGTATAAGTCTGAGACACTAATAATACACTTTATTACCTCCGGGTTTGGAGGAATTGTTTCAGGTTTACAAGTCTGGCTAACAGACACATTTACAATAAATATGCACAGTTCTCCTGTTACATTCGAAATTCTAACGCCTTGGAGAAGTCATCAGATGATTTGCATCTCTACATTTCATTTTTGCATATCTGATTTTTTCCTGAGCTGATGTCACCCAGTGATGTCAGCTCAGGAAAAAGCACAGAAATGCAAAAATAAAACATAGATACATGCCCGTAGCCAGGATTTTGAATGGGGGGGGGGGGTTCTTCCCACTCCTTGAGGGAACCTCGAGCGCCGCAGGCGCGAGGTTCCTAGGGGGGTCCGGGGGCATGCTTCCCCGGAAAATTTTGAAAAATGAACCTTCTAAAATGGCATTTCGTGCATTTTTGAGAGGATTTCCTAGAGAAAATCAGAGATAAATTTTTATTCAATGACAAAGGGAGCAGTTTTTCAACGATTCCAGTCCATCTTTTCAAGAAAAATCTTGGACCTTTACATAAAATGTGGACCAAAAAGTGGACCTTTACAGAAAATGTGGACCAAAAAGTGGACCTTTACATAAAAAGTGGACCAAAAAGTAGTAATACAGCCTGGCCAATTTGATACTGTATTTTGCACCCACCAAAATATCTGCTTGGAGATAAGTGTTTGGTCAGCACTCGACGCTCCAGCGTTGCATTATGCTTAGGTCACATTTGAAACGGCGCCCGTTCGGCATGTCCTCGGTGTAGACGCCGGCCGGCGCCATGACGCCGAGCGTGCGCCGACACTCCCGAACCCCCCCTGGCTACGGGCATGAGATATGCAAATAGAGATGCCCGAAGTGGGCAATTGGGAAGCTTGCTAGAGAGTCTCCAAAAATCCACTTTTAGAAGGCCGTATACTACAAGCTAAATTTCTCAGTCTTCATGATTGGAACAAACTTCCAGTGACTATATTGTATGTGCACTTCCGATATTTGTATGTATTTTACAGACTTTTTTTTGGTGTCATTTGGTCTTTAAGTCTAACCTTTAGTGACCAGTAGTTTCTGACAGCCGGCAGCAGCAGCAGACCTGATGATGGTGCCCATGTTCCCGGGGTCACGGATGTTATCACAGATCAGGGTCAGAGGTAACATCTCCTCTTCACTACAGGCAGGGCTGAACAGTCTGTTCACATCTGGTCTCGTAAATATGGCTGGAGAACATGGAGAAACGAAAAACATTTTTCAAACCATATTGTTGTAGATTAATAACTTAACTAGGAAGGTAATATTTACTATTAAGCAACTGCATAATGTTTACCATTGCATATGGTCTGCTCTGTTTATTCTTACTCAAACACATTCAAATATATGGTCATACAGGAGTCAAAATCCCTCCTGCTATAAAATTGCAACATGATGTAACCTAACACCAGTTACCATGGTGACAGACCAGGTCATTGACCTTATCTGTTTGGAGAAGAAGAAGAGGAAGAAACCGAGCGAAAACAATATGATTTCGTTCTGCGAAGGCAAACATAACAGTATGTTTAATAGGAATTTAGACCGATTATGAATGGCAGTTAGAAGTACATGTACATGTAGTTGTGTACCTAAAGAAATTGTAGTATGACTACAGGTACACAGGTTTAGTTACAGTACAAGACCTGTACCTGTATCTTTTTTTCATCATAATCATCTATAAATTATATTTGTAGCCAACTCCAGTTTTTAGCAATAGATTGTTCTCTTTGTATGAGGGTTTACATATTCTAATCTAAAAACAAGTCTCTGGTGTAAGTTTTAGGTGTCATGATTTTTAAATTTAAGTACTGAATTGTTGATTTAATCAAGGACAAAGTATCCTTGATTTAATGATGACATTTTCCGCCTCTAATGATTTGACCTCTTACCTATGACCTTCTGAGGGGTTACAGTGTCTGACCAGTCATGGATGTCCTTGTGTTTGACCTTGTAGAGCTCTGCTGTTGTTTCCTGAAGAGGCAGGCCGTCCAAGTCCTCCACGTGGCAGAAAAACAATGACTCCAGAATCCCTCCTGCTTTTATGGCATCCTATACATTGTAACAAGAAATCAAAGAGATATTTAGAGTTTCTGTGAATTTATTGGCACAATCATCATCATTGAGGATATAACTATAACATGTCAACTCAGGAAGCTGTATGCATTCTCTTGCATAACTGATCATATATGAGGAGATGGTCTGACATACTTTCAACAGACTGAGAATAGCATGAAAGTTCATCTGTGTTGGTAGTAATCATAGTAAAAGATTGAACTTTATTCCAACACAAGGGTTACAGAGTGATCAAATTTTTGACAACCACATGTAAACCGTAACTCTCGCAAGATCACGTTGTGAAGTGATTGGTCATTTATTATCCTGATGAAGGCGACAGTGGTCGTCGAAAATTTGATCGCTCTGTAACACTTGTGTTGGAATAAAGTTCAATGTAAACTTTTACTAAGACTGAGAATAGCTAGGACAGAAAACTTGCACTGCAATTTGCAGGCTGAGAGCTTGCTATGTGCTTTCTCACCTGGCCAACAGACTCTGGCTGGTTTTCAGCCAAGGCAGGATCTGGGACCTAACTTCCTGTGTCTGACCTTTTGTGGTCTGTTATTAGAGAATTTCCCCCTAAACCCAACAATATAAACAAAACAATTGTAAAAGAAACATACCACAGATGACCTTCAACATTATTAGTACTTAAACATCGCTGACATTGCCTTTACCTTGATAAGTCTCTTTCCCTCTAGAAGTATCAGGCCCTCCTTGTCTCTCCGCTTTTTGGATTTGACTTTCACAAGAAGCTTTCTGGAAAAAAAGGCATTATTAAGTCTTTGATGGAAAAATTCCACAACATATACAACGGACAAAAAATTCAGCAGTATAATTATGAAAAATATCTGGTGGACAAAACAAGACAAATACCTTCAGTTAACACATACGCACAAAAAAATTGCAAACACACGCACACACACAGTCGCACAAAATTATACACACACGAATACTGTAGATGAGTAAAGCAAGCAAATTTACGCTAATTTCTTGTCATTATCGTGGAGCTTCACATAATTTTTCCCTTGAACAGTGCCAGACGATGTTCTGTCCTGTGGCGGCGGTACGTGTGGGTAGGACGTCGCAAAAGTCTTCTGGTTCGGTGGTGAACTTGGTGACCTATCATAATCATATCCTCTGTGGTCGTCTGCACTTCCAACTTTCTCTCCTTTCTGGCCTTTCCTGTAGTCTTCTTGAGAATAAACGTTTACAGCTCGTCTTCGTAGCCACTGTCTTGCTCCCCTCTGGCACATCAAAACGGGAAAAGTTCGCTGTTTTATGGGGAAATCAAGCAAAGTTTTCCCCAAATGTGCGAATTTTGTGAACATGTGCGCTGCCATCTTGGATCACAAAGCATAGTGGGAAATTTGAGGCTTTGCAGCCCTGTGATTGGTCGTTAGACCTGACCTTTCAACTGTAGGTCACTGACCTCTGAAGGGGTTGAAAATAAAGTTGACGCATCCATGGTTGAAGCAAGAAGCTTAAAAAAGCGAATTTTTGGTGTTTTGAAGGGCTAAAATGGCGGGACGACGGGCGCTTCACTTTGTCTTCAAAGTCGGAGATCGCAACACCACTGCAAAATTCTACAGAGACATACTGGGCATGAAAGTAAGTGAGCTTGTATTTGTAACATGGAAGCTTCCGGGAATTGGAGGGTCCCTTTAATAGTGCAATCCTTGGCTTCCTGAATTCCCCCATGTCGATATTCCTGTGGGCTTCCGGCCAGAGCCTCTTCCTGTGTCAGCCATCTTGACCTCCTGTCATTCTGACTGTCAACCTATAATCCCCAACCCATGTGCTGTCAACCTACTAGTACTCTATCCCGTCAAACAGACAAGCCCTACAGCTGGCAGCACAGCCACCCAAAACAATACTTCCTTATCAGAACAATACTTCAGTACAGTGTCATATAGCATTCATGTGGTCTCAAAAATTCATGATACTATCTTGTATATGTAGGTTAGAAATACGATATAAATTCCTAAGTAAAAACAGTGAATGTTATAATTTTTCAGGTCCTTAGACATGAGGAGTTTGAAGAAGGCTGCAAGGCATCTTGTAATGGGTGAGTACATAACTGTAGCGACCCACTTGACATCTTATATCCATATTGATACAATAACAATTTTATGTTTTTAATCCTCATTCACTGATAATGATTTACTTTGAATTGCAAATAATTGTTTGATTTTTATATTATCTATATACATTGTCTGACCAAGAAGGTTACATAGTCTTGACTTTTTCTTTTCCTTCCTTTGCTACTGTAATTTCAATTTTTTTTTGCAATGGCAGTATTGAAGGAATATGAATATGATACTAGACAAGTAACATTTGCAAAGCAAATGCATAATGTTTACCTTTGTACATGGTCTGCTCTGTTAATTCTTACTCAAACACATTCACATACATGTACTACTAGTATATGGTGACAGGAGCAGAGCAGACCATGAAATTGCAACATTACCCAACACCAGTCACCATGGTGACAGATGTCAACAAATCATGTCATTGGTAAGGTCATAGGTCTTTGTTTCACTGTTTGGAGAGGAAGAAGAAGAGGAAGAAACTGAGCAAAAACAATATGTTTTCCTTCGGTAAACATAAAAATGTGATGTGAATGCACCTGACAATACTCATAACATGGACCTCCATGCTCATAATAAAGATGATAATACTGTTGTTCTGTTTCAGACCCTATGATGGGAGATGGAGTAAGACTATGGTGGGGTACGGACCAGAAGACAACCACTTTGTGGTGGAGCTGACTTATAACTATGGTCTCAGTACCTACAAACTGGGCAATGACTTTCTGGTTAGTATTAGTCACTTGTTAGTATGCTTTGTAGCCTCCATAGCATGCCAAAAACTGGGGGTTTTGGGGGCCTTCAGGGTCTTTGGGAGTTTTTATGTGCTATTTTCTGATTGCATATAGACAACATAGCCAGCCTGGTTGAATTACCCCCGTTTTAGAACTGGGCTAATCAGAAAACAGCCGAAGACCACCAAACCCCCAGTTCTATAAGCCTGCTATGGAGGCTATATGCTTTGTAGGATTAAGTTTAACTGTACATGTACGAGTTCAAAACTGAAGACGTCTAGCTTGTAAACGGCTCTTGTTAAGACCATAATTCAATGTGTAAGTACTGTATATATAGTGTTATCTTTTCTGTCATGACCAGTAGAAGGATAGGTCATTACTGGTCCGAGGTTAGTGTGTTTTTAAGTTTCATGTCATTGAACTTAATATTTGTAATGTTCCTTTTACCTGGGATATATGTACTAGTTTAAGTGTTCTACACATTTTAGACACAATAATTTCAGACTACTAAGGAAGACCAGGGTGATTGGTCAAAAGCTCTAGGTGAGATAATTTTTTGTGTTGGACCAAAAGTTTTAGACAGTGTTCCACAAATTATTTTACTGCTACATGTTTTTTTAATGTTTTTTTTTCCAAACAAAGGGACTGACAATCAAGTCCAAAACTGCCATAGAGAATGCAAAGAAGCACAACTGGCCAATGACAGAGGATGAGACAGGCCGCTACATGACCCAAGCCCCAGGGGGGTACAAGTTCTACCTGCTGAACGAGGAACAGCCCAGTACAGGTCCACACTCTTATTGAGTCTTAACATGATTTTTTATTTCTAAGGCCACACCAATTTAATTTGTTGTTTTTTTCAGTGAAAATATTAAGCGACAGGGCGAAATAAAAAATAGTATTAAAAAAAAACAGGCCAGGGCATCCCATGAAGGCCGGAAATGTTATGATATAACCCAGGAAGTCAACATACCAGCCTGGTTTATAATTAAAACAATACATTTTGAACTTCTAATGAAAAGAAGTTGCATTGTTACATTGAAAAACTTTAAGAACTAGAAAAGGACTTTCTTCAACTGTTGGGGCCAAAATATGTCTTTCATTGAGCATTTCGCAGTTCATTCAGAACCTAAAATCTTTTCTTTTTTTTTTGCAAATCAGAAAAAAATGGACAGGGCAAATCCGAGAAACAACAAATTAAATTAGCGTGGCCTAATGAAGCCTGGACAACCCCACAGTAGTGAAGATTTTCCTAATAATGGATATTGCAAGGATAACGGTACAAGTGTTAATTCAGAAACGTTATGTGGTGATGTGCGGTGTACTGCTGGGATTAAAGCCCTGAAATGCCCCAAAGTTGTTGTTCTTGGAAAGGATAGTTCACACAAATGTCCACATTTCCACTCAGGTATAAAATCTGTGTTGAAGCCATGTTAATTGTTATACTTTTGAAAAGTTGGTTCTGTTTTCTTTTTCCAAAGCAGACCCAGTGCAGAAAGTTACACTGGCTTCATCTGACTTACAGAAGTCTGTGGGTAAGTACAGTGTGTGCTAATTATTTATTTCATACATCAATGGACATTCATAACAAGAAATCAAAGATCTCATGTCCCTCTGTGAAATATTCAGAGTTCTTCTGAATTTCTGTTTATCTAAGTGTTATGTGGCTAAAAATCTGCTATATATTGTTCTTACAGACTACTGGTCCACACTGTGTGGTATGAAACTGTACAGCAACAATGGAAAAATGGCTACCTTGGGGTATGGTGACAGTCAGGTACAGGAAAATGTTCACATCTACATGTACATGTATTCACCAACTTACAGTGCTGTAACGGGTCAAATTTCTTTTTCCTGCATTGTTGCACGTAACACATGAAGTATTAAGATTAATCATTTAATTAAAGATAGGGATGTTTTACATTTGGTTGTGAACAATTCATCAGTTCTAAGTTCTAATGAACATTGATTGTTGTCCTCAGTGTAAGCTTGAACTCCAGGATGTTGCTTCAAAGGTAGACCATGCCACAGCATTTGGGAGGATAGCTTTCTCATGTCCTAGGACCCAGGTAACCCAGATTTGGTCTCTAATGTTATACTTTATATCAGAAAAATGAATAAAATAAAAGTAAAATAATTTTGTACTTACTAATAGTTATCAGTTAAGACCCATAGTATGATCGTCTTACAAGTGCATTTTACTGAATGCAATCTTGGGAAAGTCATTCATGTGCCCTGCAAAATTTAGCTGTCTTTTTACAGAAAAGACTCTCCATATGTAGACTCTTGGACCTAAGTGTTTTGTGACATCAAATCATATGAAAATCTATGACGAATGTGTCCACACCTTTACATGTACAGCTTACACAGCTCTGCATCTGCAAAACTGTATAGAAATGGTAAAGGCTGCAAGTAGTTGGAAAAAGCAAACACAGTCATACAGATATTTTATAAGATAAAAATTAGCTGCATTGTTGTAAATGTATGAGATATTTTTGGTAGTTGTTCACAATGTTACTTCATTTGTCCAGCTTCCTGACATTGAGGGTGCGATGAAATCAGAGGGTCAGACCATCTTGACTCCACTGGTCAGTTTGGACACTCCCGGGAAAGCAACTGTGGAAGTGGTCATTCTGGCTGACCCAGTAAGTGGACTATAATTTATCACATTTACATGTGTATGTTGTTTTCTGAAACAAAAGGGCAAACAAAGGAAGCCTAAATTTTCAACTGAAAGACCATAAAATGTAACAAGAATTGAAGTGACAAAATATGGTATCACGGCCAACAAGTCTTTTATTTCTGTGTTCAAAAAGTGACACTAGTGTGATGGTCTAGTATCACTATAACAGTATAACTACATGTACACTCAAGGCTACCACACTTGGTGTCACTTCTACAACTCCACTCACAGTTACCTCAGTAATATCCCTTCTACAAGTACATTCAAAGTTACCAAATGACACAAGATATGTTTTCCACTTTCAGTTTTTTCTTGTCATGTTGACCATTCACAAAGAGGAACAAAATTTCTTGTTTCTTTTTGTTTTAAGAATCAGGCAAATATGTGCCCCAAATTGCCATCCATAGTTAGTATTTGCTGTGAACTAAATGAGTAAAAGGGCAGGCATGTTAGCATTCTGTAACTTGAGTATTTTTTACTACAGGATGGACACGAGATCTGTTTTGTTGGTGATGAAGCCTTCAGAGAACTTTCCCAGGTCGATCCCAAGTCTGACCAACTCTTAAGTGATGTATGTTTGTTTATTTGTTTGTTTCACAATAGCTGGTTAACAGTTTTGTACAGTAGGGTTCAAGCTGCGTAAGACAAGACAAGACTGACACTGGGTGATTCTAACTTAGCAACCTTAACCACAAGATCACCTTGCTATGTAACTTCATATCTCAATGTTCTCTCTTGGTTTCCAAAAGGAATTTTTGATTTCTGCATGTAACAATTTCTTAAACCATATGATGTTAGAATTTTGCTTAACATATTTTTATTTTATGACAATGTTTAGGACTGGTATTACTTTTTTTGAAATTCACTCATTGTAATATTGTTTTTCTGTGTAATTTATTGCATGTGGAGATATTTCAGACAGTTTTGTATTCATTTAGGTAAAACAGTACTGATTTGCAGTGCCATCAGTTGGCAATGATTGCTGTTTTACCATGTTTGTCTGTATGTATACACAATGCTTGTTTCACACTGTTGGTTTTCTGTGTTGTGTACAGGCCATGGCAGCCGACAAAAGTGACGAATGGTTTGCTAAGCACAACAAACAGAAGGCTTCAGCGTGAACAATGGGAAGGGGAGCTGCAGATCAGATTTTTGTTGTTTTTTTTTGGGGGGGGGGGGTTGTTTTGTGTGCATTGTCAGGAAAACCGCCTTTAGGTGTAACAATCCAGTTTTGTACAGTAGGTACATGCTCCGTAAGACCAGACTGTATAAGGGTTGATCCACTCACGCTGGGAAGAAACCATACTCTTTTTTGATGCAAATCAAATCAAATCAAATCAACTTTATTGCTCAACAACTCAAAGAAGAAACAACAAGGGTAGATACATGAGCTATATTAAAATACAATTCTAACAGTTCTAATTCAAACTGATTTGGTGTGGCAATGACAGTTTAATACCAGTTAGAACTGTATTCATTTGCCACCAAGAACAGTATATCATTATTATTATTATCTAACAGAGCTAATCCATAATGATACTAAAGCTAACTTATTGTTTGTTTTCTTGAGTAGACTATTATATATACATTGTATACATACATTCTATAATTCAGGATGTATGTTATTTACTTACAATATGGTGACGCTTTTGTACATGCGGATCTTTAACATGCTCAAGGTGTACGTCTTTACATACCATACAAGAGGATGTCTAACCGAAACTAGGTAATCATTTTCAACTGAGTTGAGTGAGGAAATAGGACACAACAATGTAGGGCCTGATTTAAACCCAAAACCTTTAGATTGTAAGTTAATATAAGATAAAATGATATAAGATGGAACATATCGTTAGGTATGCTTAAGTATTTAGTGATGCATAAAAGACTGTACATTTTGCTTGAAGTTTTAAATCTGAGTTAAGGCAAGCAGAACAAAGTTTTGTATCGTATGTATTTACACGTTGTATTGTCAACCTAAGATATTTAAACTTGTTTACTTGTATTTGACTTGACTACTTTCTTAAGGCAGTCTTTAAAAGAAATTATATTGAGAGTGCAGAAAATCACCATATGCATCTCATTCATCCACATATCTGTATAAGGCTATACTGACTTGATTATATATATGGATAACATATTCAGGGCATCCCACTGATGTGAGCATGCTTTCCTTATGAAATCTTTGTGGTTATAATTAAATGATTTGCCCAATATACAAATTTGTCACCTGCCAGCTAGAAAATATAACTGTACTTAAATAACACACAAAAACAGATAAACAGGACTGTCTTTTAGTGCTGAATATCACAGGTCTGTCAGGTTGGGCAGGTAAAACACTTTCGCTGGTCCTGACTTACTAAGCACTAAAACGGCCCCTTTCTACAGAAATCTCTAGAAGGCCAACTTAATACTCTTGCTAAGGTACCTTCTTTGCGTTTATGTCGCAGCAAGATGCAGTACTTCCATCTGTCACTGGGTGGCGTAGTTTCGGACAGGCATTGTGTTTGTGTATATGACATGTACATAAACCTGTGCTTAGTTGCATACATATAGACGAATCACTCACTCACTCACTCACTGTCCAGTGTTCAAAGTCAATCAGAAAATTATAAATGTCAGTAAAAATCCTGCTAAACCAGGGAATTTTAGACTAACACACTCATTTCTTATCAGATATCTAACTCAATATATATACAATCGCTTAGAATTACTTCAATTGGTGACTTATAATGCAGATGTGAAGTCATTGTTGTTATAGTTGGGGAAGTACATGATAATTGTTCCATAATGTTACAAACTAGCTGAGATAAACTTTCATGCTAGTCCATAAAGTTATTTCTTATTTCATCCTAGCCCTTCTAACTGCGCCTTGATGTCCTTTACAATGCCTGGTAGTTGTTCGTTGATATTCTCTACCTTCACACGACATTGTTTAACACCAGGGAGATCAGCTAATTCATTCCAGTTCTTCACCTTCTTTTGAAATATTTTCCAACCATTGTCGCTATTGATCTTCTCGCCCAGCAAAATGGGGAAGACTCTTATTTCCCGGGCATTTGCATAGCTATATTCATATTTCTGCCAAATTTTCTTTGGATTTAAAGCTGCGTTGCTTATTACCAAAACAAACAGTGTCACTGAGGGACTCTGAAGCGCATCATCGATTGTCTCTTTCAGTCTGTCCCCAATCTTCAAACTCATCTCATCGTAGAATATGGCACTCTCCGGGACCCCTTGTTTGATGAGCCCTGTCACCAACGGCCGAACAAATCTCTCTTTGTCCTCCGAGGCATGGCAGATGAACACTTTCCATTTTCCTGTGTTTGGAGCGAATCACATTAGCCTGGGTCTAAAATCACATTTGTCACACACAGGCGTGTAGTTGTTAGTATTAATAACATATCCATTCTTTCACCTACACCGAAATGGAAAGTACATGTAAAGAGTAACTACGTGTATGTTGACAAGAATAGAAGGTAGAACATTGAAAACAAATGACGAGATATGAATGTTAGAGTGGGTAATCGGTCAGCTATTTCTCAAAGTAAGGACGTTCATGCTGAAAACGCCGCCTTGCTCAAATACTCATGAAATTAGAGGGTACTTACCAACAGTTCTTTTCCTGTTATTGTAAATGTACCAAGTAACAAAACACGCAACGAGACCGAGAGCGAATAACGTTTGCGGACGCAAAAGAATTTCAAGCGCGTTTAGTGTGGTCTCAAAAAGCAGCCCTGGCAGAACAATAAAAATTGCAAATACTATTATTAGTATTATTGCTGTGCACGAGCATGGCATAGAAATGTGAAAATTGTTATAGGTTATATCAATCGACTCGGTGCGCCGTGGCGAGGATGAATAGGACGAGGTGGAGTCCGACTCGGCGCCACGGCGCCGTCTCGACCCCGCGTCCCGACTGCGCTGGGGATGCCCGGCACGATCCCGCCTCTTGGGTCTGTCAGCAAACGAGGATGACGAGCGTAGACGAGAACTGCGGCCCGCCGGAGACGGAGACCGCGAGGGGCTCGTCCGTTCTTCGTCAGACTGGACCTTTGTCTTGGACAAGCTAGTCATGATACTGAAAATCTCACTCGGAAACGTTCGGTCCACCCGCTTCGAGAAGGCCCGGTCTTTGCGTCGTTCCTGGACAGTTGATGTCTGGTCGTCATCGCTCGCCTCTGACCAGAGGCCCTTCGCCAACTCCTTAACTTTGCTAGCATGCCTTAGCTTCTTCCGGGACCGCTGGGCTTTCTCAATACGGCATTTACCCGGGCCGTAGGGGCCCATATGCCCCTTGACGGGCCAACCGCAGACGGTGCAGGCCTTCCGTTTGGTCATCCCGAAAATAGAGTATTGAAAACGAAAGTAAAGTGTTATTGAAAATAGAGACAGCCGTGGAGCCTCGTGTGTGACCTCGCCTAGCACCTGACCGAGTGTCAGATTTGAGAGGGAGACCACAAACGGAAGCGGTGCTGACCGGAAAACAGGAAAGCCGTGCTAAAGCGGTGCACAGAGCACAGTAGCGTTTGTAAATTAATAAAAATGACTTGCATAGGTGATATTTTTCTCAATGAGGTTGGCATCAGGTATAGCATTGTTGGGAGAAGCTCTCAAGGTCGCATTGCGTGTTTTGATATCGGCCATTTCCCAGCTGTAACGTTATACTTGTCTTTTGGCGGGACGCGGCGTGTACAATCAGCTGACCACTTTCGTACGTTGCAGTGTTGCGCTGAAGTGGAAAGAATACAGGATAAAATTTCACTTGCCATAATCCACATTATGTTCTAATATAACGCAACCATGTGTTTCTCACTTAACATTGTTTTACCATTACGTAAATCCCTATAATATATTTCGCGGTCGCGAGGGTATGACGTTACTTGTGTTGTATCCATGGCCACCATTTGTTATAAAGAAGCCAATTTGTTTATTTTGCCGTTGATATGCGCCATTAACGATCGTTATGAACCAAAAGGATCAATCAGAACAATTCGGTCTAGATACTTTAAAATTAAATCAAACAATATATGACGAAATGAAGATATAGACACCCTGTGGCTGTATAAGAAGACGGGTGGTTTCACTTTCATCGGTGTACAACAGTAGCCTCAAACATCACCGATTACTCTGACGTTTCGCAGTTAACAGTTCAACTTGAAGTAGGATGGGTAATTCTAAGAACTGACTTACCTTTTGCGTTCTTTCTATCCGAATTCATAGGCCACGAAAGTGCCCGAAACGAACCAAAGTTTGGCGGACCAGAGAAACCACCTTAAGTTCTGGCGTCGCACCGATGTGTAACTTGAAGGCCCACAATGGTTCCAAAGTTATCCAAGTGGTTAATTTAAATTTAGAACACAGGACTGGCTGCTGTCAGGAATATTTGTGGCGCTCAAAGATGTCACCGTTATTGCGTTATGAGGTATCCAACATTTTAGTCACATGAGGGTGACATACTACATGGTCAATTGCTCTCACCACATAACCGTTAGGCTATGGGGCCTTTGTCCGCGAGTTTGTAATGTAATCCGATAGCCCACAGGTGGCCCGTAGCTCTTGAACCTGGTAAACAGATTATAAACATTGCAGGTTTGAATTCGTCGACATAACGTACTACGCCTGTGCGAAACCACGCGGATTTGCAGACGTTCCGGGATTGGTCATGACCCTGGTCGTGTGTGTGTGTGTGTCGGTGTGTGTTTTCGGGGGGGGGTCTGATCAAACGGAGATCGCACGCAATAGAAGCCAAACCTGAATAGCTATATATAGTTTACGGGTTGGTCAAGGGGAGACAAGCAGTGGAAGGCTGTGTCCGCGGACAGTCGACTGGGCAGGACACAAGCAATGACCGCGCCATTCGGCTTTAACCGCATTGACCAACTAGCCTCGACACATCGGCTTTGATACTTAGAGATAACAATGTCAAGTAGCTGTTCAAGTAGCTGTTTTATTGGCATTCAAACAATGTGCACAGCTATAAACATATGCAAGTCACTCGCTATGTATACGGTTTACTGTTACTGTGTTATTATAATTAGGAAGTTACATTCTGCTATATTGGCTGGCTCGAACCACCATGGACGGTACAATATCTGCAAGGCTCGCACATCCTGTATGAAAGACAATATCGTGGTCAGACACAGGCAAGCTTAAAAATTCTTATCCAGCACTACGATATAATTGCAGTATACTTTTAAGTTTCTAGATTAGTTTCCTAGAATTTCTGTAGAAGTTTCCAAATCATATACGATTGTTAGGCAATGAAATTATTATCATCATTATTCAGGCGATCTGTATATACATAGCAGTTGAGAGGAAGCATAACAAATTGATGGCTGACAACAATTTCGTTTCTATTCTGCCATTAGGACTCTTGGGATCATGAGTTATATATTTTTGGCCTACGAAATGCGGCTGTGTAAAACATTGCTTGATAAAAAAAGAATACATTTACTGGTACTACCACCTATATGTCATGTGAAAATACGAAGCTGACAAAAGGATTTTGTAAAGTGTACCCGACAGAGCCATTGCAAGGCTGAATTCCTCTTTAAGAATGTTGAGCACCTTGGCCACGCCTTCTTCACCCTGCAGATATAGAAATGGTTACCAATTTGTAAAATAACCTTTTTCCTGGGACCTTGGACCTAACTTCCTGTCAGTGCCCCCGTAGTGCACAGTAAAAATGTATACGAGAACACAAGCTTCAGCTAACACAAAAACACACCAAGAACAAAACGTCCGTACACTGAGTTTAAAATATCATCATCATATTCAAAGTAATTTTATCAAAAGATGAGGACACTTACATCATAACACAGCCCCCATATAACAGGCCGGCCGACAAACACTGCCCTTGCGCCGAGAGCGAGAGCCTTGAGAACATCTGTCCCCGTCCGCACCCCACCGTCCATGTACACCTCTAACTTCTCACCTGCTGCCTGAACTATCTCAGGGAGGGCTTCTATCTACAAATACAACATGCAGTGATCATTCTATATTATATATAGTATACTATACTTCTAAATACATACAGATAAATCCCACTTCTGACACCATCTTACGGTTTGTTCACTATTCAACGGCCCTGTTGCAAAATGATAATATGATCTCAAGACATGCATGTTCTGTGTTAATCCCACTTCTGACACCATCTTTCATGTGCTTTGTAATCATACATTTTGCAATGCGAGGAAATTTCTGGTAACATGGTAGCTTACCGTAGCAGGTACGCCGTCCAGCTGCCTGCCTCCATGGTTGGACACCAGGATCCCGTCCACTCCATGCTGTACGGCCAGCCGAGCGTCCTCAGCCGTCAGGATGCCCTTCAGGATGATGGGAAGACTACAGATGGACCTCAGCCAGGCGATGTCCTTCCAACATAAGGCCGGGTCGTGTCCGCGATTTCTGACATGATCCTGTCAATAAAACGCAAATTTCATAAGATATGATATTTCATTTGGTAGGGAAGGCAAATTACAGACGAAATCTAGGCTGGCACAGAAATCCTCACCTGGACGACGTTCTTGCCGTAGTTGAGAGGCTTGAGATGCGGCGGAAGCTTGAACCCATTCTTAAGTTCCTGGTACCGCCTTCCCACATAGGAGGCGTCTACTGTCACCACTAGTGCCTTATAACCGGCCAGCTCCACTCTCTGTACCATCTTCTTGGTGGAGTCTCTGTCCGGTCGTACTTGCAGCTGGAACCACTTAAGACCTTCAGGACTGGACTTCATAACGTCTTCAAGTGTGGAGTTGGAGGATGTGGATGATATCATACACGTCTTCAAGCGAGTTGCGGCTGTGAGGATGATGAGGGACATGTTTCGTACTTTTGATACGATGGTACGGCGGGCGATATCGACTTCCACCAAACTTTGACTCTTTACTCTTTACGTCACACGCGTGCAAAAAGTCACTTGTCAGCAATTATGTCAGATAGCTAAAGACGAATGTGTCAGTCGAAAATTCCGGTAAATTTTATTTTTGAGTTGGAAAAAAGTTATCCACACCTTATACCAACTCATGACATCAAGGACATTATGCTCAGATGGACACCGACTTTCATTATAGTGGTACCTGAAGGGCTATATGTGGTCAAATTTAATTTTGTAGTTCTTCAAATCCAAACAATCAACTTGGGATGCGGGGGGTTACCTTTTGCTGCAGCGAGGTCGCCGTTAGGAGAGAAGAGACCGAGGGCACCCATAGGGCTAACTCCTATCGGCATGTCTACTCTCTGTCCCAGGACAGTGGTGGATAGGTCTCGCACCGACACGTCACGGAGGAACCTCGGTCTGAGACGAAGTCTGGCAGTTTGATATGATAAACACACAGACTCTCAATTAACATGACTGAAAACATACTTCCGTCCCGGAAATAAATACAGGGCAGTATATTACGCCTAATATAATCATGAGAACATCCCCTAAACCTGCTTTATATCAGCGATGTAGTCCGTATTTTAAGGCCTATAGTGACGCCCCGGAGACCTCAATGTTTGCTTTGAAAACATTTACACACACTGCCATGCTGAATTTCGTAGCCTCACCCGGTACCAAGGAGGCCTATAACCTACTTTCCCCACCTTTTGAACGCCGCCTCGTTTTCTCGCAGTGTTTGACACTTCCCGGCACCATTACTTGAGTAACCGCGTTCGTTCCTGCTCATATGAGCCAAGGCGTACTTCTCTAAATCCTTGATGCACACTACGGGATCAGACGACATGGTCCCTGTGTCCTAATAGCTTCTCTGCGACTGCACGTTGAATAGTCTTATAGAAATGGCCTCCTAATCGTTGTGTGTATTTGTACTGGTTAAACCACTTACAGGGACGTTTATACTTGACCAACACGTCAGTAGCTGCTATTTAATGTGAGTTGTAAAGAGGGCGTTCCTTAACTCACGGGACCTTAAGTTATGCAATCGGCAAGGGTTTGAATTTATCGGATGCGCTGGTGTACGTAAGAAAAGACCGCAATTGAGAAAATGTAATCATACGTTTACAATTGGAGAATGGCTGACAGTGATACAAAAGATAAAAGAAAAGAGAGAGATGCGGTTATTTTAAATGTCACTTTTAACTTACTAGTACTAGTACCTATTTTTTCAATGGAACAGTCAATTTGCTGTCGACTGTTTAAACTAGGTGAGAGGTGAAAGAGGGACTCCGCTATCGGACTTTGAACGTCTGGTAGGGTGACAATGTTCAGTACAATACTGTACAAATAAGCTGTGCGGCTTTGGAAAAAGAATGTTGTGTTTCGCACTTTTATTTGGCCCTGTGCCATAAGAACAATTTAATAATAGTTCATCATTACAAATTTAAAAGTACATGTACTGTATTTTCTAAATATTTTATTACACTTATATTTATTACACTGTACATGTATTATATTTTTCATTTTTTATTACATTCACATTTATTACTGTGCAATATTTTGAAATATTCTATTTCTCTCTCATTTTATTTTTGAGAAGAAGAGAATGTAGAACTACAGTCTGCTGTATTGACTTTCTCGTACCACTAGACCTGGAGTAATATCTCCTAAACTGCTACACCCTGCAAGACAAAACATGACAAGATAGACAACAATACTTTTGACAAGATTTAAGAGGGATGCATTGTTCTCAAAACACATTTAACACATGTTGTACAAAATTTTTGGTTACTTGTAGTTCCAAGTTTGGAAGTATTGTTCTGGGTGGGTGTGTTGTGTGAGTTTGTGCGTATGTTTGTCTGGTCAGAGTAGGCTGACGGCATGTGGGTTGGGGGGGATTGACAGGCAGACAGGAGTTTAAAAGGTCAGACACAGGAAATGGGGCAAACTTGTGGGTCCCAGACTTGCTCATGTGTACATTACGTTACAGCATGTACGATCGAATTTAACATAATATACATTAAAAGAACATATTTCATAGCACAGACAAGAATGTCTTTGACTTAAAAAAAAAGATAGCAAAATTATTTTACTGCTGGTTGAATGACATACCTGACAGAGCCATGGCTAGACTCAGTTCCTCCTTTAGGATATTGAGCACCTTGGCCACACCCTCCTGTCCCTACAAGTAAACAAAACAATCAAAATAAGTAGTGACCAAGATACTTCTTTAATTACCTGGATGCAGTTTCATACTTGTGAAAATTAAAATTAAATCAGTGTTAAAAAAAGGTCAAGAAATTTTTTTCATGTTTTGAGGTGAAACTTGCCTTATAACACAGGCCCCAGACTGCAGGCCGTCCTATGAACACTGCCCTGGCGCCGAGAGCGAGAGCCTTGAGAACATCTGTCCCCGTCCGCACCCCACCGTCCATGTACACCTCTAACTTCTCACCTGCTGCCTCAACTATCTCAGGGAGGGCTTCTATCTGCAAATACAACATGCAGCGATTATTCTGAGTACACTGTACTTCTGAATACATACAGATAAATCCCACTTCTGACACCATCTCATGGTTTGTCCACTCTTCAACGGCCCTGTTATCTTGCAAAATGATAACATGATTTCAAGACATACATGTACATGTTCTGTGTTAATCCCACTTCTGACACCATCTTTTATGTGCTCTGCTCTTAGTAATCACACATTTTGCAATGAGGAAGTTTCTGGTAGCGTACCACTCTTCAACGGGCTTGTCACAAAATGATAAGTTTATTTCAAGACATACATGTTCTGTGTTAATCCCACTTCTGACACCATCTTTCATGTGCTCTGCTCTTGTATGGTAATGACACATTTTGCAATGAGGAAGTTTCTGGTAGCTTACCGTAGCGGGTACGCCGTCCAGTTGTCTGCCTCCATGGTTGGACACCAGGATCCCGTCCACTCCTTGTTGTACGGCCAGCCGAGCGTCCTCAGCTGTCAGGATGCCCTTCAGGATGATGGGTAGAGTGGAGATGGACCTCAGCCAGGCCACATCCTTCCAGGAAAGTGCTGAGTCTGAGGACTGGTCAGGCCCTCCAAACCCGTAATCCAAAGCTTTGTTCCTGTCTTTCTTATTCTGGGAAAGGTTGATGGGAGGAAAGTTGAATGAATTTAATCTTTGTACTTAATTACATGTAGTTTCCTGTGCTATATTTTTGTTTCTATTAATCAATTTACAATTGATTGAAAATGCAAAACACTTCCCAGGGGTCCGAAATCTTTTTCAGTTTTAGTGCAATGACCCTTGACTTCTGCAATCCTCACCTTATTGAGATCAACATGTCTCAAGTTGGCCACTTTAAGATGTGGAGGCATGGAGAAGCCATGTCTCAAGTCAGGATACCTCCTCCCTACTATTGGCAAGTCCACGGTCAGTACAAGAGCCCTGTACCCGGCCCTCTCCGCTCTACGGACGAGCCCTGCAGTGGTTTCTCTGTCAGGACGTACGTATAGCTGGAACCACTTGAGTCCATGAGGGCTGCAGTTCATGATGTCTTCCATGGTGAAGTTGGAGTAAGTACTGCATATCATACAGGTCTGGAACTGGGCTGCAGCTAGAGGGGGGGGGGTGAGAGCAGTTTTCTGGATTATCAAAGTGGGCTGTTCAGGTTACATAAACAATCATCTTCAACTGAGGTAAAGTATTTTGACATATTTAGCCAAATTGTAGCAAGGCACCAGGCAGCTTCTAGCTGATGAAGTGACCACATATTACTTTGCTACGGCTCATGTATTTAGCCATCCACATAGGGTCATTGCTAATCTACTAATGATAAGTGTGTTGGGTTCTTTTCTGATGAGTAGAGGTTTGAAGCTCAAGATGCTGAAGCCTGAAAATTGTCAGGAAAAAACAAGGACACTTTTAAATAAGGAAAAACTTCTTGGCAAAACTTAATTCTAAATCTAAGTTCCTATGGTGGCAATCTTAAATCTGACCAGCAAAGAGATATGATGTATAATATATTATATACAACACAACCTGAAACTCTGGTTAAATTATATCCTCATTGAATTAATGATGTTTGTTCATCTTTCATCGATGAAGACCTTGACCTCATTGATATAACTTACAAGGTACGACATATACTACCTTTGGCTGTTCCAATTTCCCCCTCTGGAGAGGCCAGGCCCTGATTGGCTGTGGGGCTGATGCCGATGGGCATGTCTATTCTCTGTCCCAGGACGGTGGTGGACATGTCTCGTACCGACACATCTCGTAAGAACCGCGGTCGCAGACGGAGCCTGGAAACAATGCAGAAAAACAGGAAGTGCTCCTACTTACTAGTACGATGTACTACAATTTGAGTTTTGTAATTCTTAACTATTATTACCCTGCCTTCCTGAATTCCTCCACATACTGCCCACTTCCCATCCAGCACATGCTGGTCACCTACAGGTCTCACCTCCCTATCAATCAACTGTAAAAATCACCTCCCACCCACCTCCATGATGCAACTACAGCTATTAGGACAGAGACACAAACTTACAACTCAAGTAGTAACGTTAATGATGCTAAGACATTTATCAAATGCTTTGACATCACCATCTTTCTTGAGTCCTTGGTACCAGTATTACAAGTCAAAAATTTATTTGTCTTTAACTAAGTAGAGGGCAGATTCCCAACATTTAACGTTACCTTCTGAATGCCTCTTCATTATCCCTCAATGTCTGACACCCCTCCGCGCCTGCTGAGAAGAACCCCCAGGCGTTCCTGTCCAGGTGTTCCTCCGCGTACTTCTCAAAATCCCTCAAGCACACCAGAGAATCAGACGACATTTTCGTTTTTCTTTTTAAACCCCCTAGACCTCCTTGCCTTGGTTGTATCCGTACTTTGTAGTGTCTATGACAATTTGTGAACGATTACATTTACGAGTCGAGACGTTTATTGGAAAGATCAATGAGGTATATCCTCATTGAAAAGTTTAACCTTTCCCTATAACCTCATTACTTGAACTATAAACTTTGCAATCGGTGACGCAACATTACGCACCTACGACAGGAATGTCGCACTGGGTGAAGGGGTTGGGTCAGCACTTAAAATCTATTTTAGAAGTTATTTTTATATTCTAGAAAGCCGATTAAAACAAGAAGGCATCACTCACTTGTTTGTATTATGGTGAAATGTATTTAGTGATCTGCCAGGCTAATATTGAAATAGTTGGCATTTCTTAGAATAATCCCCCCTATAGAATGAATGGACTCTCTGAAATTGGCTATCTGACCTTTCACCCCAATATGGCGCCGCGGGAAATATATTTTCTTTCGAAATCTACTATTTTGCCGTAATCTCTGTCTCTGTCGCAGCCCCTACGGACAATGTTACGTCTTTTACACAGAACTTGGACAACAAAGCATTCTAAGCGCATTCAGAATGTCATTGCGTCTAGGAGATACCATTTCAAGACTGGTTATTCGGCGGAACTGACGAAGACATTCACTGCAGACGACGTTTTGACATTCGCGTCTCTGTGTGGGGACAAGAACCCGCTTCATCTAGACGAGGAGTACGCAAAAACAACCCGCTTTGGGCGCTGTATCGTCCATGGGGTTCTCATCAACGGGTGAAGTTTTGTTGATATTATAAAGCTATCTTCCCCGATAAAAGGGGGTGGTTTTGTTGCTATCATGAAAGTTCATCTGTGTTGGTAGTTACATGTTCAAAGTTAAAACTTTTGGTCCAACACAAAAATTCTCTCACCTAGTTCTTTCGACCAGTCACTCTGGTCTTCCTCAGATACCTTTGACCCAGTGTTGACGTCACACTTCAAAGAAGCCACGTGACAAGCCTCACTGGGTCAGTCTACTGAGAGGGTCTGCATGCCCTTTTTCGTTAACCGTTATGGGCTATTTTAATCGTTGCCGGCCTGCTCTAATTCAACGTTAAGCGTTGCCGGCCTGCTCTAATTCAACGTTAAGCGTTATCAGTATATTCATCGTGAAACGTTATTGGCCGTTTTAATTCAACGTAAAACGTTATTTGTCATCCTAAATTCAGCGTTAAGCGTTAATGAATAATTCTTCGTTACGCCTAAAGGACCGACAAACACTATCAACACCATGTTTTGCCCGTCAAAATGCGGGAAATTGCATTTTTGAAGGCTTAAAATCCTAAATTTTCCGGGGGAGCATCCTCCCGGACCCCCCAGATTACGAGCGCCTTCGGCGCTCCACTCTTTTATGGACGCACTCGGGGACCAGGGCAGTTGGTAAACACAGGGAACACATACCTTTAATGCGTGCTTCATTACATGTAAGGTATACGTAATTTTGTCAGTGATCACCTTTTCTCACAAAGCGAGATATATACCAAATCCAGTGCAGCTCGAAAAAAAGCCTGTCAATTTACCGTTAAGCGTTGCCGACCGTCCTGAATTTACCGTTAAGCGTTATCGGCCCTGCTGAATTTACCGTTAACCGTTGCCAGGACCCCCCCATGCAGACCAGAGTGACTGGTCGAAAGACTGCTGAGAGAATTTTTGTGTTGGACCAAAAGTTTTAACTTTAAACATAGTTTTGTTGCTCTTAAGCTGTTTTGATCATTTGATATAAGTTGTTTTTATATAGGGACAATATATATATATATATATTTACTGTGACATACACCTTTGCATATTAATTAGTTTTAAAGGGATTCCATGTGCAATCCTTGGCTTCCTGAATTCCCCCATGTCAACCTCTAACTCATGCCGGCTCCCAACCAGAGCCAAATTCCTGTGTCTGACCTTTTTGACTTCTTATCGTTTTGCCTGTCAATTTTCCCTATCCACCTGCTGTCAACCTTAGTACTCATCCCAGACACACAAACCCACAGCTAACCACTCAAAACAATACTGCCATACCCAGAAGTAATGAAACACAAACAGTTTAAAAACATTGACATGAAAAGTTATGTATAATATGTTGATTTTGCAGGTTGATATCTGCAGTACTGGGGACCAAACTTCCAGGACCAGGGGCAATATTCGTGTCTCAGGACATCAAGTTTCCAGCTCCATGTATGTTCCAAACACTATTCAACTACTAAAAAGTAGTTAATTTCTGTTTAACACTGTCTGCAGAGCAGTATAAGACAATAATATTAGTGTTACTGATTAAGCAGAATTATAGGAGAAAGTTTTACCTTCCATTTAATTTTCATTGTGGCACTGAATGATTTGCCAAAGCAGTTAGCGTTTAGAAAGTAAATTAACTCAAGAATAATCTGGCTGAGTTCACTGTTATAATTTTTAACGTCGGTCAACCCATCTTCAAACAGTAATGTGTATATAGATGCTTAACTGTAATACAATTAAACCTGCGCAACAAGACATGTGACCATTATAGACAATATTCTATTTGGTTGTGTCAATCCAGATCGACCTACCTACAATCTTTAAGAGACTACCAAAAAGTGATTGAAGACTGGAAATGATTGGCCAGGTGGTCACACGTACTGCATGTCCCAATCCAATCACAATCAACTTCATTTGTACCAATGAAAATGACTGATTGTTGATGTCTGCCAGTGCCATAGTTGCCAATTGGTTAAGATTGTTTGTGCAGGTTCACATGTATTCTCAATGCACTGTTCTCATGCTGGAAAACAATGTCAGAATGGGGCTTAAAATTAGAATAAGTTTCATGATGTTCTCTTGTGCCCATCCACAGTGTATGTGAATGAGTCTGTGACTGCAGCTGTGGAAATCCTGGACATAAGGAAGAGTATAGTGGTGTGTTCAACAACATGTACAGCAACAGACACCAAGAAGGTTAGTATAACCTACTCATCCAGACAAACAAACCCACAGCTAACCACTCAAAACAATACTTCCATACCCAGAAATAATGAAACACAAACAGCAATTACAGCAGTTTTAACAGTACTGTTATAGCATACATTGTATTTTAAAATGCATGACCCTTTCTTAGGTGTAATATTGCTTTCTAAGGGTTTCTTTTTGTATGGTATCTAACAAGGATGCAATATTCCTATCAATAGTACCTGTTAGAGAATGGCCATCTATAGGAATGTTTTGGCATCATTGTATCAATTTCAATATGTTATCTTCTTTTTCTAGGTGGTCATGTCAGGCAAAGTATTCTTGATGGTCCCCAAGGATGGACAAAAAGGAACATGAGGCAGACAAAATTGTTACAGTTAATTTATTGCAGGAAGACACAATAGACAGGAAAACAGACACTAGCAGTAATTTACAATTATAGCAAGATTTTTGAAGATGAATTAAATGTACAAACTGCAAGAATGGTTGCTTAACTTGCTATATTATCTAGTAGTATCTAGAAAATATACCAGTAAAAGTTAGTCCTAAGGAAATCAAAGTACATGTAATTTTTTTCTGACATAAGACATTTTTTGGAACAGCATGGAGAAAACAAGGCCTAGAAGAAATGGTTACTGACTGCAGTATGGCCACAGCAAGTAAATTTTATGGATGACATCATTTGCAGTCTTCAAATCTAGTGCGAGAGGGAGAAAAAAAACCTGGGTCAACGTAAACAAGATGGCTGAATTTTTAAAATAGAGACCATTAAAAACAACTGAAGCAAGAATATATGGTACCACAGCCAACAAGTCTTTTTTTCCTGTATTTAAGAGGTGCAGAAAGTAACATAAGTGTGGTAGCCTAGTGTCACTTCTGGGACATAGAACAGTTAGAATTTTAAAACAAATTTTCCCAGTTTTGGTATTCATCTTGTCTCATTACCGGAAAACATAATTTTTTTTTTACTCAAAATCTGACAAAAAAATGTGGGCATGGATGTCATCCATAAAATTTACTTGTTGTGGCCTAAACAAGGAAAACATTGCTACATGTCAAGGAAGTGTGCCTGGCACCCAACATTCTCTATTAATAAAATCTTTTTGTGACAAAGAAACCACTTCATGCATTACATACATACATGTACATCACTTGACACTGGTATACAGCTTTAACGGTGGGTTCTTAACACAGAAATTTCATTTTAGAGAAAAATGAAAGAAGTGTTTTATAGTTCTGCCAATTCTATTTTTCTTTGGCCATACATGTATTTTCCTTTAAAGTTTATTCAAAGTAAAAATACACAACTGAAATTTAAACTTTAAGAAAAATGTCTGGTAAGAAAAGACCATTTCCGAAAGGGGCATTATAATAACTTTTGAATACCAATGAAAGAAGCTGACCTCTTGAGCATTTTCTGAAATGTTTTTCAAATCCTTTCCTTTGGTACAATTCAAATATTGCTGGTTAAACATATACACATGTAGTGCTACCAGTATATATTTTTACTGGTGTACCAGTTAAGTTACATGCAAAATATACAGGACATTCAGTTTGACTTGGCAGAAATTTTTGCTGATTTTTCAGCAGTTACACCAGGAAAAAAAATGAAATGAGGTGAAAAAGATATGCTTGTTGTCTGGGTATCTGAAAGACCTGTGTGCCTAAGGCCACAGCAAGTAAATTCTATAGATGACATCCTCCGCAGACTCCAAATCTAATGCAAGCGGGTGAAAAAAAAACAAGGTTCCTACATTTTGAAATGTTGACTCAATCATTGTACAAATTGTTTTGATTCATCACATCACATATTCACATATACAAAGCCTGCATCACATATCACTGCATCAAAGTAGGAAACAAAACATTAATTCAGAGCCTTTTCTTCTCTCCTACACGTATCTTCATAGTTATCTGCCATCCACCTTCCGGCATGGCAACAGACATGTTTGCCCATTTTCGGCATGTTGACCACTGTCAGAAGGCAACTAAATTTTTTTTTTTTCCAAAATCAGGCAAAAATTAATGCGCGCGCTGATGTCATCCATAAAATTACTTGCTGTGGCCTAATACATTTTAGATACAAATCCAGACCTGTACCAGTGTTATACATGTAGCCAACTGTCTTTTTTAGTGGTAAATTGTGGTCCTGGTATGAACTTATAATACTTTAATCTAAAAACTAGAATATTTACATGTTTTACTGATTCTCAACTGTCATCTTTGAGATGCAATGTACCTGTACCTTTAGTGTACAAAAAAATGATGTTCGGTAGTGTTTTATTTGGTTCAGGTACAATGTACATGTACACCATAATGTTCAGGTATGGACAGGTACATGTATTAGGTACACAGCCCTAGTAACAAACTCATATTTGCTCATGTTTTATACATACCATTGCTACAACAGGTAGACACAGTAGCATTTTCTTAGCACCTTGTACAATAAAAATGGTGCTATGTAACCTGACATGTTAGTAGTCATAAACTCAGGTGAACACACAATATACTATCTCCTTGGAATGTCAGGGAAAAACTATCTAATTAAAGAATACATAGATGTACAAATTCATTGTATAAATCTCCTTCTATGTACAAATAAAACTACTCTTGAGGTATGGACATCTTTGAGTCCTTTTTTCTCATGGAATTTCCTTGGAA
Source organism: Branchiostoma belcheri (assembly GCF_001625305.1). NCBI lineage: Eukaryota > Metazoa > Chordata > Leptocardii > Amphioxiformes > Branchiostomatidae > Branchiostoma > Branchiostoma belcheri. Next base: position 8,356,995 of record NW_017802379.1, on the reverse strand, counting down.
AAGAACCAGCATAAGAGTATGTAAAAAAAACTATACATGCACTTAGTCTATGTTGTCTGTTTATCTACAGGGAAAAAATTAAACTATACAAGTAGATACCAAAACTAGCATTTGAAGGGGACTTGATAGAAAGCTTCCATGCAGAGTTTGAACCATTGATGGTGTATTTCTTTTGTCAAAACTTGAGACCAAGCCATTCAAGATGGTGGGTGGGGGGAAGGCCTCAAAATTAACTTTTTTTCCTATTGTCCCAGCACTGTCCCAAAAATAAATTTCAATTGTCCCAAAGTGAGGATGAACTGTCCCAACCTGATGTTCAGCAAGTGAACTTGAAGTCAGTTTTTTTTGCTTACGTTCTGACTTCCATGCGCTCTATAATTGCGTAGTAAATGACAATTTTGGGGAGCTTTTTCCCGGAGCCAAACAAAAGAAGGGCTGACATGCTGATGTTCATTTTTTTTCCGTTGTCCTCAAAATGTCCCAAATTGTCGTTTTGGTTGTCCCAGCTAAAATTTTAGTGGTCACTGGCCATCGGGACGCCGTTGATTTTGAGCCCAAATTTGACCGCACGGTGCAAATGCACAGTTTATAAACCATGAAACAGCTCATAGAATAACAATGAAACCATTTTAACACGATGCTAGACTGAATTGGACCTATCGGTAACTGAGAAGTGTGCAGAAAATATGCTAGTAAGAAATATTAGTAACACTTGAACATTATGCTGGCTCTTTCACCAAGGAAACAGTAACATCACAGAATCCAGAAACCTCAAAACAGCACAAAAAATCAAAGTTCCCACTTTTCACGTACTGAACAATCCTTTGCAATGCCACCAATTTTGGTGTAATAAAGGTAACGGTCTAGGCCGTAGGGGCAGTGGGTTGTTGATCCACTGTGTCCAGGGTATGGTATTATTGGAAGGTGGAGCCTATCCCTCTTCTTCTACCGCCTTTTACCTCCAAACCGAAATAAGGTGAGGAAAGTCGTGTCCAGTGCCTTTCCCAAGGACACAATGTCTGGGAATCGAACCCATGACCTCTCGGTCTCCTGTTCACTAACCTTACCACTTGACCGTTTGACCCCACCGCATCCATTTTGACCTATACATTTGTTTTGGATTGTTCCAATTTTCAGTGGGGAAACCAGGACTTTTTGAACAGTTTGAGGGTGGATTGTTGCAAGTTGTGGTACCAAAAATAATTATGTCGATGGAAAAAAAATGCCAGGCTATGTTGCTCTCTTGCGGATGGAGTATTTTCCCTTCTGTAGCTGGCTGACGTAGACTCGGAACTTGGAGTTGTCTGATAATCTTCTCACCCAAACCTGGGAGGACAGAATAGTTACAGAATTTACAAATACATGAACAAGATAAACACATCAGACTAGTCCAGTCTGTCTATCACAATTAGCTGCTCAACCAATGATAGCTTGGAAATTAGTTGTTCAACCAATGATAGCTTGGCAATTAGCAGCTCAACCAATGATAGCTTGACAATTAGTGGTTCAACCAATGATAGCTTGACAATGCATTAGCGGTTCAACCAATGATAGCTTGGCAATTAGCGATTTGACCAATGAGAAATAGTAATCATTCACTGTCTGTTTGAAAGTAGAAGACAAAGGTCTCACCTCATTCTGTCCAACTGAGCTGATTGTTCCACTGATTTTCCCGTTGTCTTTAGACTCTACATACACTGTCTGGCCTCTGTGGTACCTACAGGTGGAAAAAGGCAGGTTTACAAAAATAATTTCCAGGGGGAATAAGAAACTTTGTCTTAGGCCACAACAAGTAAAATTTATGGATGACATCCTCCGCAGTTACACAATGCAATTCTGTAAACAGTATGCTGATTCTATGATAGATTACATGTTAAAAAACGAAATCGTCATCCCGACTTGAGACCTTAAATACAACCTACCATTTCTTATCATAAAATAGTCTGCCCTCCTCGATCCTTGCATCATAGCTGTTGATCGGTGGGGAGGGGGGACTGACTGGAGGACTGATGTCTGGACATGGAAACCACAACAAGTTAAAAAAAACTCATACATGTACATCAAATCTGTTTATGTCCCACTGTTCTTCCATTTATTGTGGATCAGACACAGTGTTGGTGCGCTGCAGCGTTTTAAAATGCTGATGAACCAGCCTAGGTAGACTGTAGCAACAGCCTGTTATGTGCACACTTATGTATCAACACCTTTGACGCCAGGTGGCGCAAACTGTCCTGTTCATTTGTCAAGCACCTTCTCACATCGAGAAGCAGTATTGTGTACACGCTTTGTCATTCCGATGTGTTTACACGAAGCCTCTACTGGCCGCACTTTTTTAACATCTGTATGTAACTTGTGTATTTGTACTTGTTTTTGTGTTGTCCCTGTTTTATATGGGCCTTCGGCCTGAAGCAAAGAATAAATAAATAAACAAATCTCTGTTGGAATACACTGTGCAATGGAAGGTGCTTTCATGTTTGGTCAACACTTTGGGCCAAAATGGCCTTCCAGAGACTTCCAAAACAAGGAATCAAAGATTTCAGACTTACAGATGTATCTTGGGTTTTCCTAATCAGACCTTTAGGAAGGTCTTTTTTTAATGTATTGGAACTGTAGAGGGGGCTGTGTGATGTACATTGTTTTAATTCAATCGGCTATTACACTACTTTCTGAATTCTGCGACATGTCTATGCTTGGCTGACTTCTGGGTGACCACCTTATCCATCAATCATGGCCAAAATCACCTTCCACCTACCTCCCACCCTCCTTATCAATCTATCATGGCCAAAATCACCTCCCACCCACCATCTAAAATTGCTACGCCAGCATTGTTAGGAAAATAAAACAGCTTATTCATTTCTAGGTACTAAACCAAATTCCAAGTCATTTTACTCGTACTACCCAATACTTCTGTAACACTGAAATTTCTATTACTAGGGGTCAAGCATTAATTTCTGAGTCACTCCAACTCAATATTTTGTCTACCTTGGGAAGGAAAACAATTTCAACTTACGTATTGATTTCTTTGATGAGAGTTTCCCCTGGGGAAATAAAAGGAAGTGGGTGATGTTAGAATTGTTATAGCTAGTATCATAATGCATTTAATATCACATTATCATATCTAAACTTATTAGCGCAAAGGCAACATCACAAAAACAGTAATTTTCATGATCATAAATTGTTGGGGGGGTTACAAACTTTCTTTTTACCTCAGATATATTAAAAATTTCTATGCTAGGAAATAAATTAAGTAAACAAGTTGTTTACAAAACAATTTTGTTTACTAACTTTGTTGACAATCCTGAGATCTTCCAGCACGTCATCGTCAGACAACAACAAGTTCAACTGTGGAGCACCTAGTGAGGCAACTGTTAAGGATATTACAGTACATCAAGCAAACATCTACAAATGTATCAACATACTAGAAAGGTACAAATGTATAATGGTTACCTTCGCATATGATCTGCTGTGTTAATTTTTACTCAAACACATTCATATATATGGTGACAGGAGTCTAAAGCCCTCCTGCTATAAAATTGCAACATGATGAAACCCAACACCAGTTACCATGGTGACAGATGTCTAGTTCAGGTCATTAACCTTTTTTGTATGGAGAAGAAGAAACAGAACAAAAACAATATGTTTTGTTCTGCGAAGGTAAACATAACTAAGGGAGTATCTTTTTTCTTCTCTTTTTTAAAGACTTTGGTGATCTCTAGTGATCCAACTTATACAATACAGTTTAACAAAGTAAAACTTGTAGACACTTAAATTTTCAATGTCAATGTTAGAAAAACCAGTATTATTTTGATCATGAACTTAAAACACTTGGAAAACGTCCTTTCTACTCCTAATGCGAAAATAAGTTAACAATAAATGATGCATAAACTCAGTAGTGAAAGGATATCAGGAGAAGGTTTCCTTCTCTTGTCAGGGATGGGCAGGGGTTCGTTGGGTCTTCTCCTCAGCTTTCTGGTCAAGACCGGTTTGACCTCTGTAGAATCTGAAAATCCATCATAATCCAATTAGGACTGTTCCATTTTAAACTCTCAGGAGGGGTGGTCGGTGGGTTTATTTTTACCTCCTCTCCTCTTTTAGTTCAATAATGTGCAAATCAATGACTGTTTCAAGTTGACATAAAACAAACAAGAAATCAGTGATTTTGGACATGTGGATTTTGGACAAGGAAATATGCAATCCTTGGCTGCCTGAATTCCCCACATGTTACCCACTCTGGATCTGGCCCAGATTCTGAGACCTTCATGTTCAACCTGTCTTTTGGCCTTATGATGTCATTCTGCCTGTCAATCTTCCACCCATGTTCTGTCAACCTCATGTCTAGACAGGCAAAAACCCACAGCTCAGCAGCCCAAATAGCTAAAAACAATACTTCTGTACTCGGAGGTAAAAACGATTCAAAGGACTATCCATGCTATTCTTTAGTATATTAGGTAATGATATGCAAAGAAAAAATATCTCTGTACCTCCAGTCAGTTCCATGGTATTTCTCTCGCTCTCGATCATTCTTTTTCTCTCCTCAAGTTCCTGGATCAGACTTTCTTTCAGCTTTATTTTCTCTTCCTGAACAGATGTAAGAAAAAAAACACACAACATGAAACATAAATACAGTCAAACCTGTACTAGCGGTCACCTTTGTATAGTGGTCACTCGGCCATAGCGGTCAGTTTTTGCCGGTCCCTTGAATTTTTCCCATTGACGTAAGCATTAAGAATCGTGTCTATAGCGGTCACTGTTCAACGCGGTCAGCGGTCACCCCATTCCGGTCCCGCCGGCATGTCAACACCGCCGATAGCGGTCGCGGCGACCAAAAACGGAAAGTAACTGGCAACTGACGAACAATTACTTTGCTGTTAACTAAATAGACAGCATCTTGGTACAAAATAACTTATTTATGTGGTTGAAATTCGCTGTGGCGTATGTCGGTCGCACGAAGCAAGTGTTCACCAAAGAACAAAAACATGGCGATGTCGTTCTCTTCCACTTTTCGACTAACAACAACAACAACAACTAGTGGTAGCGTGGCGATTGCGGAGAAACGACGGCGAAAGCGGAAAGACGGACGTCGAACTTATTCCAAAAGGTGGAAGTGATCCGACTGGCAGAGAGAGTGAGCTTGAAGAAATCGTCGAAAGCTGAGCTTCGATTAAATGATTTTGCAGTCGATAGAAATTTGTTTGCAGTTGAAAGTTTGTTGCTTGATTTGCTTTCTTTTCTTTAGCCACATGTATGTACACAAGAACAGTAAATGACAACCAGTGATTTTGTATGTTTTAATGTGAATGGTTTCATTGTCCCAGAATAGATGAACTGAATATGTTGAGTGTATGTATCTTTGATGTCAAGTTAATGTTTCCATGCAATATTTCTGTATTTCTTTTATTGAACTAAGACATGTACATATTTTTGTTTGTTTGTTTGTTTCGCATAACCGGTAAACCGCCTTCAGGCGTAACACACCAGTTTTGTACATGTGCGCACATGTACAAGCTGCGTAAGACCGGACTGTAAGTTTTGAACCACTCACACCGGGAAGATCCCCTACTCTTTTCGATAAGTGCAGTGGGTTCTTTAACGTGCATGGGTGTGGCTCTCCCAAACACGGGACCTCCATTTAACGTCCTATCCGAGGGACGTCCCTAACCGAAGCTAGGTACTCATTTTCACCTGAGTGAAGTAAGGAAAGTCGTGTAAAGTGTCTTTCCCAAGGGCACAAGATCGGTGACATGGGCAGGGTTCGAACCCACAACCTCTGGGGTGTGAGCCGAACGCGCTACCGACTGCGCCACACGACCCCCCCATATAAAAGGGGTTTACCTTTGCAAATGTATGTATTCATATGTTTCAGAATAAAGACATCACTGTTGGTACTCAAAGCATGTGTCCCTTTTTTTGGGGGGAGGGGGGGGTCAACTAACCGGCTGTTTCTCTATAGTGGTCACCTGGCCATAGTGGTCAAATTTGGCCAGTCCCTTGAGTGACCACTATAGGCAGGTTTGACTGTATACAAGAGAGTGTGATCACTGTATCCACACTTGTTACTGTAGTACAGTTGACAAAGTAAACCTATAGATTAAGTTTGTCATTAAAAAGTGTCATTCCTGGCTTAGGCCACACCAATTTAATTTGTAGGTTCTCGGATTCGCCTCTTCATTTTTGTTCTGACTTGCAACAAAAAAAAGAAGATTCTGGTTCTCAATCAACTCAAATATGCTCATATTTTGCCCTGTTGGCCCCGAGAACCAAGAAATTAAATTGGTGTGGCCTAACTTTTACATGCACAGGATAGTGACTTAGCACTATGAAGACCTCTCTTTTTCTTTTCCCATACTTTTTTCAAGTGTCAAGCATGATGCTTTATAATAGGCCTCTTAGTTACTAGTATTCACAAAGAGTGTTGAAGTTTACTCTATGACTGTAGGTTTTGGAAGATGTATAAAAGAAGAGTAACTCACATCAAATTCTCTGACAGCATCTTTCTTCTCCTTGATGTACTGTTTTTCCACTGTCTCAATCTGTCAGGAAACAAATACTGGTTTAGTACATCCTAACTTTATCTAAATACAGTTATCATTGTAATTTAAGTACATGTACTGGAAAGAGACTGAACGATTTCTGAACTGGTTGTGATAGAAAAGACAGACAATATGCAGGAAATTCCCTTAGTTGTAAATAACATGTTTTCGATCAGTAAAATGAACAGTGGACCATGGTGTGACATCCTGTCTTAAGGGCTGCAACCCTTTACATGGCCAGTAGCATGCATGTTGGGTAAGCGACACAGGATTCGAACTCAGGACTTCTTGTTCCAGATTCTACAGGCAGGGCCACTGGACTACCCCATATGCATGCTATGGGTTGGATACAGGATTAGGAAGTAGCAAAAGGGTTCAACTTTGCCTTCAGTTTCTGTATGACTTACTTCAAACTGTTGGATGATTTCTGCCATCCAAGACCTCTCCTTGTGCTGGTTCTCCAGTCTCTTTAACCTCTTCAGGTACTCCGGATGCGAAGCTAAGGAAACAGAAAAAAAACACTCAGCATGAGACAGGGCCTGAAGCCTAACATTTCAAAAAAGGCAGTTTTGAAACTACAAAGGCCGACATTTACTCGGGAGCAAATGCAGCACATGGCTCCCCCCTACCAAAAATGGACATACCCAACTGCGTATACCTCTCCCGCACAAATGGACTGTTCCTAAATCAACCCTGTCCAAAATATGAAGAGTTCCAATAGTCTATACCCCCATGCAGCAATGGAATCTTCCAACGCCTTCTGCTGTTGGAACATGTAGAACCTGGTAGAACTTGGTGATGTGGTGAAGCCATAAAGATAGTTTGGTTTCTATCCATGTGACACATAAAATTTGTACACTCTGGCTTTATCCATTGTTATAATTTTACTGTATTGTAACTAAACACTCTACATATAACAGAGAGTAAAACAGAGATGTGCTTCTGGTACATGTATTAACTCAAATAACATTGTGTACCATGCTGGTTGAGCTCCTCTAGTTGTTTCTTCAAGTGTGCCAGTTTTTCCTTGTAAACCCTGGAAGAAATCAGAACATACATCTTTGTACACAAATTACATGTAATGTAAATCCATTCTATTCACAAAATTAATTTGTAAAAGTCGAGAAACAAGTAGGAATTGCGACCCAGTACAAAAATGTATCAACATACATGTATTCACATTTTGAACAAAAAATGTTAAACTTTGGCAAATGTCGTTATTTTGCATTTACACATGTACATACTGTTCTTTCATCTCAGTGTGTTGCTCCTCTCTCTTGACTTGATCTGTCTCGCTGGCATCTTCTGTATCTGTGCGGGAGACAAAACTTCCTCATGAGCCTATCTTAGTCTTAGTCTTGCATTTGGTCTTTTACTGTTTTAGTCATTATTATCATCGGCTGCAGTGCAGTATGTAGTTTTCAAAACTCTGTAACAGTGGGGGGTTTATAGGCGCTACCAACTCATCCAGCCAATGGGTCTAGACCTTTTAGCGGAATGGTTAGAGCATCTGGTTATGAAGCTCTGGTGCCCGGGAGGTCGTGGGTTCGAACCCCGGCCTGGGAGCAGTGGGACTTTTACTGGCTCCTCCTGTTTCTTACAACTCACTCAGTTTTCAAAACGTGAAATGTGCAGTCGTGCACAATGATGGTATGAAGTGTAATACCATTTGTGATATGTACATTCAAGTGCAAATGTATCATCAACATGAAATTAAAGATTTGTGACATCTGAAAGTGAGAATGAGATTGAGAACAATAGTAAACCATGTACATAACACGTGTGAAAAAGAATGAAAACCACAAAACTCAGGTTTCCAAGTTTTGATACATTTTGACAACTGGTGTTTAAAAATCAAAGATTAGTGAAAATATTCATGCAACGTTTGATCATCTAGAAGCACACTAAAACACATGTACAGTTCCCCCACAATTTGAACAATGTGGTTTATCAAAGGGGTCCGACATATATGACGACACGTTGACTGGACGTTCGAATTCAAAAACCTACTAATACACAAAACAACCAAGTAAACAAAAATAGGTCCACGTTTCTTTATCAGAAAACAAGATCGCGAATCGTAAGTTGTGGGGGACAGGTGTTGAATTCTACAGCTGAATTTTTCTGCCGTCAGGACGTCTTGTTTTGATATGGTGCCATCTGATTTTGGAACACGAACTGGCAGCCGTCCACGACAAGAAGCCGAGCTTTCTACGATATTTTGCTCCAAAGGGTAACCAAGTTTTCTCCCTAAAACAAAGAGGCAAGAATGGTGGCGGGGTTTTATGTAACAAAGGAGAGAAATTGGTAAAATTTCTGTAAACATTGAGCGGTGGTACAACAAGGGCGCGTGCATGGCAGCACACAGGGCGCCAACCACCCGCCCCCAAAAAATTCTCGGCGGCCCTGCCACCTAAACCCCGACGACTTCCCCACGTCCTTACCTTCGTCGGATTCGTTGTCGAATTCCCTGTCCTCGTCGCCGTCAATCGTGCTGGAATCGTCGCTGAAACCGTCGTGAAACGAGCGGGAATCCTCGCCGTAGTGGGGCAGAGATGCCGCCATCGTCTCAAATATAATCGAAACAAAAAACGAAATGCCCAGAAATCGCCACAGCGGAAGTCATTAGGCCCCTTGCATTATCAAAATAGGGTATTTTTATGTTTCAGAAAATCCTATAATATATACTTAACAATCTAAATGTATATTATAGGTTCATATATAAAATATTGTTTGTATACATAAATAAATAAAAGTAGATTAAGTTAAATTATTGAAAAATGGTAGAATTATATGTGGATTTATGAATATGAAGTATAACTAGGATCCCTATGTAATTTCGCCCTTTGGTCTACTCCAGGTTTCCGGTCTCGGCGGCTCACGGAACTTAGTCTGAGACTTCACGAGACTTTGCCGTCCGGGACACGAGCTCACAAAACGCCGTTTCATTTATCAAACATTAAAATTTGGTTAAAAACTCTGCAAATTTGTAAATTTTGAGCCGTTTTTGCTGCATAAAACGTCATAAAACATAGACATTTGTCAAGATTTCACCAATTGCGCTCCAAGACGTTTGCGCGTGCGCAAGAGGCCGCCATCTTGAACGTGTAAATTTGGAAAAATTTGGGAGGAGTAGTGGGCAGCCAGGACTGGACGGGATTCTGCAGCACAACCAGCCAATTTAACCCCACAACCAGCACCGTAGGTAACTTTCCTACCTCTAGATCGGTGATTCCTCTAGAATACCATCCATTTTGACACAATATGCCGAATTTGTACTCTCATTATCATGCTTGAAACATCCGTCAAAGAAAATGAGTCGTCGTCCACCCTTCTTGCATAAAACTCAAGCTGTGAGCTCTGGAAAAAAAATCCCCACCCATATGTAAGTTTGTGGTCTAGAAAGGCGGTGAATTCCTCACGGTTGTTGGGGGAGTTGTGAGTGGAATCGTGCGTGGGATGGGGAGGTTTTTTTCGGGGGGTTGGCTGTGCTTGGGGATAGCCGCGGGGGCAAGCGGCGGGGTTAGGGCGTGATGTCATCATATGGACCGTGTGCATGTTTCGGAAAGCTTGCCTAGCGTTTCCTGCTTTCCGCAAGGCCAACTCTACCTCCATTCCCCTTCCCCAAAAAATAACCCACAGCAATTCCTACACCTAACCCAGCCCTTAGATTCCAGCTCTTCTGGATATTTGTGTTCTTGGTAGAAGCAGGGGGAACCCCAGTTAGGCAACTAGGGCGTTGCTAAAAGCTTTTTGTGTTGTTCACATGTGTACCCTGGAGGGACCATCCATGTGCTGTGTATGTGTGTGTGCAGACCCTATCTTATCATGGTCAGGGTGTCACCTGACTGGCCGATAGAAGGAACTGGGCACTCGCAACGCTGCAACGTTCCTCTCGATTCGGTTGTATCAAACCCAGCAGAATGTTATCACTAGTTGTGGCACAGGTCAAGGTGAAGACCACGCCTTGATTAATATAATCTCCTTGTCAGCGTGTAATGCTAAAGGGTGTGATGGACTTGGTCGCTGATGACTCATGTTGGTATTTCCCCGTTAAAGTATATATATGTAATATGTGTGTCCAGACCTCGGGAAGGTATTTATGTTAGCGATCGTGACCTTTCTTTGACAGTAGCAAGCCTGGGAGGATTTGGTTAGAGTTCATTTTCAATCTTTAAATTTTGGCAGTGACCACGAGATTCGGGCCTATGCAAATGCCGTTTACGATTTCGCCAGCTGTTTCTTGTCCAGGTTTTCGAAATCGCTGGTTTTAGTCTCTGTGGTAGATTTAATACGAGTACAGTCCGGTTTTATTTTGAAATATTTACACATTGAAGTACAGTTTTCATCAATATTTTTGATATTGAAATTTAGCATTGTGTTGTTCAGCTTTGTGCAAGTTTATATAGAATTGATACTGGTTTAAATTTGTAAAACCATTCTTTCATGTGATGGAATTTTAGCTCAATATGATGTAGTGTCCAGCGATATGTGATAAACATTTTAGAATCCAAAGCATAATAGGTTTTTCATATACAGTATTGTAATCAGCATGATAATAAGGATAACTCATGTGCAGATACAAGAATCTCTGCAAGTGTAGTTCTCACCTGAAGCAAGACGTTTGTCAAACGACTCAAAAGACATTGCTGACGGTTACCAAGATGCCATAGATTCTTACCATTGACCCAGTTCTAGGACTTGGCTGTGACATTACTGTTCAGGGCTCGAAACTAACGGTGTCCCGATGGCCACTGACCACTAAAATTTTAGCTGGGACACCTAAAAAGACAATTTCGGACATTTTTGGGACAATAGAAAAATAATCAACATCAGAATGTCTTTCGTTTTGCTCCGGAAAAAGCTCCCCAAAATTTGCCATTTACTCTGCAATTGTAGGGCGTCAGAAAGTCAGAACGTAATCAAAATAAAGTTGACTTCAAGTTCACTTCCTGAAAAACAGGTTGGGACAGTTCATCCTCACTTCGGGACAATTGAAATTTATTTTCGGGACAGTGCTGGGACAATAGGGAAAAAAAATTTCGACGTCTGCTGTTGTATTGTTTTGGGACAAACAATCCTCAGAAACACTGGGTCGAGCTTCCTTCGGTTCCAATGACTGCTCTCCATCCTCAGAAATGTAAAAAGAACAGATCAAGATCTTGTGAAACACAACTACAATTGTTCTCTATCCCCCAATTCTCACTCTATGAACACACAGTTATAACTGAATGATTTTAAACTTGTCATGCAAAATTCTAATTGGCTGGTACCTTTTCATGTGTGTGCATGCATCAATGTATGCAAAAGCCAACTGTCACTTTTTGCCAGGATATATTGTTCAAGTCCACAATGCACATGTGGGGCTGGCCAGTTTTTGTAAGCATTCTTGCATGTAAAGGAATGCGGAAAGAACCTTTGTGCTGAATTATGTTGTTGGCTTTGCCAAGGTATGTTTTTTCTGAAACGCTGATTTAAACAGTGATTTCGAACAGTGTGAGGTTAGCTTGAATGGCAACTTAAAACTTCTACATGTATGGTATTTTATCTTTAGTTGATTTACTCGGAACTAAAACCAAAATCTGGAAAGGTTAATTCTTCTACCAATTCTAAAATGCTTTTGTACATATACATTACTATTAGGATAGAAACTATTTGCTAGTATTGGTGATTTATAATTCATTTTTCCTGTATCGCTACCTCGATTCGTCAATGAAGGCTAGACCTCCAGACAGAACATTACATAATACAAAAAGCAACGGGATGAATTCTCTGAAAAGTGCACAGATTCTCTGAAAAGTCTGATGTTTCAGATAGCATAGAATGTTTCTCATTTACTGATGAAAGATAGCAGATGCTATCTGATACTTTTCAGAGAAGATACCCAGTTGCTTGATTTCTTTCATATTCCATGAACGATCGTCGAAATTTTTAGAGTGGCTTGGTTAAAAAACAAACATATAGGGGACAAACTTATGATATATTGCCTTATAATAATATCTAGTGATCGTGAGTTTATCCAAGATAGTGCAGGGCTCGAAATACTAGGTGCATGTGAACCTTAGTGCATCCAAAATTGGAGCTGTGCACCTAATTTTTTTCTGTGGATGCACTATTGCACCCAAATATGTTTGTAGGAATTTTTAACATTAGAAATGTATAATAGTATACCGGATATTCTTGGTCTCTGAGTATCAAAAATAATAAAATCTTTGCTGTAGTACTTGATTTTGAAGTTAGCTCTCATTTTAGAATCGAGCTCAGAAGAGGAGCAGTAAGACCTACAATTAGTTTTTTTTTCATATGGTGCACCCAAAAAATTTTTGTGCACCTAATTTTTTAGGTTGCGTGCACCTATTCCTGAAAATGAATATCGAGCCCTGCTGTTACAGTGCTGTATAAAACGTTCTCCTGAGCTATTGTATACTGATACTTCTGTCAGAGTCCAGTTGTTGGGCTGGGTGTGTGATTTGGCATCAGTCTGTAACCAGCACCCTCCCAGTCTGCAAACAACGTCTGTGTGGCAACATCGATAACCTTTCCCTTCTCAATGGAAATGTTTAAAAACATTCAAAGTCCAGAACCTTTTGGGAGGAAAGCCGTACCGTGCACGGTTGTTGTAGGTAGGTGCCGGTCATTCGTAATGTGTTTGAGACGGCGATTGTTGAGAAATGTTTGCAAATAGACAGAGCTTGCACCCCCCTCCAGATCAGTGGTCATTGACCTTTCGTCAATTCGTGACACAAACATGACGTCAGTATTCAATGCATTTATCGAGTCATTCAAGTGAGTTCCTACGTTCCCCCTAAACTATGGACATCAGGGTTCTCACCAGGATTTTTTCAGTCAGAGTATAGGGGTCTGGTACAGAAGGGCAACTTTCTGCGTTGCAAGTTGCGCATCGAGTCCCAAAAAGACGACCACAGCAGGGGATCTGATATTCCCCTCTAAACTTTGTTTTGTAACTCACAACCCCCTGAGATACTATTTCCTGCTTATTCGGGGAGAAGTTTTGTTTTCCCTATATCATAGCTTCATTCTGAAGATATATTTTCATTTTTCAAAAAATTTATGAAAGCTCTGCCCCAAAAAAGCCCCTACACTGGTTGAATGACAGTGTAGGGGCCAAATCACAGCGTAGGGGGCCCCCTATGTGCAAACAGCCTGATGAGAACTATGGACATGTTTTTTTAAGAAGGGAAACAAAGTGAATATGGAGGTAATCCGAGGTATGTATCTTTGATAAGAAGAAATACGTGTACATGTAGCCTGGAATCTCGTCTTGTTGTGGTCTATTCGCTTATGAAAGCCTGCGGCAGGGTAGCAGACTGGAGTTACTAACTGGAATATGCACTTCCTATCTTTCTATACTGTACTACAGAATTTCTTAAACAGTGAACTTAGAACACCACAAAAACCTTTTACTTCTGTGAAATCTAATCCTTGTGAAAATAAATGAATTTACAGTAGTTTGGACAAATGTTTGGTTTAACGTTGAACTTCGCTCTGTTGTGTTCACTCATCAGAGTTGTATTGGTTACAACAGCGGCAGTGTTAGGGTGGCTACAATTGCAAGTTACCCCAAACGTTTTGGAAAGGAGTCCAGAGTCCTGGTTTAGCATTGACTGATACAAGCCAGTTACCTAATAAAGCACCAGTTTAGACTAGGAATAAGCAACACAGCCTTAACCTGCATAGTTAAGGTCAAACTGTTTTAAGACATTCTCCTTCTTTAGTTACCAAGCCTGCCACTTGTAAGCACATTGGCAAAACGTACTGCACCTGCAAGAAACCTGTAATGTATTGTGTATAGCACTTTAGCAGAATGTCTTGTTGGCTTCACACCACGAAGTGGTGAAATTTAGCGTAAGGGTATCTTGGCACAGAATGCTTAGAAGTTAAATTATAGTGTTCACTATTCAGATTTCGCCCTTTAAAACACTTTTATTGACCTTGCTTTGACGAGTGAAAATAGCGATTGTAGCTTGAAAACCCAAATCCCCAACTGACAGTTCCAAATAGAACATTGGTTCTACATGTTCCGACAGCAGGAAGCGTTGGAAGATTCCATTGGTGCATGGGGGTATAGACTATTGGAACACTTCATATTTTGGACAGGGTTGATGCAGGAACAGTCCATTTGTGCGGGAGGGGGATAGGTTCATTATTTGGTACGGGGAATGTGGTGAAGCCATCTTCTGCATTTGCTCTCAGGCAAATGTCGGCCTTTCTAGTTCAAGGCCGTATTTGCATATATGAAGGCTAACATTCCGTCTACAGTATTTAAAAGTTGTGTTGGAAAAGATTGTCTGGAGAGAGCAAAATTCTGATATAGACCAAGCGTCCAACAAAAAAGTGAACATGGCAGGTGTAACTTACGTTGTGCCGATGTGTTCCTCTCGTACAAAGTTTGATAAAAAAAGTTGGAAAAATGTTACTGTCATCATTTGGAAAAGGGAAAGTTTATCTTGTTGATCCTCTATTCTTCGCATAATTTATTCCCTTATAACAACTGTAATTACGTGTTTACACCGGTTAGATTTACTGTTTGAAAAAGCAGAGGTGGTGGCTGAAAGAGTTACGAGTACGGCTTTCCAATTGTACTATCTTCTTGTAACAGATATTTAGGCTTTGGATTATATTTGTTTTTTTAGATCACACCAATTTAATTTGTTGGTTCTTGGATTTTTCCAGAAAAAATATGAAGCGACAGGGCAAACAATAAAAAATAAAAACAGGCCCAGGCATCCTATTATGGCCAAAAATGGTACGATAGGAGCCATGAAGTCAACACACCAGGCTGGTTCAAAATTTAAACAATGAATTTTTAACTTTTAATGATACAACTGCATTGAAAGATGGACTAACTGTAACAACTAAAAAGAAAAGGACTGTTTTCAACTGTTCAGGGCAAAATATAAGCATTTTGCAGTTGATTCTGAATTATTTTTTTTTTTTTGCAAATCAGAAAAAATATGAAGCGGGCAAATCCGTTAACCAAGAAATTAAATTGTTGTGGCCTTATTTGTGTTTTTAACGGGTAACGTATTGGATACTGCCTGGCCAATTTGATACTGTCTTGCAAAAGATCTGCTTGGAGATTACAATTGGTCACCATCCCTGGTTGTTAAAAAATGGGGCATATTTGCTCAGTGCTGACTTGCGTCCGTTAAATCTGTACTCTAAACAATGCCAGCCCCCCTGCCACCACCACACACACACACCTCTGATTTGTTGACAGCCATCAGATTAAGTCGACAATCCAGACAAGGAACAATGTAAGGTGACGGCTTGCCATTGAGAGCGACCGCCACTTATTCATTTGGTAAGATGCCACACCCTCTCCCAATGGAACAAGCTCCTTCCATCAAGCGTCTAAGAAACACAGTACTCTATAAATCGATAACTGAAGCGCCAAGATACCATCCTGTATAACACTTCTTATAAACATTAGTATTTTTTCTCTTAGAGATATATTTAAGAGATAGTTTGTTCACAGTTGATATTCGGAGTTGCAGTAATATGACAGTCAAAAAAATGCCCAAGAAGACAACTACTGAACTAGCGACTGATAAAGTCTGGTCTATGTGGACAGGTGGTCACCATAGACAGGATTCTTATGTAAAATTATCTAAGGACCACTGAAAACTGGTCATATTGGCCAGGTGGTCCTTATGTATAGGTGGTTACTTGTGTACTGAGAAGCCATCACAAATAGTATCTTAGTTACAGCGCAAGTGACGTAATAATAGTTTTATTAGGTCTCTTAATTTATGTAGACTTTTCCTTGATGGGGAATTTCTAGTCCACATGAAGTTAGTTTCTTGTTGAAGAGATTTTCTCTATGCAGTTTCTGACTTGCTAGCAATACCTGCACAGCTCCATTTTTACCTGCATATGCAGGTGGTATTTCAAGCCCTGACAACCAAAAAAAATTTTGATAACTAGCTGTTACAAGCCATAGAAATATTCCCATGGTTAGGCACAGGAATGCCAGGGAAAGAGCTATGGATATCACTTCTAGTATTATGAAAAAAATCTGTTGAAAATTATTGTGTCCCCTTGGAAACATGTACCTTCGTTTAGAGATTGCATCATCTCCTCAGGCCACAGCAAGTTAATTTTATGGATAACATCCTCTGCAGATTCCAAATCTAATGCGAGCGGGTGAAAAAAAACAAGGCGGGCAGAAAAAAAAGGTTCTTACAGTTTAAAAATTTTGACTCAATCATTGTGCAAATGGTTTTGATTCAGTAGGAACATCACATATACACAGCCAGCATCACATGATATCACTGCATCAAAGTAAGAAACAAAACATTAAATCAGCTTTTTTTGTCTCCTCTCCTCATAGTTATCTGCCATTCTCCTTCCGCCATAGCAACAGACATCTTTGCCCATTTTCGGCATGGTGACCACTGTCAGAAGGCAAAATATTTGTTTTTGTTCCAAAATCAGGCGAAAATTAATGTGCGCTCTGCATCCATAGAAATTACTTGCTGTGGCCTAATGTATATCTAGCAGCTCTGGATTGATACAACCAGATCTGCTGGACATTTGATACCTTAACTATGAGGGTGTGGTCCCTCTCTCATCTTGAGTTAATGGGGTCAAAACATATCTATAAAAATTGTTTATGCAGGGATATCATCCCTTTATACCCTTCATATGCAAGGAGGCTCGATATAAAGGGCTCAAAATTAATTTTTGGGAATAAAAATTTAGGTGCACAGATAGAACTTGGGTGCACAACATGAAATGAATTAAGTAGAATTTTAGCAACAAATGTTACAAAACTCAGATCTAAAATTCTACAGCTAAGGCCACACCAATTTAATTTCTTGGTTAACGGATTTTTCGAGAAAATTAATGGAGTGGGCGGGCGGAAAAAAAATAAAAATAAAAACAGGCCTAGGCTTCCTATTATGGCCCAAAATTGTACAATAGGAGCCATGAAGTCAACATTCCAGGCTGGTTCAAAATTTAAACAATGAATTTTGAACTTTTAATGATACCATTGCATTGAAAGATGAAATAACTGTAACAACTAGGAAGAAAAGGACTTTTCAACTGTTCAGAGCAAAATATGAGCATTTTGAAGTTGATTCTGAATTTTTATTTTCAAATCAGAAAAAAAATGAAGCAGGCGAATCCGTTAACCAAGAAATTAAATTGGTGTGGCCTAAACAACAAATTTTAAACGAGCAATACAACAAAAGTTTTATTATTTTTTGACACTCACATATGATATCACAAAGATGCCATATACAATCATAGTGCCTGTGTGCAACCCTAAACAAATATTTAGGTGCATCCATACTATAGTATAGAAATTAGGTGTATAGCTCAAATTTTTGATGAGCATAAGTCAAGATGTACTGAGCATTTCTATCCCTGATTTCATAAGAAGTTTGGTAACATTGTAGATATTAATGATGATTGGGATATTGATATTCATACAGGCATGGAACAAAAGTCTCCAGTAGTTTTGATTACCTAATGGCAGAATGTCAGGTCGTAAAAATGTCAATAGGTAGATGGAAGGGTTAGGTTGACAATTGTTTATCTGCAGCACAATATATTTGGCAAGTGAATGGGCAAAACCTGAAAGCAAATTTGTACTGTTTAGATTTTGTGTTATTTTATAATTTAGGCCACACCAATTTAATTTGTTGGTACTCGGATTCGCCTCTTCATTTTTTTCTGATTTGCAAAAAAAAAAATATTCTGCTTCTGAATCAACTCAAATATGCTCATATTTTGCTCATATAAGGCCAAACTTCAATTTCTTGGTTAACAGATTCGCCAGCTTCATTTTTTTCTGATTTGCAAAAAAAAATCAGAATCAACTGCGAAATGCTCATACATATGTATTTTGCCCTGAACAGTTGAAAACAGTCTTTTCTTCCTAGTTGTTACAGTTATTCCATCTTTCAATGCAGTAGTATCATTAAAAGTTCAAAATTCATTGTTTAAATTTTGAACCAGCCTGGTATGTTGACTTCATGGCTCCTATCGTAACATTTTGGGCCATAATAGGATGCCTAGGCCTGTTTTTACTTTTTTTCACCCACCCGCTCCATTATTTTTCTTGAAAAATCCGTTCACCAAGAAATTAAATTGGTGTGGCCTAAGAGTACAAATTTGGTACCACGTGGCTACCTTAGCAGCCTGAAGGTTAAAAAGAAAGTAGTTCCACGTACCTGTCGGGGAGGTTCAGGCCTCGAAATTAACTTTTCTTCCTATTGTCCCAAAAATTAATTTCAATTGTCCCGAAGTGAGGATGAACTGTCCCATGCTGTTTTTGGAAAGTATTGTATGACTTTAACTTCAAGTCAACTTTATTTTGCTTATGTTCACTCCCAGGCGCACTATAATTGCAGAGTAGACAGGAAATTCGGGGGGACTTTTCAGGATCCAAAAGCCGGGACGTGTGCATAATAGGCAAAAGAAGAGCTGACATTTTGATGTTGATTATTTTTCGATTGTCCCAAAAATGTCCCAAAGATTTTTTTAGTTGTCCCAGCCTAAATTTTAGAGTTCAATGGCCATTTTCACCACCTTTAGTTTCGAGCCCTGCTGAGGTTGGGGTGAAAAGGTCATGACAGGAGAGTGTAATTGACAGTCGCCCATCTTGATTACCAAGGATGAATGATTTGACATTTGACCAAAATGGGTCCCCTGTCAGAGTCACTTAGACGGATGGCTGATTGTCGTGTCTCATCGCTTTCGCAAACTATTGATCCGGGAAGTCGCAACGGCATTAAATATCTGGTCCCAACTCGTGGCCTTGTCCTGGATGTCTCTGACCACCCCCTTCCCCTTGGTGCTGTGAATATGGTACAGTCCATGCATAACTGCCCTGAGCAGTTCCATTCCTAGTATATTGTTAAAGATTCTACATATTCCAACAGCAGAAGTCGTTGGAAAATTCCATTGCTGCATGGGGGTATAGACTATTGGAACACTTCATATTTTGGACAGGGTTGATTTAGGAACAGTCCATTTGTGCAGGAGGGGGATAGGTCCATTTTTGGTACGGGGATGTGGTGAAGCCATCTGCTGCATTTGCTCCCGAGCAAATGTCTGCCTTTCTACTTCTAGTTAAAATATTTGTCCTCTAGGACGTTGACCCAGGTTATGATATTTTAATTAGTTTGTGTGATATGATAATGTCTGGTGTAAGTTTCATGGTATAGGTGTATATATACTTGTGTATTGTGGATATCATTACATTTTGCTAATTATGAATGATATATTTATACTAGTATATTTTTCTTGGAGGATACATATGATAGGGATATACTGTGACTGACAAAAAATTTAGGTGATTATATTGTAGGCAAAATTATTTTTAACGTGGCATGAACGTTATAAAAATCTTCAGTTATTTTAAGGAAGGGTGTAGAAATTGATGAAAACTTGTTAGGATTTTAAACTTGAGGTCATTTCCCAATAAAAATCATTTACTTCCTCCTGCAGCAAAGTAGGGGTCAAAGGTTAGTCAGTAGCTGCCACACCCTTTTTCTGTCATAGAGCAACGTTTGTCGCTCGAAGCGTAGCTTGAAGATTGAATTTCTTTTCAGGGGTCTCCCCATAAATTCTCCCAAATCGGATGATGAAAAATCAGCAAATTTTCATGTAAATACTAAGAAATCCCTAAATTTGTACATTTTGGGAGGGGTTCTTGGATTTTGGGAAGAGGGGGAGCATCCTTGCTCCATTGCTTGGGGAGAACCCAGCTTTTTGTCCCTTTTTTCACTGCAAACTCTCTTCTGGGCTCATTGACCACTGTAGTCATCAGGAATATCAGGGATCTCCCATAAAGTCTGAGGGAGAAAACCCTAAATTGGAACATTTTGGGAGGGGTTCTACTAGGATTTTGGGGAGAGGGGGAGCACCCTTGCTTGGGTAGAGCCCTGTCCCTTTTTCGTGGCTGCAAGCTCTTCCTCTGGGCTCATTGACCACTGTAGTCATCAGGAATATGGAGCAGAGTGGATGGCCAGCGCTGTTCGGTGGTCGGTCTGGGTGATTTACTTCCTGTATGGAAGTGTCCCAGACCCACGGCAGGAATTGTTACCCTCAGACAGGTGTCTGCTGACTTGACAGGAAGAGGGATAGGCAAGTAATGCCCATATATAACCCCAGAATGTGGTCAGGTATTGGCAGCCCTCTAGCACTAGGTCTTTGGTACCCCAGAGGAAACTGACTCATTTGTAACATCAGGTTGGTTGAAATTGTTCTAGTTTTTTTTCTTCTTCTTTTTCGAAGTATTTTAGCCAGGAGTTGTGTGGTGTTTGTATATTCGCATCTTTTTGAATTGTAACCATTGTAAGGTAGGTACTTATGCTGTGTACTGGATTTTTGTGGTTTGAAAGAGCTAGGAATTTCTCTAGAACTGGTAGGAGTTTTTATGCTGTTTTTTTGTTCTTTTTCATGGTATTTTAGCCAGAAGGAGTTGTGTAGTGTTTGTATTGATATTTATATATTCGCGTCTTTTTGAATTGTAATTATTGTAAGGTAGGTACTAACTTATGCCCTGTACTGGAATTTTGTGGTTTGAAAGAGCAAAGAATTTGGTTATGTACGTACGTGATAGAAATTGAGATGGTATATTTCATGGTGCAAGTCTGGACATGCCTAGGACTGTGCGTATGTTTTAGCTACTGCTCGATCGATATAACCTTGGTGCCTCTAACAAGTAACATTCAGACAATTTTACCAAAAAATGTTGACTCCAAAAAATAGAAATTTGCCCTCGTGTGGCATTATGATTCTGTTTAAATTTTTGGTTGTGCTTGGTGCTTATGAAACATAATATGGATTAGATAACAATTTAAGGTATAGAAATTTTAGAATGTTAACAGAAAGACTTGGTTATTGTAATAGCTATGTTTTTTTCTTGCTTTGTGTTGACACAATCAAGGCTTTTGTCAACTGTGTTGTATACAGTAGGTTGCATGTGTCAACCAAGGTCGCATGGCATCCTGTTTCCATGTTTGCCCTTTTTACGTAAGGTATGTGGTAGGTATATATGTACATATGCAGGTATCCATGATCTTTTGTTAGTGGGAACTATATACTGTAGTCTTTGTGGATTATAATATAGGTGCATGTACCAGCTTTCCTTCTTTTTGCTCCCCACCTAAAAAGTTCCCTAGACCTAGGACAGGTGTTTAGCTCCTAACATACTTGACCTTTGCTTGACCACAGCTCCTAACATGCTTGACCACAGGTAAACCTTGACTCCTAATTTTTGCAGGTGTCCACAAGGGAAATAGCAGTGTTTTCACCAGTAGGGACCCCTTATGCTGTGATTTGGATCCCCTTTTTTCTGATTTAGCCACCTACACTCAACACTGTCTTTTGGCCAGCATATGGGTGTTTCTATTTTGAAAGTCTTTCCTTCATAAGTCTTTGAAAAAAAAATGAATTTGACTTTAGAATTAAGCTTTAACAGAGGTAAAACATAACTTTACAAAAATAGAGAAAATATTATCTCAGAGGGTTGAGTTTTAAAAATTTTTTCTGGGAGAATACCAGACCCCCTACTGTGGTCACATCTTTGAGATTCAATGTGCAGCCGAAAGTTTTCCCTCTATATTTGATACACTTTGAAAAAATTCTGGTAAGAACCCTTAGATATGCTTTGTCCCCCCTCCCCCTTAGAGTATGTTTGCATATGGTTACTTAGCCAGCCAATCGTGTCCCATAGCTCCAAGGTCACCCAAGGTCAAACTAACATTCCCAGCAGTGATTATTGGTTTTGCCATCTCATTGTGGATTGTCCCTGTTAGTATGCAGGGGTCATTCAAGGTCAACCAGGTGGGTATCTATCATCACATCTTAAGGTTATTGTCTCAAGAAGTTATTAATCTTTTGAACAGATGTATTCGTGTAGCAGGACCGTCGTTTGAGTAGAAAAACATGTTTACACGGTGTAACAAGAAGTAATTTTATGGCGAATGCAAAATGAAACCAATGGGCCACGGGGACACATATTTCCTGGTTTTAGACTAGCTGGAAGGTTAAGATCTCTTCTGCATTATGGTCTTCGATATTTTTATTTTTGCTAGAAATAGAGAAATTGATTTTTTTCCCTCCAGTATATTATAATCTACACTTGCCGATATATGATGTAACACAGCTTTGTTATGGTGATATATTTGGATCAGATATATTTGATACATTTGAATGCTGTCCGGATGATGTAAATTATAGTCAGTGTTACAGTTGGATGCTGTCCTGGTAATACATTTCAGTCAGGGATACATGTATATGATATATATCTATATGTACATTTGGATGCTATCCTGGCAATACATTACAGTCAGGGTTGCATGTACATTTGGATGCTGTCCTGGTGATACATTTCAGTCAGGGTTACATGTACATTTGGATGCTGTCTTGGAGTGGTAATGTATTGTCGTCAGTGTAACATTTGGATGCTATCCTGGTGATCTACAGTATTATAGTGACTGTTACATTTGGATGCTTTCCTGGTGATACATTTCAGTCAGGGTTACATGTACATTATGATGCTGTCCTGTTGATACATTTCAGTCAGGGTTACATGTACATTTGGATGCTGTTCTGGAGTAGTGATATATATTGTAGTCAGTGTAACATTTGGATGCTGTCCTGGAGTGGTGATGTATTGTAGTCGGTGTAACATTTGGATGCTGTCCTGGAGTGGTGATGTATTGTAGTCGGTGTAACATTTGGATGCTGCCAAGTGGGGTCAGGAGTGGCCAGTCTAATCAGGAAAGTTGCCCAGTTTTACTGGAGGAAGCTCATTCTTGGTATCACAGATGTCACCGAGACCAGGGATTACTTTGTCATGTAACTATTGGGGTGCCAAAGTGCTGTATTGACTTGGATCACCTTTCTCTATCATCAGTTTGATTAGATTTTTGGCCTTTAGAATAGAAAGCCTTACATTTTGATATGCAAATGTCCTTCTTTATGATCCATGTATGAATCAAAATGTGTAGAAATACTGGAATTGATGTGCTATAAGGTACAAGTGTCTTTAAACTTATAACCTGCAGTATGCATTGCAAGTACAGTATTGTGTTCTAACAATATTGTTTTGGGTGGCAGAGCTGTGTGTTTGTATTTTTCTCCAAAAAGAGTACCCTGGTTGACAGCACATGGGTGGTGAAAAAATTGACAGGCAGAGTAACAGGTCAAAAGACACATGATTGAAATTCGGGTAAACTTGACAGTTGGTTGATAGCATGCAGATGAGGAAGATTGACAGACGGAATGACAAGTCAAAAGGTCAGGAACAGGAAAGGAGGTGAACTTGAAGGTCACGAAACCCCCAAACTACTAAGTCTTGTACTTCTTGAAAGTCTGAAATCTCAGATTTCTTGTTCTGTTTACTGAAGGAAAACATATTGTTTTTGCTCAGTTTCTTCTTCCTCTTCTTCTCCAAACAAATAAGGTTAATGACCAGATCCAGACGTCTGTCACCATGGTAACTAGTGTTGGGTTACATGATGTTGCAATTTTATAGCAGGAGGGATTTAGACTACTGTCTGACCATATATATGAATTTGTTTGAGTTAGAATTAATGAATGATTCTTTTCCCTGTTTTCTTGCAGAATGTGGACTATACCCATTGTTCCCAGGTAGCTACATGGTAACGGTACGTAAGTGGCGGGACAAAACGTATCCCGCCACCCTGGGGTGAGGCCCCCATCCCACGGTGTGCGTAACGGGAGCATGCCCTCATCCAAACCGCTCATGAAGCGTCACAGTAAGCATGCAGACCCCGAGGTGGCTGCCCTCTTCGCTCAGGACGACCCGGAAACAATCTTCACCGACCTGCGGGAGATCGGACACGGAAGCTTCGGCGCCGTCTACTATGTGAGTATCACTCCAGGCCGCGGAATTCATTTTTTTTTTTACTTCCGGGTTGTGTTGTGGGCTTGTTTAGGTCTGGACAAAGTAGTGTTTTGCTGGTATACATCACAAAGACAGTGGAGAATACATTGTAAAATAACTGTAAATCACAAATTTTTGCGAAATTCTCATTACCGTGAACAAATATTTTGCTAATTAATTTTTGCTGCACCTGCCGCCACAGTGAACATATGGTTTTGCCAAACATGTCCATTTTTCTCAGCAGACTGGGAACTCTCCTTCGATCATAACAGTACAGTTTAAACTTGCTTCATGATGTCTTCTACCAACACAGATGAACATAAAAATGTACTGTGAGCCTAATATTATTAGTTTATTAGTATACTGAGTCTGATAAGTGTTAGTGATTTTGTATATCTTTGTGTCCCCAGGCCAGAAATACTCGGACATGTGAAGTGGTGGCCATTAAGAAAATGTCCTACAGTGGCAAGCAGCAAGAGGAGGTGAGTTTGTCTTTCTTCATTCTTCTCATTTTACTGTAAATTCTTGTACTTTTTTGCAGGAGCTTGATTTTGCAGTCGAAGAGGAAAGCAGGTTTTCGTGGTGTTTTAAGTTTATAGTTGAAACCTCTGGTTTTTATATCTCAAGATCTGGACATGCTAGGGTCATGAATTTTGGATGGTAGATAGCTCTTGGGCTAGAGAAAAAGTGACATGAGTTTGGGCCCACTAGCAGCTTTTTCTGGAACTGCAGGAGCGTTTGTTGTATAGCAGTAGATTGCACAATTGTTGTCTAATAAAGTTTACAGTTTACTTCAAAAAATTGTTCTATCTAGCAAACCCTATATGAAGACAAGCTCAATCCATAGTGCTCGAAATATTACAAACTCCTGCGATATTTTAGGCTGAGTGACCTTGTAACAAACGTTTCAGCAAATCCTGGCCATACATTTTGTATCCCCACCAAGGTTAGTAATTAGTGCTATCTGATGAACTCAGCGCACCCTGAGATCTTAAAATGAAGCTGCTGGAATAACTGAGGGATTAATCTTTGTCATCTGTCCATCATGTAGGTACAGGCATGCAGTCATGTCAGTATTTGAAAGTATAAAAGGAATGGGCAAGTTTTATGCAATGTTACACTTGCCAGCAAATGCAGAATGTTTCTCTGATACAAAATAAAAATGTTTCCCTTCCCAAAAGTATTGTGTGTTACGAATGTCAGTATTGAAAGTATAAAAGGAATGGGCAAGTTGTATGCAATGTTACACTTGCCAGCAAATGCAGAAAATTTCTCTGATACAAAATAAAAATGTTTCCCTTCCCGAAAGTATTATGTGTTACGGAAAAGTATGTACCATTTCTTTCTGTATACAAACCTAAAGCTGGCCCCCTAGCAAAATTGCACTAAACTGCAGCTATTGTAGATGATGAAAGAAAGTTAAATACAAAATGAAGAACTAATTTTGAAGTGGGAAAGTGTAATGTAGTGCTTTTCTTTTGATACTTATGTGTCCACTACAGCAATAGTGGACACATAAGTATTGTTTGAGGACAGTCAGTACACATGTGGACGTCCTCCTTTATAATTTCGTTTCGCCAAAGATGAAGTAAGTTGTAACACGAAACCTGTGCTTCCAATCCAATCATATCTTGGCCTCTGTACGGGTGTCGAGAAAAAGGCACGCAGCCAGAATTTGCCCCCAGGCCTGGGAGATGTGGTCTTGTCACTTACAACAGATTATCAGTCTGAAACGCTGAGGTAATGATTCAAATTAGGTCCATAACTCACAATGGTATGTGCTAAGGTTGTCGGACCTGTCAAAACTGGTGTGCAGAAGTTCAAATTATAAGGTAGTTATCAAGTGCACAGGGCTGGAAATTACATAGGCTTGTGCCATGGCCAGTCAAAAGGATTTTCAAGGACAAAAGATGAAGTGTGGAGTGAAGCAAGTACATGACAAAGCCCGGCAGTCAAGTTCTGCTTTTTGTAGAATTTTTTTTTTCAAATATCAGGATAGGGTAGCCTCCGTAGCAGGCTTATAGAACTGGGGGTTCGGTTTTCTTCGGCTGTTTTCTGATTAGCCCAGTTCTAAAAAAATGGGTAATTCAACCAGACCGGCTATGTTGTCTATATGCAATCAGAAATAGCACATAAAAGCTCCTGAAGACCCCCCAAACCCCCAGTTTTTGGCATGCTATGAAGGCTAAGGATAGGGTAGGTTGGCATTTGGAAGAAAGACCAGTCAGACATTCCAGCGTTTAGATTCACAGTGCTTTGTTTACTAGTAAATAGAAGGCCTCAAACTTGACCATATCTCAGTGTTTGTCGTTATGTGCTGCTTTGTTTATCTGTCTTTGTTCTCGGGACACAACTGTATTGTTTACCTTTCTTTGTTCATGCACAAGTTTAAATAGTTAAAATATTTGGGTTAATGACTTCGAATTCACACCTGCAAGGAAGTTATTGGTCATGGCCAAAATGTAAACTAAAACACTGTCTTTGTTGTCAAAAGATTCAGCATTAGCCCAGTGTTCTTCGTATATATATGTACCAAGCACGTCGGCAGAACGTACTGCACCTGCGCAAAACCCGTAATGTATTGTGTATAGTACTTCGGCAGAACGTCTCATATAAGGTTATATTTGCTCATATAAGGTTAGCATTCCGACAGTAGTTTACAAATGTCAGAAAAGATATCGTCTGCAACAGGCAAAATTCTAATGCAACGTTGACCAAAAATCCATCGAAAACCACGAAAATCCAGGGTTCTGCGAAGGCGCAGTACGTTCTGCCGACGTGCTTACAATGTATGTACCAGACCTTAAGAAATTTTGATAAATTCCATCTGATTACAAGTGTATTTGATTTGTGTTTGCAGAAGTGGCAGGACATCATAAAAGAAGTGAAGTTCCTGCGAGAACTCAGACATACGAACACCATCGAGTACAAAGGCTGCTACCTAAGGGAACACACAGCATGGGTAAGTCCTCTCATGATATTACTCTCTTAACCCTCCAGTTATTATCATGATGTTTACCGAAGGAAAACATAATTTTGCTACGTTTCCTCCACGTCTTCTCCAAACACTGACCTCTGACCTGGGCAATGACCTGATTTGTTGATGTCTCTCACCATGGTAACTGGTGTTGGGTTAAATAATGTTGCAATTTTATAGTGGGAGGGATTTAGACTCCTGTCTGACCAATTAATATATGAATGTATTTGAGTAAGAATTAACAGAGCAGACCATATGCGAAAGTAAACATTATGCATTTGCTTTGCAAATGTAACCTTTCATGTGTTGTATTCTATTACAGAGTTGAGACTAATTTAAAATTTCTGTTGACAAAAAGTGAGTGGTGCCCTTTGTTTATTTTGTATACAATCATCTACACAACTTGTTTTACAGCTGGTGATGGAATATTGCCTTGGGTCAGCATCAGACATCATAGAAGGTAAGCTACATCACAGGATTCTTGGAGAAAAAAAATGGCATAAATTTTACAGTTCTTGAAGTAAAACGTCTTAGTTGTAACTATTTCTTGTCTGTGTGGTAACTGTTACTTTTGGGTATGGAAGTATTGTTTTGGGTGGGTTTGTCTGTAGGTTTGTGTCTATATCTGAGTACAATGTAGATTGAAAGCACATGTGTGCAGCCTTCTCAAAAAAATTTAGAGTAGGTGGCTGATAAGAAAAAGTAGCAGGCGAGCCACGAAGTGGCTCGCAGCGAGCCGCGCAGCAGGGGGAGGGTACGGGAGGGGGGTGGCCCTAGCCTGACTAAATCGCGCTCCTGGCGGCCGCCGCCCTAGGTTGCCGCCCCCCAAAAGCTTGATGTCAAGCACGCGTAAAGCTGGCGGACTGTCGACGGCCCTGGTCCGCCATATATGGTTAATGAGATGCAAACGTCACGAACGGCCCTCAGACGGTGCGGCACCCAACAGAGATGGTTGCTATGGGCCTGTCGGTCGCTACCCAGTGATGGACGTCGGCGCGCCTTTCATGTCCCAAACTTGAAGTTTGGCCGAGGAAGGCACGGCCACCCGCTCGCGAGTCGAATCTGTTTCTATTTTCCAAAGTTTCTGGAACTTCCTCGTGGGAAATGGCAGCCACACCGAGAGAAAAGAATCTCATCCACGGATTTGTATTTGGCGTCACGATTTTCACTCGGCTATGTCCACATTTCGCATCTCTGATTAGTTGTAGCGTCCGCTTCCGGCAGCGCCGGCGGTATTGAAAATTGACCGAGCCGACGCGCGTGTAATCAACTTTTCTTTCTTCGATATAAGCGCTAAAATGCTATTTTCCACAACCACACATCGATATTCTAGTGAAGAAATGCATAGTTTCAAGAATCAGTCACGAAATTATATACTTCTATGCGGATTTTTAACGTTTTTCGTGCCATTTTGTCGTCACTGAACCCGGAAGTGTGGACCTCGCTCTCGGCGTGAGTTTTCTTTTACCCACAAAGTAATTAATTTCTAGCGTATTTTACCCTGCGTTTTACCGATCCAAACAATAAACAACTCCCGCTGAGGAGAAGCCAGTAACATTTTAGATTCCAGCAATTATAAAGTATCGACAATTTGACAGGAGTCAACATCGTGGCACAAGAATCACAGTCATCAACCCGCCGTTTTCGCTTGCTCTGCACTGTTTCACGATCTCGGTCTTCTCATAGCCGGTAGGGAGACACGCAAACACGTCGTTTCTCTGTTTAACGAAAAAATTGTATCGTCTATCGTCTATCTATTCCTGAAGCGGCTCTAGGGGCCAGGGACTCCCAAAGTCCACACACACACACACAGACTCCAGAATGCACAGAAACTCGGTTTCGGGCTAGTCGCAGCCATTTTTCTGAGAAATTCCCACCCGCAGTCGATCAAATTTCTCATCCCCGCCCGGTACTCCGCCCTTCTCCAGCTGCCTGGCGCCGGCCCAGTCGGTTCCCACATTAATTCCTAATACTGGCTTCCTATTGGTGACTCCAGGAAAGGGAACGGGCCGCCCGACTTACAGCTATTCTGCCACAAGCTCTTGGGGTGGGGGTCATTAACCTCCAGCCGAGAGCTTGTGTATACACAGGCTAGGGGTGGCCCCGTCCCGTAGGAAATCGTAAAAATAAGACCCCTAAACATCGTTTTTGGTACATTCTGAGCAGCTTTTATGGCAATCTTATGGCTCCAAAATTTACTGTTCGTGCACAAATAATTCCGGAAAAAGGCTGTATTAAAATATGTTTGCCACTCCGATCGTATTACGCGCGGTCCTTGCGCCCGGCCACAAAATGCAGAAAAATAAAGAAAGCATATTTAAATGTCAATTTGATCGAAAAAATAATCATTGGGATGTGAAAAAATGTCACAGTTTCGCTTTTTGGAAGTTTTGTTTCTGTTTTGACGGTTTAATTCTAGCGGGGTGCGATCCATAAATGCCCTATGGAAATTCACCCCGCGTCCCGGTACACTGACTTCCGGGTTCCTTGAACAAGAAAATTACGAGAAAATGGCCAAAAATCGGCGTAGAGAAATATACATCTTCCCTAAAATTCTTTTAATTATGTATTTCTTTAATAGGATGTTGCTTAGTGTAGTCGTAGAAAAAACGTAGAAAGCAGCGTAAATGTGTCTCTTCTTCACCGGCGAGAGCCTGCCGGCGAAGAAAAATCTTCCCGCGCTGCCGGCTGCTGGCCACATCGCTTATCCAATCAGAACGCAGGTCATGTGAGGTGAACCAATCAGAGCGTCGATCGCACGCTGAAAGCTCCTGTTTTTGTGGTCTCATACAGCGATGCGGAGTGTGCGTGTTTTTATTCCGGGGTTTTGACGCTGATTTTTGGCTAGCCGTGATTAAGCTACAAATGCCACACTAGTGGAGACAACAGATGAGTGATCATTTTACGATCGACAAGAACTTTTGATGAATGAAACAGCTGTGAAATCTCACTGATGGCGATTTGTTTTTGAAAATTTGTCTCTGTGTATGAAAGATATGAACACGCTTCTAAACATGTCTTGATATTTTTTGACGTGATTTGTACTAGTTATTTGTAGCAGGAATGTTTATTAATACTAGTGCCGGGAGAAGTTGGGAAGGTAGCGGCTTGATAAATTTTCGTGAGCAACGAGTTTACGAAGCAAGTTCCGCCTAGCTCGAGCGATACAGCTCCGCGGATACAACTCGAGCCCCGAACGAGACCCTCCCGCGTAAAGTTTCGGCCGCTCTGGCCGGCCGCGGGCCGCTCGTAGAAGCAAACGCTGACTCGTGCACTAGAAATCTGCACAGGAGGCTAAGAAAGAAGCAGTTTTCAGATCCAGAAAGCTAGCAGAAATTTGTCTGAAGTTCGTCAGAAGAAATGAGCCGGTGAAGTTTGTGAGAAAATGTAACGGAGCTTACTTGTTTTTCTGAAAATTAAGACGAAAGTAGCCGGCGCAAAAATTTGAAAATTTTGACGAAAGTAGCCGGCGCAAAAATTTGAGTAGGCGGCGATTTTCGCCGGTAGCCGGCTTGTTTTGAGAAGGCTGGTGTGTGAGGGGTCAAAATGTCAGACACAGGAAATAGGGTGAACTTAAAAGTAGGTTGACAGCACGTGGGTGGGGGGCAGATTTACAGGCAGAATGTCAGTCAAAACACTTCTCAGAAGTCTGAAATCTCCAATTTCTTCATTGCAGTGGGCTAAAATTGTCAGATTCAATAAAGTTTTGTCAAGACAAATTCTTGCAGGGATGCTCTACTTGTATGATAATAATAATTGTCTTCCTTGTCTGCCTCTCCCAGTGCACAAGAAACCCTTGCAGGAAGTAGAGATAGCAGCGATCTGCCATGACGGTATGCAGGGCCTGACATACCTCCACAATAACAACAAGATCCACAGGGACGTCAAGGCGGGAAACATCCTACTGACAGAGGACGGCACGGTCAAGCTGGCAGACTTCGGCTCAGCTTCCATTGTCTCTCCTGCTAACTCCTTTGTGGGGACGCCATACTGGTAAGGGATAGTAGGGCTGCATACTGGTCCAGGTTTTCACTCGAAATAAGAAATTAGTGCCCAACAAAACTGACTATTAGGTTCCCAAGGCTGTATCAGCCTTGTCAAAAAAATTTAGAGTAGGTGGCTGATAAGAAAAAGTAGCAGGCGAGCCACGAAGTGGCTCGCAGGGGGAGGGTATGGGAGGGGGGTGGCCCCCCTCCCGTTGGGGGGGTCCGGGGGGCCTCCCCCGGAGGAAATCGTAAAAATTAGACCCCTAAACATCGTTTTTGGTACATTCTGAGCAGCTTTTATGGCAATCTTGTGGCTCCAAAATTTACTGTTCGTGCACAAATAATTCCGGAAAAAGGCTGTATTAAAATTGTTTGCCACTCCGATCGTATTACGCGCGGTCCTTGCGCCCGGCCACAAAATGCAGAAAAATAAAGAAAGCATATTTAAATGTCAATTTGATCGAAAACATAATCATTGGGATGTGAAAAAATGTCACAGTTTCGCTTTTTGGAAGTTTTGTTTCTGTTTTGACGGTTTAATTCTAGCGGGGTGCGATCCATAAATGCCCTATGGAAATTCACCCCGCGTCCCGGTACACTGACTTCCGGGTTCCTTGACAAGAAAATTACGAGAAAATGGCCAAAAATCGGCGTAGAGAAATATACATCTTCCCGAAAATTCTTTAATTATGTATTTCTTTAATAGGATGTTGCTTAGTGTAGTCGTAGAAAAAACGTAGAAAGCAGCGTAAATGTGTCTCTTCTTCACCGGCGAGAGCCTGCCGGCGAAGGAAAAAATCTTCCCGCGCTGCCGGCTGCTGGCCACATCGCTTATCCAATCAGAACGCAGGTCATGTGAGGTGAACCAATCAGAGCGTCGATCGCACGCTGCTACTTAATATTCATGACAAGATGGCGCCTGAAAACTCCTGTTTTTGTACAGCGATGCGGAGTGTGCGTGTTTTTATTCCGGGGTTTTCTTAGTTTTGACGCTGATTTTTGGCTAGCCGTGATTAAGCTACAAAGGCCACACTAGTGGAGACAACAGATGAGTGATCATTTTACGATCGACAAGAACTTTTGATGAATGAAACAGCTGTGAAATCTCACTGATGGCGATTTGTTTTTGAAAATTTGTCTCTGTGTATGAAAGATATGAACACGCTTCTATACATGTCTTGATATTTTTTGACGTGATTTGTACTAGTTATTTGTAGCAGGAATGTTACTAGTGCCGGGAGAAGTTGGGAAGGTAGCGGCTTGATAAATTTTCGTGAGCAACGAGTTTACGAAGCAAGTTCCGCCTAGCTCGAACGATACAGCTCCGCGGATACAACTCGAGCCCCGAACGAGACCCTCCCCCCGTAAAGTTTCGGCTGCTCTGGCCGGGCCGCGGGCCGCTCGTAGAAGCAAACGCTGACTCGTGCACTAGAAATCTGCACAGGAGGCTAAGAAAGAAGCAGTTTTCAGATCCAGAAAGCTAGCAGAAATTTGTCTGAAGTTCGTCAGAAGAAATGAGCCGGTGAAGTTTGTGAGAAAATGTAACGGAGCTTACTTGTTTTTCTGAAAATTTAGACCAAAGTAGCCGGCGCAAAAATTTGAGTAGGCGGCGATTTTCGCCGGTAGCCGGCTTGTTTTGAGAAGGCTGCTGTATTACTCTTTTGTTCTTGTGGTCAACTTGTTTTCTTTGCTTGAATCGCGTAAAATACCAAGGAAAATACAAGGAAACTTTGGCGCTGAGCTGAGCCGAGCCGCCATCTTGAATTTCTTGTTTATGCCCATAACCTCGCGAAAGTGGGGTTGTGTGGTGTAATGGCAGAGCATTCGGCTCGGAACCAAGAGGTCCCGGGTTTGAATCCTTCCAAGTCACCAACCTTGTGTCCTTGGAAGAGACACTTAACATGACTTTCCTCACTTTGCCCAGGTGAAAATGAGTATGCCAGAATGATCATTAACAAGATTGATCATTAACATGATTGTAGGCATTGAATGAAAACCTAGTGTTTCTGTACCGTTACACATGAACAGTATAGATCTCGAATAATGTCCCATCTACACTTGTGCAAATCGCAGTCTAGAGTCATACTGGTATCTCTTTTCTGTAAGTGTGGTACTGTGGTAGGGTCTTTAACATGCTCGAGGTGTGGCTCTCCTCAAACATGGTGTCTTTGCTTCACATCCCAGAGGATGTACCTAACTGAAGCTACTAAATGTAAATTCGAGGGGATTCATTCCTCAGCTAACCGACATCTTGCACACGCAGTCGTCCCTCAGTAAGACATCTGGAGCCGCATAGTTCCCGTTTAGAACTTTTATTCAGCCTGTCACACGACTGGTTTTGCCTGTGTGGCTTCTTCAAGTGTACAGAGGCTAAATGACACAAGTAACATGAAGTAACTGAAGCTACTAGTCACTCCTTTTCCTGAATCAAGTGAGAAAATAAGGTGTGTTTCCCTGGGGCACAACAATGGGGCCTGCCACCTGCATTCAGACCTAGAACCCTTTACCACAAGACCACCTTGCCACTGTTACGTCCTGAATATTACATTTAATGTATGATAAAAAGTGTACACAATTGAAACTGTACTAGAGATAAGCATGTGTTTTGTAACAGTATTGTGTACTGTTAACAACCTGAACGTGTCTTGTTCTACAGGATGGCACCTGAAGTAATTCTAGCCATGGACGAGGGACAGTATGATGGAAAAGTAGACGTTTGGTCTTTAGGAATCACTTGCATAGAATTAGGTGAGTTTCGGACAAATTACTAAGATGAAAAATATATTGTAAGGTTGAGCCATACACATTTCATTGCTGACAATGAGATACAGAAGTTTCTTGAATTACATGTAAGTGTTACGTTGTTTATTTATTATTATAGTTGCTGTCAAAGTGTCACAGGATTAAGTTTTGTGAAAGGTTGATACACTTAAAACCTTGCAGTCTCTGTTCTCTGTAAGTTTAAATAGAACAGTGCAGATACTATACATATTACTGTGTTAAGAACTGTATAGTGATTTGTGATACATTATTATCGTTTACGATTCTTGTATCCCAAATGATTTTTTGTATTCTTCCAGCGGAGAGAAAGCCGCCCTTGTTCAACATGAACGCCATGAGTGCCTTGTACCATATAGCACAAAATGATGCACCCTCTCTATCTTCCATTGAGTGGTAAGTACACAAACCATGGTCTCTCACAAAATGTCTTCTAGAACCTTAAAGGCATCCAGTGCAGTTTTTAAAGACAATACATTGTATTATAGTCATTTATCTACATAGTGAGTTGAAACCACACTATCCCAGTGTATATTGGCCGTCATGGAGCAAAAAAATTCCAAAAATTCTGACGGAAAATGGTTACTGGAAGGGCCCTGGGCTGAGTTTTAGGGTACCACCCAGAAAATAGAGGACTCATCTTGGGGCTTGTTTCTGCTGTTTTAAATGCCCAGAGTATGAAATGCTGACTCAAATGTGCCAATGTGAAGCAGTATGTGTCAATATCACAAAGATTGACTTATTGAGAATATTTCCAATTTTGCTGCCCTGAAATCGCATTGGATGCCTCTAAGTCTAAGCATTATGTTCAGTTTTTTGTCCCTTTGAAATTCTTGTTTAGAAACAGAAGAAACAATGTAATTTCTTAGATTTATCAAATTGTATATGCTATTTGAAAGGTAATTTTGATGATTGTAATTTTGCATTGGCAGATGTTAATGCTCTGAGTGCTATCTTCGTTGCATCTATACATGTAGCTTATAAAATCATTCTCTTGATGTTGTACAGAGCATGTTTTGCATATAGAATTATAATAAATAATATAGAAATTATGTTATAGGAATGGTTTAAGCTAAAGCAATCTGTTATCAGTTGTGTGTGCAGCAGAATCGTGATATTCCGTTGTTTATTCCTGATTTTTTCCCTATCCGTTCCAGGTCTGAGGAGTTTAGGAATTTTGTAGACGCTTGTTTACAGAAAAACCCTGTGGATAGACCTACAGCACAAGAGTTGTTAGGGGTAAGTTTGTTTGTTTGTTTGTTTGTTTAAGCGTTTGTTTACTCATGAAAGACTCAAATCGGCCTGCTGGCCTTTTTTTCATTGAGGAAGGAGTTCTGGGTCAGACAAAATATAATTAGATATAGGTTACAGCATTTTAAGTCCTAAAACATCCACAAAATCTCCAAAATCAGTAAAGTTGTAGTACAATGTATATTGCAGATAATTGCAATGGGGTAGAACTACATTTGTAGTGCTGTGTACCAGTTCGCTGGAACTAGTTCCGGACTTGTAAAAATGTTTAGGTTCATGTTCCCCAAAAAAACTGAACGTTAGGAACCAGTTTTAGAATACAAAAAAAAAATCATGTCACATTCCCCTTTTCGTTGTAAACCACCTAAAGCCTTCCATAGATCGAAAAACTTGCAAGTTGCAAAGTGTGAAGAAAGTGAAGAAAACATTGCCATTGGGCATTGTCATGTGTCAGCCTCCATAATTATGTGGCCATAGTTTCATCCAGAAAAGTTGTGCAAAAAATCTTGATATATTCCTTGTAAACCCTGATTGCACTGTGCACACTACAAAATTTTTATCTTCATGCAATTTTGTATATATCATGCATGGGTTTAGGTCCGGACTTATAATTCTGGACCTAAACCTAAACCTCTGGACTTGAATCTGGACCTGAACCTAAACATGAGTTTCGGTACATGGGTTTAGGTCCGGACTTATAATTCTGGACCTAAACCTAAACCTCTGGACTTGAATCTGGACCTGAACCTAAACATGAGTTTCGGTACACAACACTATATATAGGTAGAATTTCTAGTAAAACAGAGAAAACACACGACAAATGTTTAGAAAAATTGTTTTTAATTTCTTTAGAATGGTTCTTGACATCTGTGTGTAGTTAAGTGTTAAGAAAGAAAATTGTGAAAAAAAAAAGTTAAACTTTTTTGCACCACAAGAATAGACAGCTGTATGCTAAACGCATGCATTTTCCGTCACAGTCTTTAATTATTAATTGTTGCTCGGCCACTAATTGTTGGAATATCTCTGCCCCACATCTGCAGCATATATTTATCACGAGAGAACGTCCTAGGAATGTAATTATAGACTTGATAAATCGGACAAAGGACGCGGTCCGCGAACTGGACAACCTGCAATACCGCAAGATGAAGAAGATTCTGATGGTGGAGACCAAACCGGCGCGGGAAAACGGGCCTGCGGACGACCCCGCCGAGGAGGACACGGAAGAGGACTCGCAGGTACGTCCCAGCTGTTGTCATAATCATGGCCGACATAGAACAGGGGTGCCAGAGTATACAGTGCAATTCTATGGAATACAGTGCAATTTTACGGAATACAGTACAATCGTATTAGTATGCAGTGCAATTTTACGGAATACAGTGCAATAGTATTAGTATACTAGACATGTAATTTTACGGAATACAGTTCAATCGTATTAGTGTACAGTACAATTCTATGGAATACAGTGCAATAGTATTGTATTAGTATACAATGCAATTTTACTAGTAAAATTGCACTGTATACTTAGCAAATATACTAATACGATTACACTATATTCCGTAAAATTGCACTGTACACTAATACAGGACCATTGTACTGTATCCCGTATTATTGCACGGTTGTACTAGTAAAATTGCACCAGTTCAGTAAGATAATTCTTTCAATCAGTGACTATTAATTCCTAAGGTACATACCTCCGAATTTTCGACGACTAGTCAGTTCGTCTTGGTCACGGAATAATCCTAGTCTCGCAAGATAACGCGAGACTAGGACGAGACTTGCGTGGATCTTCTGCCCCCCTCTGCCTCCTTGCGGAGTAGAGGTAGGTAGGGCTTAGGCAGCTCCCAGCCTTCGTTGCGGTTCAGTCTCGTCCTAGTCTCGCGTTATCTTGCGAGACTAGGATTATTCCGTGACCAAGACGAACTGACTAGTCGTCGAAAATTCGGAGGTATGTACCTTAGGATTTAATAGTCACTGATTGTAAGAATTATCTTACTGAACTTGTACTATACGTGACTGATGAATCTCTTCAACGATAAAAATTGCACCGTATTCCATAAATTGCACTGTGTTCCGTGAAATTGCACTGTTTGCTCTGGCACTCCATTTTTTAGAGTCTCTTCTGTGACAAAAAAATCAGGCAAAATGTTTTTTTTTTTACATTTAATCAGATTTTTTTAAAATCTTCTTGTTCAAAGCACTACATGACTGTTGTGTTACAGATCTTGTTGGCTTTGTTTTTTTCTTTTGGAATCTTCAATTTGTGTTGTCTCATGTCCAGTTGCAAGTCTAGTTATTGAACAGAAGTTTTTGTTTACTAACATTTTGTTGATAATTTGTCATTCCATTGTTTGCCTCTGTCCGTACTTGCTGGTTATGTCTTGTCTGTCCTCTGCAAGCAAGGCTGCTAAAACAATGGGATTTCAAAAACAGGAACAGTTTTAAAGAAAAAAAAAACTGGAAGGGATACATGTACACATGTCATATGTACAGTTTATAGGGAAGTTTGAAAATTCGGCTTAGTCATAAGTAGTGCTGTGTACCGGTTTGCTGGACCGGTTCCGGATTTGTAAAAATGTTTAGGTTCAAGTCCAAAAAAAAAACTAAAAGTCAAGAACTGATTCTGGACTTAATAAATAAAAAAAAACATGTCACATACCCCTTTTCTTTCCAAACCACCTAAAACCTTCCATAGATAGCAAAATCTGTGCTGCAAAATGAAGAAAACATTGCCATCAGGCATCGTCAAGTGTCAGCCTCCATGTTATGTTGCGAAAGTTTTGCCCAGACAACATTGCAAGGTTGCCAACATGCAATTTTGTATATGCCATGGGTTTAGGTCCGGACTTACGAGTCCAGAACTGAACCTAAGAACCTCTGGACTTGAATCCTGACCTGAACCTAAATGTGGGTTTAGGTACACAGCACTAGTCATAAGCAAATTGTGGGTTATGTTGATCTATCGTTAAAAGCTGAGCAGACAAGGGAAGTTGTCATATTCTTAGAAGTCACTGATTCATCTAGGCATTTATTTTTGAGGGTTCTTGTAGCTGCTTTTCAACCTGATATTTGTATGATTTATGTACATTTTTATTTAAAAAATATTAGCAATATTTGATACTTATACTGTGGTAGGTTTAGAAAAGTTTTAAATAGTTAAGAATTCACATTCAAGAAGACTGGAAATTTTGTAGAGAAAACACCCCGGCCATAGCTACATTATAAAGCCTGGATGTAGTTCTGTTTGTGGCCACTAGGTGGCAGGCTTGGCTGAAATGCTTTTGCTTCTCTTTCCACTCAGCACTTCACCTTGATCTCCACCATCTTGAAAAAGGCAAGGCCTCCACTCTTGATGTTTAGTGCTGTTTGCCCCCCCTCCCCCTTTCCCCCTCCCCACACACATCTAATTGTCCATTAACAATCTATAAGACAAATTGTTACATCACCATAGTTTGATAATGAAATTCACAAATTTTTATGGAAAAGTTAAGAAACACACTGAAAAGGTCCAATTGTTCTATGTATTAAAACCAATATTTTGAGTCTTTCAGCTAATTCCATGTCTATAATATACCATATATTGTCCCCTTGTGAAATAAATAATCAAACAAACAAGCAATGTATAACACTATCTACATGTATTTGGTCATTCCTTTCTTGCTGCATTTTTGCTAGCATGGTGTTCCTAATCGAAGAAACCAATTTGAAAGTAGCTACTTTTTTCTTGTCAGTTTGGGATAGATGATAACTTTATTTAATGAATATCATGACCAAGTTTGTGACAAGCTTGCCACCATACTATAAGGTATGAGGTCACAGCAAGTAAATTTTATGGATGAAATCCTCTGTCGAAGCCAAATCGCAAGAATGGAAAAAAATTTGGAAAAGAATCTGGGACGTTTTACGACATTTTCGGTTCGTTTTTTGTGCCGATCCTTACCAGATGAGAACAATTTTTTTTTCTTGAAATCAGATTTTTTTTGTTTTTCAAATTTCCTTGTCATGCTGACCAGATGGGCACGAAAGTTCCTTTTTTTCCCTTCGAAATCAGCCGAAAGTCAATGCATGTGGATGTCATCTATAAAATTTACTTGCTGTGGCCTAATAGTAGAGAAAACACTTGAAAAAGTTGATACACAAAGCTACAAACAAACAATCAAAGAAACAAAACAAGTACAGTGGATGATTGACCTTCACTTGACCTTCACCCCCCTCCCCTTTGTTTCTTCGTGACCCAAATCCCAGGTTTCCAAGAAATGAAATTCTTGTAACTGCTCAACCATACATCATAGAAAGATGAAATAAAAACCATTTTAATAGTCAGAACTTGCCCTATCATATGACATAAAGAATCAATATCCTAGGACAAAAGATAATTTTTGACCTTCACCCCCCTCCCCACCCTAGGAGGGAGAGCCTTACAGTCGGTCGGGCACAGTGAACAGCACGACGAGTGGTCAGAGCTTCAGCCAGATGTCCAGTCAGAGCAGCAGCACCAACAGCCTGCCCGGGGCCGTGGGGATGGACACCAAGGACGAGGGGGCCTCCCCGCTCCTCTCCAGGGTCAGGAAGGTCAGAAATAGTCTTTTCTTTAGTTATTAATAATAATAATAATAATAATATACTGTTCTTGGTGGCAAATGAATACAGTTCTATAAACTGGTATTAAACTGTCATTGGCACACCAAATCAGTGCGTGACATCGATAGTCTTAAAAGTTCCGTTCCATCATTTAGTTATTCACATATATTTATTACCTTTGTCAGAAGGTTATGTGTTTAGGCACACCATACATAGGGGTTGATGAATTTTGAATCAGGTAAATCTTGGGAATTGTGCTTGTTTCTTCAGGATATTTGGTAGGTAGGATGAGGTTGGGGAAAGGAAGGTCAAGGTCAACTTGGATACTCTATCGGTTTAATAAAGTACTGCAGTGGGGTACATGGGTATGATATCTCGTGCTGTGAAGATGCCATGGTCTTTATTTTTGAGTGGGACATAGATGGTAGCCTACTAAGGGCAGTAAGCATCTGGCACGGTTTTCAGCAAAATAGCTGCTTTTTTGGAGCTGTATTTATCCAAAAACTATGAATTGATGTGTAATTTGTAAATAAGGTGAAGGCATCAAACAACTTACATGTATTGAGAGCCTGCCTTGCATCTAAAGTATACTAAAGTATCTTTCCCATATCTGTGTCATCCCCAGGGTTCCACTAGCAGCTCAGGGAGCCACCATAGAGAAGAAGAACCCATTAGACAACAGGAGCTCAGGCCGTTCAGGCCCCAGCCCCAACCCCCTCCCCCGCACCCCAAGGCCCCCACCCCCCACGACCCCTACCACCACCGGCACCCCAGGGAAAACTTTGCCACCATCAGAACGACGTCCATCGTGACCAGGCAACAGAAGGAACACCAGCACGAGAACGAGCTGCGCGAACAGATGTCTGGATACAAGCGCATGAGGCGGCAACACCAGAAACTTCTAGAGATCTTTGTCAAGAAACTAGAGTCGGAAATGGAAGAGCATAGGTACGCTGTTATAGCAATGTAGTATTTATGACTCAGCAACGATTGAAGTAAATTTTTTTTCTCAAGTTTCCCACTTGGCAGCCTAAGCCTAAAACCAGGTTGCCAATCAATGTTTCAGGCTCAGGGCTCGAAATATGTACTGGGTGCATGTGCACCTTAGTGCACCAAAATTTGGAGCTGTGCACCCAATTTTTTTCTGTGGGTGCACCAATGCACGCAAAAGTTTTCATAGGTTCAAGTATGTAAAGAAAGATGTTAAGTGTATTGTAGTATACAGCATATTCTTAACATCTAAGTGTTCGGTAAATGATGAAATCATTGTAACGGTTATAGTACTTTCCTTTAGAAATGAAACATCATTTATTTCTTGCTGACATTTTACTTATTTTATCTGATATGGACAGGTGCCCCCCCAAAAATTTTGTGCACCCAATTTTTTAGGTTGCATTAAAAAGGTTATACAAAAAAAAATATTAGAACTTGTGCCACATAAGTGTTGCACAGGAAACATAACTTGCGTGGCGACTGGCAAGAGTGGGTATTTTGGATGCTCAGTATGTTTTTTTGCACAATAATGACGTAATCCCAAGACTATAAAGTACTAAACTGGTTCACAGTTCGAACTGCGCATGTGCCATGTGATACAATGTGGGTTACTAAGTGTCATTCATTTTTTGACAAGATTTTTCTTTTGTGTTTTTTGCAGGTTAAAATTAGATAAGGAGTTAGAAAACCAGAGAATTACATTTGGTAGTGAGTTAGAGAAGATGAGGAAAAAGCACGCCGGAGAGCTAGACAGAAAGGTGAGCGATTGTTCCTGTTGGTAAATCATACCATAGTACACATAATAACATTTAAGGCCACACCAATTTGATTTGTTGGTTCTCGAATTTTTTTCAGGAAAAATATGAAGTGCCAGGGCGAAAAAAAAAATAACAACAGACCTTGGCATCGTACATGTAAATGCCCTAAATGCTATGATAGGAGCCAAAAAGTCAACATACTAGGCTGGTTTGTAATTTGAGCAATGAATTTAAAACTTATATTTTTAGTCAAACCACTGTATTGACAGATGGAAAAACTAACAAATCTGAAGAGAAGGGACTTCCCTCAACTGTTGGGGCCAAAATATTAGAATTTTGTAGTTGATTCTGAGGCTGAAATGTCTTTTTTTTTTTTGCAAAAAAAAATAAAAAATGAAGCGGGTGAATCCGTGAACCAACAAATTAAATTGGTGTGGCCTAAAGGCATTCATTTGCAAGTTTAAGGTGGCAAAACAAATAATATTCTGGATGAAGAAATCTGATACTGACATTTGCTGCCATTTCTAAGCACATTTTAGTCATCATTTCATACTTAAAGCATTTGAAATAGCCGCGAAACAAGGTACAATGTATATGTAAAGTGTCCCTTTGTTTTTTGGTACCACCAATAAATATACAAAATAAGCAGCCATTAAATTCCATCAGTAACATTGCATTTTTGCCTAACAGATATCAGAATGCTATGGATATTCAAGTTACTACATGATGTTGCTTTGGCTGTCTTCAATGCATGCATGTTGGATGTTGCTTGGACTTGATTGATATAAGTTCAGAATGACCTTGGACTTGTTTAACACAATCTGGGAATGACCTTTCCGCCCAGATCAAGAATGCAATAGCGGACGAGAAGAAGTTTGTGAAACAGATCCAGCAGCAACAGGAGACGGAGTTGAAGAGTTTCCAGGCCATGCAGCGCCAGGAGTACAAGTTCAACAAGGAGAGACTCAAAAAGGTGGGTCAACAACGCCCCTGCAGTTCCAAAATAATCTGATAGAGGGCATGTAAACTTATGTCGCATCTTCCTGTGCACAACAGATATGTACAACTAAAAAAAATGTGAGCATAGGAGTACAAGTTCAACAAGGAGAGACTCAAAAAGGTGGGTCAACATTGCCCCTGCAGTTCCAAAACAATCTGATAGAGGGTGCAAACTTATGTCGCTTTTCCTGTGCAAAAGGTTGGGCAACATTGCCCCTGCAGTTCCAAAACAATCTGATAGAGGGCGCAAACTTATGTCACTTCTTCCTGTGCAAAAGGTTGCATCTGGGATGGTCTCGCGTCACGAGCCGGTAGCCTCGGTTTGGAAAACCGCCTAATATGCCACCGCGGCTCGCGGCACTGGCACGAGAGGCGGTTCTATAATGCCGTCAAACCAAGATGGCGTCGACCACCCACGGGATTTTTTCCTGCTATTGACAGGATGTAGACTGTCAGTACATGGATGATGGATTATCCCCGCTACTGACATGCTGTACATAGCAAGAATATTTAGTTATGGAATCATAGAAACAAAACAATAAATGCCTGTATCACAATGCCCTGGTCTCCATACACGAGTTCGGCTAACAAGACCATCTGAGATAACATTAACGGAAGGGGTCCTTAGTGCCTAGTTGGGCTGGCCGGAGTCCAAAGTCCGGCATAGTTAAGTCATAATGGAAACTGCCACGAGAGGCTGAAATTCAAAATGCTGTCTATTTGGCCCTGGTCTCTATACCAGTTGGGCAAACAAGACCATCTGAGATATGTTTTACGGGAGGGGTCCTTAGTCGGGCTGGAGTCCTGGCATAGTTAAGTGTCATATTGAAAAACTGCCACGAGAGGCGGAAATTCAAAATGCTGTCTCTTTTCAAGGAGACAGACTTTCAGAATCGAACTTTTTTGCTTTACCAACTCCACAGTACCCGTACTGTTATATTTAATACCCATCTTAACACCCGTATGCTTAATTAAACCAAAGAGCCACGCCTCCAATGTCTCATAATGGAAAACTGCCACGAGAGGCGGAAATTCAAAACGCTGTCTCTTTTCAAGGAGACAGACTTTCAGAATCGAACTTTTTTGCTTTACCAACTCCACAGTACCCGTACTGTTATATTTGATACCCATCTTAACACCAGTGTGCTTAATTAGCCCAAAGAGCCACGCCTCCAATGTCTCATAATGGGAACTGCCACGAGAGGCGGAATTTAAAAACGCTGTCTCTTTTCAAGGAGAAAGACTTTTAGAATAGAACTTTTTGGCTTTTTCATTTCTACGGTACCCGCACTGTTATATCTGATACCCATCGTAACACCAGTGCTTAATTAACCCAAAGAGCCACGCCACAAATGTCTCATAATGGGAACTGCCACGAGAGGCGGAAATTAAAATGCTGGCTCTTTTTGTAACAAACGTTCTTTCTGTGTGGGTTAGGATTTGGGCTACAGTTAGGATTACGGTTTTAGAATAGAGGAATATGGTTTTTTTTTCAACTCCATCTTACCCGTACTGTTGTATCCGATACCCATCTTCAGTGTGCATAATTAATCCAAAGGGCGTTATGCAAAGCACATTTACATTGACCGGGAGAGGACCCCTACCTAATCACTAACTTCGGCCAAGTTATACTGTATCATATCTGCTTTCCACGTACATGGGC
The DNA here is from genome assembly GCF_001625305.1 of Branchiostoma belcheri. NCBI lineage: Eukaryota > Metazoa > Chordata > Leptocardii > Amphioxiformes > Branchiostomatidae > Branchiostoma > Branchiostoma belcheri. The sequence goes on along the minus strand of NW_017802379.1, from coordinate 8,312,589 downwards.
ATGCATACTGAAAGAAAGGAAGCACATGGTTTGTGTTTTCCACGGCCTTTTCAGAATGATATTCTCCGTACTTTTCCATGATGACTGGCGAGTTTCCTTTCAAGTTTCAATAAGAAAAAGTACAAACGACGAAGAATTGCACGAACAGTATGTTGTTCTGACCAGATGCCGGTACCTGTTGTATTCGGGGATGGCGTTTTTCAATTGTGAATGCATTTGCTCTTCCACTGTGTAGGGGGTAGGACTCCCACCAGCAACACATCTGGTATGAATTAAGATCAATAAAGGACAGGGACCCACATCCATGAATCAGTCTCTGAGTCTGTGGACATCCTTCTATCAGCCTTCAGTATATATAACAGCGGTGAACAGACTCTACAATCATCATCGCCAAAAAGGAGGAATGCTTCTATAACGTTATCTCTTATAACGTTGTATCTAAAACCAGAAGTAATGATGCATGGCCCAAGGTCATCCACCAAAAGGCCAACCAACATTGATCTTTATCTTCCACCGGTCTACCTACACTATTAGAATCCATCGACGACAGAACGACAATGCATGTACCTTCATTTTGGAGGCTATACTAGTAGAAAAAATAATCTCCTAATATATATATATATATATATATATATATATATATATATATATATATATATATATACAGTATCTGTATGTTTTGCCGTAACTCCGCTTTGAGTGAAACAGTATACTCGTATTTCAAGTATTTAATAAATTTCCAACGACACTTTAGTTTGTCGCCAGAGAATGAAAGAAGACGGTGACCCCAAGCAAAGTTTTATGTCCCCCATCTCTTCAATGTGACATTCCAATTTCCGGTGGCACGAGCGGCGGTGCCACGTGCCGCGGTGCCACGAGCGGCGGTTCTCTCGGCTCGAGCTCATCCCTACTCAAAGGTTGGTCAACATTGCCCCTGCAGTTCCAAAACAATCTGATAGAGGGTGCAAACTTATGTCGCTCTTCCTGTGTACAACTAAAAAAATGTGAACATAGCTTGTCCAGAACACAAGTTAGAAAACTGGAGCTTCTGTTGCAGTAACAAGGAAAGCTGCCAGAAGGTCCAAAATCTAATTTCTTCAACTTGACGTCACCTTTTTTAGTAGGTAGGAAATTCAGGGGGACTTTTCCGGATCCAAAACTGGGACGTGTCCCTGATAAACAAAAGAAGATCTGACATTCTGTTGTTGATAATTTTTCTATTGTCCCAAGAATGTCCCAAAGTGTGTTTTTAATAGTCCCAGGCTAAATTTTAGTGGTCAGTGGTCATCGGGAAACCGTTAATTTCGAGCCCTGCTAACCAAATTGTGTGCTATGCTTCCCACAGGAGATGGGTGACGACACGCCCAAGAAGGAACAGCGGGAGTCTCTGCGGAGTCAGAAGGAGAACCTGCAGCAGCTGCACGTCGAGGCCGAGATGTCCCTCGTACGCAGGCAGCGCGAGTTCCTGGAGATCGAAGTCCGCAAGTTCCGCCGGAGAAAGCTGCTGAAAAGACACCTCCTGGAGACGGACTTTTTAAAAGAGGTGAGTTGAAAACATGAAACTCTTTCTATACTCTAGAGAAATAACATTTTCAAAGCAAATGCATTATGTTTTCCTTCGGATATGGTCTGCTCTGCTAATTCTTACTCAAACACATTCACATACATGTAACGTTACTTAACTAGTAACGTTATATGGTGACAGGAGTCAAAAGTCCAGAACATTATGTAACCCAACACCAGTTACCATGGTGACAGACATCAACAAATCAGATCATTGGTCTGGTCAGAGGTCACTGTTTGGAGAAGAAGAAGAGGAAGAAGAAGAAACTGAGCAAAAACAATATGTTTTCCTTCAGTAATATGTTTTCCTCCGGTAATATGTTTTCCTTCGGTAATATGTTTTCCTTTCTTTGCTATTTAATGAGTTGAACAAGCACCAGACTCACATGAAATAGGTGTTAGTAGTAAAGTGCCTTTCTCAAGGGCATAACACTGGGGTCTGCCAGGGATACGAACCCAGGACCTTTAGATCCTAACATCTCACCTTTCTGTACCTCCGTCAGGAATTGAACAAGCGCCAGACTCACATGGAGTTGGGATTGGAACCCATAACCTTTAGATCCTAACATCTCACCTTTTCTGTACCTCCATCAGGAATTGAACAAGCGCCAGACTCACATGGAGTTGGAGCACGCTTTAATGCTGCGTCACCATGAGGCTACGCAGGATCTGGAGTACAAGCACCTTGCCCAGATCCATCGCATGAGGATAGATCAGATGAAAAAGCAGCACCAGACCGAGCTGTCCAACCAGATGGAGTACAACAAGCGGGCCGAGCGCGAGCTGCGGAAAAAGCACCTCCTGGAGCTCAAGCAGCAACCCAAGAGCCTTAAGGTCTCGTCTTCACTATCTCTGTCTCCTTAAACTCTCTTCACTCACGCCATGCCGGTGTCTTACAGCTTACTTTCTTCTCAATGTTTTTGTTGTCGCTGTTACCAGAAGTGTTGTAGTGTCACTGCTTCATACATTTTGCATCTTGCTATCGTTATGATATAACTTCTGTGGTCAGATGGGCTAAAATGTAACTCAGATGTTATTCTCTATTGGAAATAAAAGCAACTATTTAATATTGGAGTTTTCTTTCACACAACCAGTTTAGTCTCTTGCGTTCCAATGTCTCAAAGGAAGGTGTCTGATAGGTACTGAAATGTAAGTAGGTGAGAGACATTACTAGTTGTGTAAAAGTACTTCAATACCCTACATGAATGTTCTATTTCTATCAACCTGATGAAATTCTTTTCAAAAAGCATGCACTGTGTAAAACATCAACCAACTTATCATAGCAAAGACATGTCTTTTTTCTGGTAAAAGGGGTGGAAAACTTAAAGAATGTAGTAGTAAAATTGTAAAACAGTCTATCCATATGGCCACAGTGCATGGAAAGTCATTTATCCATAAAACACCATCCATACGTCCATTTTAAACTCAAGCTTTGCGGAAAACTCATGGAATGCAACTGTACGTTTTCTCATTTTTGCCCACAAGCAGCAAGCAATGTTTTCTTTCTTCACCAGTTTTTGTGCATGAGTTGTGACGACACACTCAATTCTTCTCATGAACTTTCGCGGTGTGTTTTTTTGACATGGTAAAAATTTCTGACAAAACATTTGTAGAACTTACTCTACACGTCTATACAAGAAAAGAAAAAGAAAATCCTTAAAATCTTTCCCTCTCATACTTTGTCTCTTTGACATGTTCCATCATATTTCTTAGAAGATTTTGTAGAGATGACCTCGATGAATGATTATTGCTTGTTGTATTATCTCTTCTGTTGTGCTTTCTTGGTCATGTGACGTGTCACAATGCACTTGTAAGTGAAGTGAACTCACTATGGTTGTTTGATTTTGTCTTCGAAATGGCAGCCGGACAAGAAGTATTCGTAAACCTGTCTACGTACATAACTACATTTTAAAACCTTCCTTCAAAAAATGCTGTATCTGCATCTAGGATTGCAATTCTGTGAAGGTGTACATTGGAAGACATGTATATTAGGCTATTCCTGGACTCACCAATAATTTAACCTTTAGCACACTGAAGTACATGTTTGGCCACCAGTTCTCTATTAGTTATGGGGTGGGAGAAGGTTCATAGAAAAATTAATGGTAAATTTTGTCCCATAACATTTTAACCTTGTATGTGGAATTTTAGCATATATCATAGCAGGATTCAAAATCCAGGAGCTTGAAAATTTTCTCCATGACGTAACATTGAAAATACCTGCAACAGTCAATGCAGCAAAGTCATACACATAGAATCAGTGCAGTTTGACATCAGAAATACATCTACTTGCACAGCTCCAGTTTTACCTGCACTAATCTGGATATGCAGGTGGATTTCCAGCCCTGCATCCATGCATTTTGCATGGTTTGACGGCATTTTATGTTTTGTTTTGGACATACGTGCACAGGAGTATAAGAGTGCCTGGGTTGTACCTATACTTCCTGTCCAGCTGCCATGTTTTCCATTTTCCCATACCTCATTCATGAGTTCTGAAGAGAGCAGAGTACAAGTGCATGCCTTTTCCCACTGGGTCTCTGGGTCAGAAACTTTTTTCTGTCCTCTCATTTTGTGTGGTGCTAAATTTGCATGTCCAAACTCTCTCACATTTTCTTTCCTTTTAGAATATAGAGGATCTTAAAACTTGCATGGTTGCTGGACTTTCTGTCCATGTAATTTTAGCTCTAAATCATGTGTTTTTGATACCTCTTTATAATTTATGAGAGCAAGAATTTGGTGTGAGAAACACTGCTGGTGCATGGAGTTGTGTCTGTACTCACATGCCCCCTACTGTCTCCCACCAACACTGCAGGCCAAGGAGTCCCAGATTAAGAAACAGTTTCATGACACCTGTAAAATCCAAACCAAGCAGTACAAGCACCTGCGGCAGCACCTGCTGGAGACCACGCCCAAGGACCAGCAGAAGGCTGTCATCAAACGGCTGAAGGAGGAGCAGATGCGCAAGATGGCCATCCTGGGGGAGCAGTACGATCAGAGCATTAGTGAGATGCTGCAGACCCAACATGTGAGTTCTAGTGGGGGAGGGGGGCGGGTGTAGAGACGGTATTGTTGTGGCCGCACAACACAGTATTTATGGGCGAACCCCGTAGTCAAAAGTAGTCCGGGCACAAAGTAGTGCTGCACAATACTAGAGAAGGGTGCAGAGATTGTTCTGTGCATGGTATCGAGATAGAACCTGTGTTAAATGTTAGAGGAATACGTCAGTTTTGAGACTGTAAAAGTTGAATTATGGTGCGTGTTCAGTCGGCGTAGATTTGCGCTTGGATACTTGTCCCGCCTAGTACTGTGCATCAGCTGCAGTTCCATGACCTCCGCAGTGGCGCTAATAAAAGAGGGCATGAGAAGAGAACTAGCCGGCAAATCTAAGGTCATTTTCACATATTTTGGACACTATACCCTGAAATTAAACATACCCAAATTCTGAACCTTGCTTGTGCACCCTACTATGATTTTCAGTGAGTCGAAGTGAGTCACTTTGGGGTCCTTAACTATAGAAATCCCCATAGGGATAATACTGTGTTGTGCCGCCTTGTTAGGGGGCGCTCATGCACAGTTCAGCAGGAGGAATTGTAACATAACTTGCAAGTGTCGTTGCCCATTGAAGTGTCAAACTGAATGCTTTTTTTTACCTCCATGAAAAATGGTACAAAATGTAATTTTTTTGGTCTGTGTGTTTGAGTGTGTGTGTGTGTGTGTGTGTGTGTGTTTCTGCATATTTCTGGTCAGCATAACTTGAGAAGGCCTGGATAGATTTTCAAATTTGGTAGGTTTGTAAGTCTTCAGAAGATGAAGATGAAGGTCAAATGTGGGCCTCCTGGTGGCTGATGTTGGTACTGCAGCAGAACTTCTGGTTTTTGTATCTTTTGTTCTTGACATGCTAATGCCATGACATGACATGCTAAATTTGTCTGGATATTTTTTACTTTAGATTCGTCTTGACGAGACTCAGGAAGCGGAGGTTCGTGCCCTGAAACAGCAGCTGCAGGCTGAGCTGGAGCTGTTGAACGCGTACCAGAGCCGCGTCAAGATGCAGACAGAAGCCCAGCACGATCGCGAGATGAAGGACCTGGAGCAGAAGGTGTCCCTCAGGAGGGCCCTTCTAGAACAGAAGGTCAGTCCTCAACTTTGTCTTTCATGGGGGCCTACATGCCCTTTTCCGTAGAGCATAATCGGCGATTTTAATTCTACGTAGAGCATAGTTTTTTATATAGAGTGCAATGCCAGTTTTAATTCTACGTAATGCGTTGTAGCCACTTGGAATTTATCATAAAGCGTAATCGCTACAGTAGCATAATACGTAGCTGGATCTCAAAATTTAGCGTAGAGCGTTGTCGGGTTCCCCCATGCAGGCTCTCTTTCATTCTTAACACTTCTGTTGGTTGACTGGCGGTCAAAATAGACACAGCAAATCAGGCTCAGGAAATAGGATGGGGTGAATGAAAGGTCACGAAAACCCAAAGGGTTTCCTGGAAGTCTCAAATCGTTTTCTGTACACCTGTAGTGTAAACCTGTGTGACACCTGTACTGTAAACCTGTGACACCTGTACACCTGTTTCACACCTGTACTTTCACCTGTTGCAGATGGAGGAGGAAGCCTTGCGGTTGCAGCAGGAGCGTCAGGAGATGATGCGCTCGCTGCACGAACGCCAGGCGCGGGAGCTGGAGGAGTTTGACCAGGAGACCATGCGGATGGGCCTGAGTGCAATGGTTCTGGGCGACATGTCTGGGGACCCGGGACTCCTGGGTGACGGTGCCATAGGGGGAGCGCAGGGCGGCGCGGGAGACGGGCGTGTCGGCCCCCGCAGCTCTAGTCTTCTGTCGGGGCTGGGCTATGGGTCTTAGTCGTCGGAAACTTTCAATCCTCCACTCAGGCATGCCCATTCTGTACATCTTCTCCTCAAGAAGCCTGGGGAGGGGGGAACTTCCTAAAAACGTGTACAAACTGTGAGGGCAGCCATCGAATGCTTCCATGGGGCTCCTCTCCACGTCTTCTTGTATCCCATAGTTTGCACTCTAGCTCCTCCTGGCCTCTTCAAGGGCTGGAAGGGACTTTTTAATTCTAGATCGTTTTTTCTCACCTGGAGCCAAGGAGGCATGTTCTAGTGCCCAGCGATCACTGCAGTATTGTACAAAGGACAGACACAAAGAAAAACCCTTCATTGTGACGATAATACTACATGTACAGAACACGTACAATGTGGTTCTTTACATAGCCATGTGATATTCTCTTAGGCTCTTGCAATATTGTGTATAAAGATGCATACGAGACTTTCTACAATTTTGCGTTAAGGAAAAACCTACTACTCCCCTTGTTGTTCACTTTTCAAGATGTCGAGAGACGAATTGGTAGGGGGATTAAATAAGACCACATGCTAGAGTCATATTTTTGGTACTTGTTCTGATGGGGAAAGACAAAAAAGGACGTTGATGGCATTACAGTCCAGTGTTACCGTGTCTAGTGCTTTTTACGATGGCAAAACCTCACCGTTGTGGCGTAGTAGTCTCAACGAATGGCATGATCACACCCCCTTGTAATGTAATGTAAAGTAGCCTAACCGACCGCATGAGAGAAAATTTTTGTAATTAAAGGGTTATATCGTTTTTTATTCTATCATTAATGTTATTTTTAAAAATGATAAACTGTTAAGAAAATTATTTAACAAGTTGGGGTATTTCCAATGTTTCTGTTATTCATTCACAATTGTATGTACAAAAAATTTGCCTCTGTATGGAGAGAGAAAAATCAGTGTTCTGTAACGAACTTATGAAGTCGTACATGAAAAGTTGTTTAAGAAGTAGAGAAACACTTTCAAACTTTAGCTAAGGAGAGAGAGAAAGAGAGATGTTTTTTGAAGTCTAGCCTAACTCTTGGTACTGTAACATTTGGTAGCTTTTCATGTTCTACTGGCTAGGGAGTTTGTACAGAAAAAAATATTAATCTTAAGTAATTCCAAGCTGCTAACAGAAATTGCGTGCAAATGTTTTCCTTTTTTCTTTCCTTGGGTTTTTCTGGTGTTTTTTTTAAGAAAGAAAGAATTAGCGACCGAGATAAAAAGAGAAAAACTAATTGATTTTTACCACCCTCATGTACACTTCAGTCACAGGATCAATAAATGCTGGGTATCTGTTTTTATACACATCTGAGTCTCGTGGTTTTCATTCCTTGTACAAAGACGTTTTGAAAGCTGGAAGATCTCTTCATCCTGTGAAAATTACAGTACAGTATGTATCATCATGCTGTGACAATGTCTTTTGTTAGCCTCCTTCGCAGACTTGTTGGGTGGCGGCATTATTTTCTCGGTGAGCAACGCGACTAATATGCAGTGGAGGGACAATTTTGCCGCCGAGGGAGTTTTTGCCATGGGGAGAAGGTTTCCCGCTCTCTTTTGTAGATGTCAATGCAAAAAAGAGGCGATGAATTTCAAGGATGCAATCTCCCAGAGCTTTTGCATTGTACTGTCAGGGCGGTTGATAGCCCTCGATAAGTACATCGACAAAACATATTATAATAATGCTTGTGCAAAGCATGCAATATATACAGTAGTGCATAGCACTTTCTTGTTCAAGGTCACAGTTGGGTTTTTAAGGATGGCAGTTTTCAAATGTTGTTTGAAAAGATGTTGCCTAAGGACAAAGTTCTGATGCAACGTTGACCAATCATCTAACAAAATCCGTGACAATATGAGTTTCTTTCAGGTTCTGCTGATGATGTCCACTATCTCCTGTTTAACTTCTCTCTTCATGAGATTCTCAATCTTCTCATTGTAATTAATCTTCCAATACTACATGGTCAACATACATGTAGACATCTGTTTTGTTCATTGGCTATTGCATCCACTCTCTCATTGGTTAAACTGCTAATTGCCATTCTCTCATTGGTTGAACTGACAATTGTGATCGGCATTAAGGAATGGGGGTTGTGATTGGTCAACAATAATAATCTAGCTATAGGATAATGTTGGATGATGATACAAAACAAACACAACAGACAATGCAGGACCAGTCCGGTAACTTTATTGTTACTTAAGCCTGAGCAGCTTGCCAAGCATCAAGCATTTTCCCTCCAACATGACCATTCATTTAACACTATAGAACAAAAATATCTCAACTTCAGTACCCATTCATATCTGGATACTTCTAAATTCATTCATAAATTCTTCATGTTATCATTTTACCCCTGAAATACTTCTAGGTTAGGCAGCCATTAATAACTCTGCCATATATTCCATTTTTTTTGTTTCTGTACACTAACAAACTATCATTAAAGCCTGGGTTAAAGCTCTGACAATACACAAATTCCTAGGCACCAATTCATCTAACCATAGAGGCAGAATGGCTCTATTTGTACAACATTGCATCTTGGTATCCAAGTCATTCTCTACTTATTAACATGACCTAATGGAAAACAATTGCTGCCTGGCTGCCTAACCTTACAGCTACATGGGGGATTTTAATAATAAATTCAACCCTTTTTCAACCAGTCTTTCACATGTAATACACATCATTTTAGTTTCCTGTGGCCTTAAAAATGTATTCATCTTCATTGACGTGCCATTTCCATTTAATAGCTTTTGGTAACATTCAAACTGTTGAGCAAGCACCATTTGAAAATAACAGCTGGCCTGTATCATAACTACAGCCCCCTCCTAACCATTTTAAGGCGTAGACTTGAGCCATAACGGATAACATTTCTCTTCTTGGTTTACATATGGTTAATAATATGTAAATGTCCCGTTTTGCCCATTCAAATTAGTGTAGTTTTTCCCTTTTGATAAAAACCTCGGGTTGCGCGGCACAAACTTTCTTTTGAAATGCAGTTTAAACTAAGGAAGTCACTTTTTCAAACCTGAGAATTGAACATACAACTTTCTTAAAGCAAAATGGTTTGACTGTAGTACACTAAGGCATAGACTCCCTCACAAACTTGTGTGCTGTTCTGTCTAAGTAATAAGTAAATGCCAGGTTCGAAAATTACCAAAACAGAACTTTTACTGGGCCTTAGGTTCTTTCTAATGGGTTTCGCTGGACAAAAGATTTCTTTTTGCTGGTAATGACGAAATGGGGGAGAGGGGTGATCGTACAAGTAACAAACGTTATTTGTTCCTTTTCTTTGGTTTCTGGGCAAGACATACAACAATTTCACCTGATACAGCTTATACAATATGAAATGCCTTGAGGATTTTCGGTCATTTTTATTCGGGACAGTCTTAACCGCATCTTTCCAAAAGATGTTGCTAACCCTCTCCCTGCTGCCTAACTCTGTAACCAATACAGATCTGGTCTGGTGCCAAAAGGCTACTTTAGCATGGAGAAGGTTAACTTTTTAACATATTAGACTAAGGGTGGAAGGGTCCAGACTGCTATGATTGGAATGTCACACTAACAAGTATCAGTACTTCTTGACATTGTAGCAGCGGCGTCATGTAATCAACACTGTAGCTCATTTCTCTAGTCTTACAAGAGCACATGGAACTCAAAAGCAGCTTTTTGTACAAGGATGTACAACTGTTACCGTAGCTCAAGTACTGCCAAAAGACATTCTTTTTGTTCCTGCTTACTAGTATATCTTTATCATCCTTTTGCTGCCGTGTAGCCAATAAGACGGTTCACAGTTAGAACTGCGCGTCAGATCATACAGAGGAACAGGCCCCCAACTTGTGAACAGTTCCAGATCATGTACGGATGTGTTTTGTTTATGTCTCAGGAGCCTCCAACTTGAACATATTACCAACATTGCATGGCTGAGTTTTCAATGTTCAAACCATGAACGTTAACTGGCTTATAGACATACATTGTACGCGCAAGTCCATTCAAGGCTGGGGGGGGGGGAGGTTGGGGCTATCTGCCTTTCAAATTCTTTTACAACTGTGAAAAGGTTCATAGTTTACTCAGTGCAATTTCTTCACTTTTTCTTGCTATATCAATGACTTCTTTTCCTTGTTCACACTTGTCCAAAATACCCCTTGCTGCCATTTTCCTATTGATTGAGGAAATAATTGCCAATTGCAGCCCTGGTCACTTTTCACAAGGGGCAAAACACCAAGCGACGACTTTCTTCCCAACATACATAATATGTAACGTCGGAGCCTAGACATTTGGCACAATCTAAAGGCAGAACAGGATAGTTTTTCTTGTTTATATCTACAAAGGATGCCTGAGATTTCTGGATTGTGGAAAGAAAAGCGGTAAAAGCTTTATACTTGAGGGATTCATACAGTACTTAACATCATTTTCTTATGTCTAGAATACATAAGACCCTTCACCTGTTACAAATGCTGAAATGATACATTGTGACCCTGAAATATATAACTTTTTTTTTAACTTAAAGTTAAATCAATCTCAATGTGAATTCCATAATTACAGAAGTTGTATTGACATACATGTAAGCTACATGGTATTATGTTTATTCTAACTTTTCCTTCAGAATTGGACAAATTATTTGCTGAAAAATAATCATAACGAGCTTTGTAAGAATTGCTTTTCTACGGTTTGGACATGGATTTCTAGGAATTGGGCCTACTCGTCACTGACAAATTCTCATTGTCCTCAAGTACATGTAAATGTAAAGAAGAAATTATAGTATTCTGATCCATTTTGTGCCCAATGAAAAGGAAAAATTTGTAGTATAACACTGACCCTGTTGATTTATCATTAAAATTATTAACATTTACTTTCAGTTTTTAAATTAAATTCATGGAACATGCATCTCCCATTAGTAAAGCTGTACATTTTGTCTCTATGTGAACTAAAAACAAATTCTAAAGAAAAATACAGCTTGCATCCCAGACCACTACATTATAGCGTACATGTCAAGTTGCCAGTATCTCTTTGCAAGTTTTACATGTGTTCTATTTCTTCCTTTATCTCCCTTAAAATTGTCACAGTTTTTCTTTGTGTTATATCTATCATTGCAATGCCCAAAAACAAGGTACGTGTACTGGATTCATAGTTTTAAGTTAGAACATTTTCAAGATTTGACTTGACAGGTGATGGGAATTTTCATTTTGTGTTGAGCACAAATGTACGTAGGAGACAGAATGAAAGTTTTTGGGCTTCAGAAATTTCCGAAGAGATTTCTTTTCAAAAAAGATCAGGAAACTTGACATGTACCCTACATACCAAAGCCCCAGGTTCTGCAACAGTCCCTCTATGTCCAATCACACTTGGATCGCTTGCACGTGGTGTAGAAACCTTAGCTGCTCCAGAAGACCAAAACCCACAGCAACATTAGGCAAGGGAATCGAACTAACTCCTTTGTGCCATCTCCTTTAAGCACAGCCCGTAACCACTCCGTAGTCTCAATTACGACAATCCGCATCCAAACAGAACCGACTTCCTCGTGAAGGATTTAAAAAGTATGCACACATTACCTCAAAGCAGGGATGGCAGTGGGATTGAAACTGGGCATGAATATTTACAATACGTAAGTCGGATCTGCTTGGAAGCGGACCGGTGTACTCAAGTCTAGGGAGCGGCGGGCTTGCCGTTATCATCCACCAATGAAGCGTGGAGAAATCTTCTGTTAATTGCTGGCAGCTGACGCAGCTATCGGTTGTTCCGTCTGGAAATCTGACAACGTCTTGGTGTCTTCTTCCTCCTCTTCTTCCTCCAAGGAGATTTCGAACACCTGCTCGGTGGTCGTTGTGACCAGCTTGTCGTAACAGGGCAAGCAGACGCGGACTGGGTCGAAGAGTTGTTCCGTGGGGATGGAGATCTTCTTCTCCGAACAGATGTCACAGAACACATGTCCACAGCTCCTGTAGGAATCACACATGGATGGCTTTAGATAAAAGACATCTACCTGTACATTGTACCAGTCCTGTAGTATTGGGTGTAAGACAGAGAAGACAACATGTACAGTTCAAATACAAGTTCATTGTACTAATAAAATTCCACAAGCTCTTTTCGCAACGTACAACATACAGCGAACCATTGGCTTGACATCCTGTCCTAAAGACTGAGACCCTTCCCAGTAACGTAAAGGTTGCAGGCCATGCAGTGTAATTATAAGCATATACTTTGCATATTCATGTCCTTATTTGCATATTCGAGTCCTTATTTGCATGTTGGTGAGCGGTTACCTGCAGTGGTGTTTCCTGCGAGCCATCCAGAACTCCAGGTTGCAGCCCATGCAGCGGTTGACGGCGTGGTCAGGCACCCACAGGGTCACGCTGGCGTCGCGCTCCTCCACCTGCTCCCACGACACGTCCGACATCTCCGTGCTGCAGTTGGACAGCGAGGGCTGCTCCTCGCTGCGTTCAGAGTCGGGCAACGACAGCTACAATGTAACGACGAGTCTGTTAGCTCTACATACATCAGCAACATCTAGACCAGCTGCAGCAGAGTGCCACATAATCATTACCTTTTATCACCAGAGTTGGAGTTCAGATTTGGGCAACGAAAGCTGTTATGTAACAATGAGTTTGTAACTCAAAGATATTCTGTAACTTCAGCAACATATAGACCAGTTACAGCAGTTGTATTGAACCCAATTGTTTTCACCAGTGTTTGTTGGTAAGAAACCTAAAAAAATTATCAAAATATATTCTTTAAAATCTCTAACACAGACTTCCTCAAAACGTAACTCAAAGATATTCTAATCCCTCGTAACCTTTCAAGTGTTCGTTAGTTCATAGTTCATGTACACACAAGGTATTATAGTGTAGTTATGATAAAAATGGAGGTTCCATGTTTGGGAGAGCCATACCCCACGCACGTTAAAGATCTGAACCCACTGCACTTGGAAGGTGTGAGTTGGAACCACTCACACCTTCCCGGTGTGAGTGGTTCAAACCTTACAGTCCGGTCTTACGCAGCTTGTACATGTACGTACATGTACAAAACTGGTGTGTTACGCCTAGAGGCTGTTTACCGGTTATGCGAAACAAACAAACATAAAAAATGTCAGTAGAGCTTACCTCTTCGTCACACCCCTCTCCGTTCAGTACTGAGGAGGGACAGGCTCCGCCCTTCTGGTACTGGTGGATAACTTTCATGGCTGTCTGCAGCTGACGACGCAGAGCCTCCACCTCACCCTATAGGCCATACAGTAAGTTAAAAAACAATAAATTTACGGCTCTCGGTGGCAAATGTGCTGATGTTGACACATTGGTGCACACTTTGTGTTTTGGGCACACAGACCGATTAGCCTAAGAGGCTCGGTGGGCATCACTCTACTGTACAGGGAGGGAAGTTGTGTAAAGTGCCTTTCCCAAGGGCACAACATAAGTAATGACCAATCACTTCAAAACATAATCTTGCAAGAGGTACGATTACAGACAAGTCACCTTACATGTATTCCTTATTTAAACTTAATAGAGATACGACAATGGTCATTGAAAATTTGATCTTTGTGTAATCTTTGTGTTGGAATAAAGTTTTACTATACAAAGCAATCACTGTCAGACCGACTTAAAGCAATACCTTCATACATGTACATGGAAGTAATAAAACAAAGCCCACCTTGTGACCCACATCTATCTGGTGAAGTCTCTGCTGGACCACATCCCTGATCGTTGTCAGTCCGTCCACGTCCAGATGACGGCTCAGCGTGTTCATGTTGGGACTGACGGCCGACTCCTCTGGGATGCCCTCAGCCTTGCCCCTCTCCCCTACCCCATTGGGAACGGCCCCCCCTGGGCTGACGGGGGTGGGCAGCCTACAGCCTTGGTCAGGAGTGGTTGTGGCAGGTTGTAAGCTGCGCGTCATGTCTTTGTGTTGTTGTGCGTGGCCCCCGAGACTCCCGTTTGGGTAGAATATTGCAGATTTGCTGGCGAGATGTAGACACTTGCTGCAGGTATGCATGCACACGCTCCCATTCACAGGGTTGCTAGGCTTACTAGGCGCTGCAGCGGTACCGGGGGAGAGTCTGGAGTTCTCTGTTCCCCGTCGCACGTGGTTCTTCATCGCCAACGGACACACCCCGTTTATGCCAGGCTTCTTCTTTTCGTGGGACTCGTCGACAAAAGAGTTGCTAATGTCACTAGTGCTCGTGCTAACACTGGAGCTGTGTTCTAGTTTTAGCGCTGGGATTTCTTCTTCTGTACCATTTTGCTTAGCAGCAGGATTGCCGTGCCCATTGCACATTGTTTCCGTACCCTCGCACCCGCTGATACCATTGCAGTGGGAACTAGGCGGGGACGGTGGTCTTTCTTTACATTCCACATTCTCTGCAGTTATTGTCTCTGTCGAACTCTCCATACGATCTTTCTGGTTCAAGTCTTCATTTGTTGCTACACTACTGTTGACGGTTGTTTCTTCTGGACACTCTTCACTACTAACTCCATTTGTAAAAGCTTCAGTTATCTGCCCAACTGGGCTGCCAGGGGGTGTTTCTACCTCGTCAGGGGGGCGCGTCTCTTTCTTGTGGAATGCTACGGTGTCTTCATGAATGGATACGCCGTGAGCCGACACGTTTGATTCGTCCATGATTCCGTTGATCTCTGAATCGGTCAGTTCGCTGTTGTAGTCGGCGTGGTTGGCGCTTGGATCCGGGATGAGCTTGTCCGGGCGCCATTCCGTGAGGTTGGTGTCGCTGGAGGTGCGCATGAGCCCGCCGCCGTTCTCCATGCTTTCACTGATGGCGGCCTGGATGTCGTCGCACGAGCGCGTCTTCTGTACGCGGCCCGGCAGGAGGGAGGGTTCCTGGGGGAGGGGGTTAGTGTAGGGTTGCTCTTCTGTAGGCGTGGTGGGAGACTGGTTGGACAGGTACACCGTAGTCCACAGGAGGAGGTTGCGAACATGGCAAACCGGACGCAACACCTGCACATTTTAGGGTTAACATCAAGGCAATGGTAAACTTTCATGCTCAACATTGTGATGCATAGGAAAGAAAATTATCAAAGAAAAATCCAATTTTGTCTCAATGTTAAGTTTACCTAAACGTTTTCATTGTGTAGAATCACAGGCCTTGATATTCAGTTTAATAATACTACAGGAAAAATTGGGATTGCTCTCCCCCCTACCTGGTCAGCACTTGGACTGTACAGGTAATTCCTAAAAGCTCGTCTGTCGGACTTCAGAAGTGACCAGACCGAGCACGTCCGATCCCGCACGGCGTTCCTTGACCGCTCCGCCGGGCTGTTACACAGGAATGTGCCATATAGGGTAGAGTAGGTGTGATGGACTAGCTTCACCTGTGAGCAACGCAGGAAAAGGTGTAAACTGAGACCCCTAAAACGTAATGGATCGCTCCAAAGTACAGTGATGTTCGTAAGGTCTTCTACATGTCAGTAGCTATATACAGTACATACATGTACAGTACAAACGATACAAATGAATTAACCTACATAGTATACATGTTTCAAGCATATAAAAGAATAAACATGTTGAATTTGACATAAAGTACAGTACAGTTTCAAGCTATTTAAAGGCATCCAGTGCAGTTTTAAGGCTTGGAAACCCGATTTTTCAAAGCCAATATTCTAGTCACTTATCTACATGAGTTGAAATCACACTATCGCAAATTATATTGACCGTCATGGAGCCAAAATACACAAATATCTGACAGAAAGTGGTTACTGGAAGGGCCCCCAGTTGATTTTAAGGGTACAACCCATAAAATAAAGGACTCATCTTGGGGCTTGTTTCTACAGTTTTAAATACCCAAAGTATGAAATACTGATTGAAATGTGCTAACGTGAAGCAGTATGTGTCAACATCATAAACATTGCCTTAATCAGAATATTTCCAGTTTTGCTGCTCTGAAATCGCATTGGATGCCTTTAACAGTGGCATTTCACATGATAGATAAAGAGCCAACACACCAGGAATGCTTCGTTGAACTCAAATGAGCAGGGGAACTGCCTGAGGAGCTGGTGGACACAGTCCAGCCACTGGAGGAAGACTGGACACCGCTCGTTGATGTCGTCTGCGCCGCAGCCATGACCACAGCGGTCAGCAAACTTGTGCCCAAATTCAAGCCACTCTCTCTCTACTAGCACCTGAAAACCCTGCAAAAATAAAAACGTCAAAGATAATTCATGTTCTCTTTGGATATATCTCACACGTATCAATGAGTTTTTTCCTGACATTGCTATAAATGTTACAAAATTTAACTGAACTTTTTTGTGTCTCAGTTCTTATTATTGAAATGTTAGACTCTTAAAATGTTTTTTTTGTGTGTTCTATTGTCCCTACTTACATGTACATGGAACATCAAGCAAGCTTCTGCAAGTGACAATGTAGCATTTTTCATGTATCCCAGACAACAACTTTTCCCCTGAATTTGTTGTAAATGTTACAAGTTGAACTTTGTTGTAAATGTTACAAGTGTCTCAGCCCTTAATGTTGAAATGTGAAGATGTAAATGTAAAAAATGTATTTTTTTGTGTCTTCTATTGTCCCTACTTACATGCACGTGTACCTATTGTACCTATACGTAGAATGTCAAGCAAGCTTTAAGGCATTTTTCTGAATTTTGTTTGCTTCTGATGCTCAGACTGGGGCTTTAGCAGTCATATTTCAGACAATCAGTTGTTGGGTGTCCATTTTTTTTATTGTATGCTATGCACAAGCTTTTTAGGGGGGCTTTTTTGACATTCATAATGCTCTCAAACACTACTTTCTGCATTTTGATGTGCAAATTTGAAGGAATTTGATTTTTTTTGTGAATTTTTGTGTTTATAGTAAGGCTGAAGGGAAGCATGTGTACATGGCAGGGGTTGGGAGTGGAAAAATAGGGTGTCTTTAGGGTGTCTTACCAAAAAGTAGGGCGTCCAATTTCTTATTATTTTCAGTACAGGGCGTCCAAAAGACACCCTGGACACCCCCTAGCTAAAAGCCTGAACACAAAGAAGGGTTCTAACCTCAATGGTCCTGTAGTAAGGGTCCAGCAGTAGCTCGGCCAGAGCCACGAGTTGCGGCGTCCGGTCCCAGCCGTCCGTACAGTGCACCACGACCGGTCGGTTCTCCAGGTCCACGGCGTTCACCACCATCAGCACGCTCTTCATGAGCTGGGACAGGTACTGCAGCCACTTGGTGCTCTCCAGGGCAGACAGCCAACTACAGTACAATTTGTTAGAATTAGAAACACTTTACATTTGGAACCGCATACAGTATGTCCCTATGATGTAACAATACCTATGTATGTCACAATTGCACTACCTTCAGGAATGCATTCTTAACAGTAAAAACTAGCTTTTAAAAGTGCACTGCGAACCAAGTAACAGTGCACTGTGAACCATGTAACACCTTTAGTGCACTATGCACCAAGTGACATCTAGCGTCTGTGCACTGTAAACCAGTTAGAATTACGCTGATGAAGATTACAGACAGTCATCGAAACATCGGCTCGTAATAGTAAATGGTTGTGACCAAAGAACTTTGCTATTCATTCATTTACCAACCTGATGAAATTATTTACGGAGAATTAGTGTTCATATGATCTTCATTGACAAAACAAAAGTACAGCGATTAAAGTCTTTAACTAGACATACAGGCATGTGGGTACAACAGAATTGAGCTACGTACAAGACTTAAGATAAATCAACTTATACTACGTACTTGTTCTATGGTCTAAACATTTGTAGTAAAATCATTCTTTATTCGAAAATCTTTACATGTTAATGACATCTATTCAGACCCATATTACAATATGGACCCTGCAAGGGGTATGGATTGAATGTTGTTACAACTTACTTGGCCTGGTCGGATGGCTGAGAAGAGCACAGTGCACGAACTGTCTGGAAACTTTTCCTGATGGAGTGGATGTTAGCCAGGCCCATGAACTGTACCTCACAGTTTGGGTAGTATTCTACGGGTGAAGGGAACATAGAAAATGTGATCTCTTTACAGAGATTAAGTGGCATTGAATGGCTAGGCGAGTGGACATGAGATTGAGAAGTCATGGGTTTGATTTCTTGCATTCCTTGCTACAGACGTTTTTATGTGAAAGGCACTTTACATAAACAACTTTCCTCACTCCACCCATGCATATAAACCTTTGCTACATTCAAGATTTGCCTGTACAAATTTGGTGAAAAGAGCAAGTTATTCACTGTTATTCAACTGCTGTTAAAACAATGATATTAAAAAAAAACAGCACAGATCGTAGTTAATTGCATCTCGTAACCGTTACAATAACAATTACACTGTTGTCATTGTTGGTACATCCCATATGAGTTCTGTGGCCTGATCACTTTAAACCAATCACAATTAGGGGTGGGTACCGGTTCAGTCGGACCGGTTTGGACCGGAACAACATTCAAGAACCGAGTCCAAAAAACCGAAACGTGAAAACCGGATGACCGGACCTGATGTACATTTCTGTAGATTGTAACACACAACACACACATCTTTAGATAATCTGGCCATGGCAGGTAAAAAAAATAACCCTGAATCATACTAGATCAGCCTAAATCCATGTTTATGCGTTCAAAAACAAGAAAAAAATGTTTCCCGGTATTACTCTCTTGAAACACGGCGCTGAATATTGACGCAAAAACATTTCGTGCACGGCGAGCCCTCCCCCATTGTTCAGACTGTGACGCAATCCCGCGTCACGTGTTGGCATTTCGCATCTCTGATTGGTTGTTGCGCCCGCTGCTGGCAGCGTAGCGGCAGACTTGAGCGAGCCGACGCGCGTGTAAACAACTTTTCTTTGTTCGATATCGGCGCTAAAATTCTATTTTCCACAACCACACATCGATATTCTAGTGAAGAAATGCATAGTTTCAAGAATCTTTGGGGAAAATATATGCTTCTATGTGGATTTTTAGCGTTTTCGACGTGATTTTGTCGTCACTTAACCCGGAAGTGTGGATCGCGGCGTGGCTAAATTTTTTGCGTATTTTACCCTGCGTTTTACCAATCAAAACAATAAACAACCCCCGCTAAGAGAACCCTGTAACATTTTAGATCGCAGCAATTAAGTATTTGATCAAATTATTTGTGGATGTGTTGGCATTTCAGCCGTATTATTCATTGGGAAAAGCGGCCTCATGCACGGCCGTGTCGTGTACACCAAGAAATTGTGTCTCGCTTGCCAAAATATGATATACTATACTACTGTACAATAATCAGGTCCGGTTTCAGGTCCGGACCTGGACCTGATCCTCTGAACCTGATCCGGACCTGGACCTGAATTTTCTATACCGGTACCCACCCCTAATCACAATGATTTACCAGATTACACAGCACAAACTATACAATGGCGTGTGATTGTAGCCTCCGTAGCAGGCTTATAGAACTGTGGGTTTGGTGGTCTTCAGCTGTTTTGTGATTAGCCCAGTTCTAAAAAACAAGGGTAATTCAACCAGGCCGGCTATGTTATCCATATGCAATCAGAAAATAGCACATAAAAGCTCCCAAAGACCCTGAAGACCCCCAAAACCCCCAGTTGTTGGCATGCTATGGAGGCTGGTGTGATTGTAAAAGCACTGAAGAGACTCAAAAGAGCAGTCAGAAAGTGTAGTGTGATCTTACCGGGGCATTCGCAGCCGCCACCCTTAGCACGGTTAGCCACCGCGGCGGCGTAGGACCGAGCGTCCATAATCAGCACCTTGTGGGGCTCCGAGTGTTTCTCTTCTTGTGAGCCATTGGACACATCTGTGGAATAATACAAAACAGTCTCAAATACAAGGCTAAAATACTAATTACAATGTATGGTTGTGGGAATGTTGTAGCTTTGTTTCAGGTTTTGTTCTCAATTTCTCTCCAAATACAAAATGTACATAACAGTTTTAAGGCACCCATGGGATTTCAGAGCAGCAAAACTGGAAATATTCTGAACAAGGCAAACTTTGTGGTATTGACACACACTGCTTCACATTAGCACATGTAAATCAGTATATCATACTTTGGGCTTTTAAAAACAGAAACAAGCCCCAAGATGAGTCCTTGAATTTATGGATGGTACCTAAAAATCAGCTAAGGGCCCTCCCGGTAACTATTTTTCCTCAGAATTTTTGCTCCATGAGGGTCACTATACATTTGAATAGTGTGGTTTCGACTCAGTATGTAGATAAGTGACTAGAATTATAATGACTTTGAAAAACTGGGTTTCCAAGCCCTAAAAACTGCATTGGATGCCTTTAATGCGGAAGAAACTACATTCTGAAGTTTTTCAACTGCTTACCAGAGTGCCCATTCACTAAGATGTCTGACTCTGTGTCGTTGTTGCCACAGTCTTGAGAACAGGCCTCAGCGATGGCCTGTAAAAACTGTTCATCGCTGGAGTTTCTCCAGCCAAGCCAGCCCACCTCAGGCTGGCTGCACCGGGCTATCACTGCCCCATTACCTCGGTGCCTGTGTAACATTAACAAACGGTTAGCAAAAATTAATAAAATGCCTCTTAAAGGGAAATTATGTCACATTTTTGCACAAAAAATTGAAATATTTCAATTCCAAAAAATCTTGGTGTGATTGTAATTTGCAATGTACTTTGACTTCTCACCATATTTGTGCTATTATCTCACATTTCTGACATTAATGGTTGGAGCTAAAACAGCCCACATGAGGTACACTCTGTTTGTGGTGCCACCACTTTGTGGTGCCACCACAAACTCCCAGAATGTAAACAAACATGGCTGTCACCTGTGTTTCCAGCTTTTAAATACACTCGTAAGGCATCATCTTTTGGTGCCTCTACTTCCTGACTGACACTTATTTGCAATGGAGTAAAATTGATTCAAATTACTTTGTAAAGAAATGACCAGAAAATGGACATTTTGTATTGTCCTAATGTTACATAATGCAGCTTTAAACAACATAAAATCATAGATCTCATCTCATTACTTCCACGAGTTCTTGTTTTATTCATTATTGTGAATTTATAGCTGATTCTGTCTATATATTTTTACGATGGCTCCCTTGAGGCAATATGTAGGCATGCATCTAACAGGAAAACTGAAACCAGGACAAGAAATAACCTTTACTGGGACCTTTGACCTAACTTCCTGTACATGTCCCCAAAGTTCTTGAACAGAAATGCAAACAAAGAGGTAAAAATTAATACATAATCAATGGATGTCATAAAATGAGCTTACCTCCACACAACAGATGGTATTCTCTTGTGTGATCGGAAGTTTCCCACTTTCTCCAGATCTTCGTTGGTTACAGAAGCTGGAACAATATGCATTTCTGGATACCCAGAGCAAAACCTGGAAACAAGGACAACTAGAGTGATTTCATGAAACTATAAAATGACTAATATCTAAATAACTTTGTCAAACTTGCAGCTACCCTTGTCCTACCACTCAGTTTTCAACTTGAAAAAAAAATCCAAGTATTTACATGTAGAAGAATACTTGTATGTTTTATTCACGAATAAAACAAAGACACTAAGATTCATTCTGGTGAATTTCTCGTTGATTCAGTATAAAATTGCAAGCTTGCAAGGAGACCAATTTGACCTCCAGTTTGCTCTCACTTCCTCCCAGCCAGTGGGAGACCATTGTGACCTCCAATTCGGACTTCCTGTTAGTCTGTGGTTATAGCATTTCCCCCCTCCCTTCCTGTGACCATATCAAAATAACTATAGACACATAAGCAAACCAAACCTCCATACTTGGAGGTAACAAGCATGTCAGTCCTCATACACATCTTTATCTGCATATCCTAGTAAACTTTAATTTCTGTTAGGTCTTACTTGTAGTCCTTGTTGATATCAGTGACCCTCCAGGCTCCACCTTCTTTCACGTTAAACCCCATCCTCTCTACCTCATGCAGGAAGTAGTCCAGCACGCGATCACCTGAAAATACACAAGACACATGTCTTGGACAACATCTTACAATTTCATGTCTTATAATTATGTTTACCGAAGGAAAACATATTGTTTTTGCTCAGTTTCTTCCTCGTCTTCTTCTCCAAACAGTGACCTCTGACTTGATCAATGACATGATTTGTTGACGTCTGTCACCATGGTGACTGTTGTTGGGTTACATAATGTTGCAGTTTCATGGTCTGCTCTGCTCCTGGTACCATATACTAGTAGATGCATGTGAATGTGTTTGAGTAAGAATTAACAGAGCAGACCATGTTCGAATTAAAAAAAAAAGTAAATTTTAAGGGCTAGGGTTGGCACTGTTTTTTTTTGTAGGGTCGGTCGTGAAACAGAGTGTGTTTAGGTCGTGGGACTTACTTGGGTGGCACATGTGCGAGGGTACGGGATAGTCAGGATCACCTTGGTAACCCGTAGCGTCTCGGCACCAGGCGTGGAAGGCGAAGGTAAAGAGGTCCTCCAGCTTGTCGGGCACTGCGATGGCCGCCGACAGACGCTTGTGCCACTCCTGACACTGCTCATTGGTTGGAAATGAGCACCTGTCCGGAAAACACACATCCTTTTTAACATTAATTGATTAGATTTGATGTTAAGCCTCTATCATAGGCTGTTCAAGTCTACACTAGACAAACAGAGAGAGAAGACAAACTACTACATGTACTATGTATTGGTGGCTGTTAATGAATTGTTGCCAACTTGAATGTTGTACAAAAAGTCATGTAATAGCTTATCCATTATATACACATGTAGTACATGAGATCATGCTGCATGCTGTGCACTGACCGACAAAAAATCTAGCGGGCCCGATTCTCTCACGCCGTCTGCACACACACGTACCGCGCTTGCGACAAGAATAACACATTGTAATTTGAGAAAGCATACGGTTAAAACATGGGAATATTGTGCATATCCACAAATATTTCTATAGAAAACACAATCGCTGGAATCTAAAATGTTGTCCTTGGTTTTATTTAGCGGGCGTTTTGTTTTGACGGCGCGCGAAAACCACGCTGATCTCGACACACTGCCGGCGCCTAGTTCCGGCGGATTGAAGACCCAAATCGCGTCAAACACACCATAAAATCACATACACACAGATATTTTTCCCCAAACTATTCTTTGAATTCGTTGTATGGTCGTGGAATTCCATGAAAAGCAGCGTTGTTTATGCTTAGAAGTGTTTTTTCCTCGGCATTTCTGTTTCAAGATGGCGGCCGCGCTTGGGTCACCCCGCGGGTCATCGGAAGGTTCCATTTCTAAAGGGTTGCTGATTACTTTACTCAATTTATTTTTGACACGTGTGGTCAGCGCACGCAAATCAAATATGAATTAACTAAATTTTACATCTATCTAGAGTTATAATTGCTAACAAACGCCTTTATAAACTTGAAATTTCGTTATGTATTTTTTGCTGCATGTTCATTGTTCCCCTTCACAGTGGATTGGTTGTTGTTGTTTTCCAAGCCAGCGCCATCTTTGTTCTCCATTTTGTGATCGCGAACGAAGTTTTCCGTCAAATTTCTTAGCCCAAAATGACCTTTTAGGAATTTTTGAAGTCACATTAAGTTGACTGCTGTAATGTTGCGCCAGTATTGAGTAGTCTGCAAAAGTTGCCGACACAGAACCTGTAATTGCGGCAAGAAAATATCAACGCGGCGTCGGTATGTCCTTGGCCAAAAACAAATTTTATGGAGGACTTCTTCAGCAGAAAGGGAAAAAGACTCAAAGGCAGAACGTTTCACTTTCTTATTTTCGTTGCATTATATTTAGGGACTTGTAAAATTAAATTTCAAACCCAGTTTCGTAATAGAACAGTTGTTGTATCAATTGATGAAAACATAATCGAACAGTACTTAGTAGTGATAGCCAAGTACACATGATGTATTTTGTCATACTTCTTGTCGCTATTTTCCACTTTTTTGCCTCAAATTCTTACGATATGAAGTATAATTTGCATCAGTCACATGATTGTAAATTTAGAAGACTGAACTGAGAAATTGTGTAATCACTTTGACTTCAAAGTCATGTGTGTGTGATGTCAATAAAAATCTCACCATTAAATTGTACTCTGTATTTTCTTTTTTGCTTATTATTTGTAAGTAAGAGCCTACCCTGCCAAGATACCAACCAGAACCCCCCCCCCCCAACTGGACCATCCAACCACTCCCAGTCAACAACCATTTTTCCTTGGTCCCTTGAGTGGTTGTTGAATACAGGTTTGACTGTACTATGTATTGGTGGCTGTTAATGAATTGTTGCCAACTTGAATGTTGTACAAAAAGTCATGTAATAGCTTATCCATTATATACACATGTAGTAGACCCATTGCAGACATACATGTATGCTTTTTTATTGGGCATTTTGCAAAAACAAAAGATAAACGTATGTATAAGAGACATAGCAACTTCAAAAGCAATACGACTAGAGGCTTGATCCTACATGCATCTAACAAAAACAGTTTCCACATGTATTTGGCAGGTTGAAGATACAGAGTCAGTCCTTCTTCCCCTTTTAAGAGAATTTCATTGTATAAAATAGCAAAATAATACTGTAACAGGAGTTCTACAAAATGGATCCAGATGTTCACATCAAACACAATTAATGTTCAAAACAAAAAGGTATCCATTTCAAGTAGGATCACAGAACACATTTTGAACAGACCACATGTCATCTAGCTATAGGACCTGCCACCTCCAAATGCCTGTTTTTAAAACAGCCATACACTATAAAGGGTTATTTTTTAGGTCAGAAAGCCAGGTTGCCACTTTTATGGTACTGTAATACTATACTGTATACACATTTGACCGTTCAGTGACCATTCAGGGCTCGAAATTCATTTTTGAGAATAGGTGCACTGGTGCACCCAACCTTAAAAAATGGGTGCACAAAAATATTTTAGGTGCACCTTATAAGATAAAATATGCAGAATGTCAGCAAAAACTATAATCTTGTTTCATTTCAACAAAAATACTATAACAATAATGATTGTATTATTTTTTCTAACACTTAGAATGTTAGATGTTAAGAATATACTGTAACTATTATACATTTAACATCTTTACATACGTTAAACATAGAGAAAGAAAATATTAGGGTGCACTGGTGCACCCACAGAAAAAAACTGGGTGCACAGCTCCAAATTTGGGTGCACTAAGGCGCACATGCACCCAGTATTTTGAGCCCTGTCATTCATATGACATTGACTGACTTTGCGGGCACGTACTATCCAATGAGTTTAAATCCGGAGTGCCAGTAACACTGTGACATTGAACTCTTATACACTCTGAGGCCAAGGACAAAGTCTGAAACTAATTTGCTTTTCCTCCAAACACCCATGGTTGGAGAGACAATTTGCATTGTGATAACTGAATTTGAACCAAACATAAAGTTATAGTCAGAATATTATATTAGCATACATTTAGTCTGTGAGAACTACTGACACTTTTTAAAATCATTAAACACTGCATTATGGCTTTAATTCGCAAACATATATTAACTTTAAACTTACAGAAAGTGATGAGAGAATGAAATACATTATCTTACCTAAAGGAACGGACATCCTTGCAGCAAACGTACAGCTGAAAAAGGTCTCGGATCTCCACACTCTCTATCAGCATTAAGGGCACCTGTGCAAAAAGGACACATTCAGGGATGGAAGGAACATCTTGTCTCAGTCGACACTGTCTAAGAAGACCAGTCAGGGGACCAATAAGAACAATAGGAAGGAATGAAACCACAACAGAATTTTGCTTGTGACAATGGACTCCCAAAAAAATGTAACTTCAAGTTCAAGCAAGACAATGTCAACATCCAATGGACCTATTACATTATTACGTCACAGTTTGTTTACCTGTTCTGAAGAACGTTCTAGAACGGTCAGTTAAAGAGTAAAGATCATTTCAAGTTTTCAATGTCAGGTGTGTTTGATTTTTTCTGGGTCTAGTTTTGTTGACACAGCATTGCATGCCATAAAAGGTGACAGTAGAAGAAAGTAGTATATGTAACGCAACACAGACACACACACATGTACAACATAAACATTGATTGACCACAAACTGTCCCGGCATTCATTGTGGTAAACAAATTGTGACGTAATAATATAATAGGACAATTGCAAGACATCTGATCATCCCGACTTACGTTAACGAAGGAGTCCTTGAAGCGGAGTAGAAGGCGGAAGTTGGAGATGGCGATGATCCCGTCGGACGTGCGCCCCAGGTACTCCACGCTCTCTCCGCTCAGCTCGGGGAACGGGACCTGTAAGGTGCCGTCCTCGCTGTTCAGACTTTTCTTGGGGAACAGTTCGCTGGCCTGGACATGAACGAGACTCATCTGTTCCTCATCAGCCTGGAGGGAAAGAGTTTATTTGTTTGTTTATTGTTTATTCTGCAAGTCTGAGTACTTATCAACACAACTAGTGCTGTACCTAAACCCATATTTAGGTTTAGGTCTGGATTCAAGTCCACAGGTTTAGGTTCAATTCCGGACTTGTAAGTCTGGACCTTGAATATACAAATTTGCATGTTGTCAACCTTGCAATGTTGTGGGCAAAACTTTTTCCACATAACATGGAGGCCGACACTTGACGACGCCCAATGGCAATGTTTTCTTTATTTTGCAGCACAGATTTTACAATCTATGGAAGGTTTTAGGTGGTTTGGAAAGAAAAGGGGTATGTGACATGTTTCTTTTTCTTGTAATAAGTCCGGAATCGGTTCTTGACTTTTAGGTTTTTGTAGACTTGAACCTAAACATTATTACAAGTCCGGAACCAGTCCAGTGAATCAGTACACAGCACTATACACAACAAATGCACATTTAGCAGTATTTTTGCACAGCAAACAGAGAGGCCAAGAAGCCTATTACCATGCCCAAAATGTTCTTGCACTTAAAGTAGCTGGCTAAAAGTTTCATACACCTTCAGTTCTGTTTAGTAGTTTTCGAAATACAATGTAGATGAACTTGACACCTTTAATCCAACTGCAAACACTTGGCAGTAATTTATGATCATTTACTGGACTGTTTACATACACTTTGCAGGTGTGGAGGCTTCAATCTTTCCAGTTATCGTAGTGTTAACTTCTTGGGCAAAGTGTTAATAACACTTTGACCAAGAAGTTAACAAAACTGGCAAATTTGTATGGTCACAATCTATTCTAGAACAGACAAGAGTCCTTGGCCTACTTAGGCAGTAACCAAAGTCCTGTATGGAACACAATGAAACTGTGAATATGGCCTCTTAAATTTAGTTAAATGGCTGCCGGGAAAAACATAGTGGCCTTCAACTTTTCACTTCAGGATATTTGCCAGCAATAGTTTCATTTTACATTGTCCCCATATTGTCCTCCTGTATACATTTGTATGGGACGTCCGTACATGAGTAGTACTTTTTCTTGGTCACACACACACACATACACACCCACTTCTTCCCAACAATGAACACACTGTTAGAGCAAGGACACCGGAGGACCTGTTTGGCTATAGAGGGTGGCACAGTGCCCAGTCACAAGACAAAAGCCTTCAACTGGCTTGGTGCCAACCCCAGCATGTGAAGTTGTAATGTGGGGCAGGTCAAAAGTGCAGTAGACAGGAGACAGGTTTCTGCGCCTGTGTAAACTGTGTTCGGGCATGTTTGGTAGGGCGTCTACCCCTAGGATGTTTTTGAGACCGCATGACAACGAAAGCGAAAACAAATTTTCTTGGCAAACGTTCCATGTTGTAATATCATAAACGTTAAAACATGACTTTTCCAAAGTAAGAAGACACATGATAATTTATGTTTATCTGAACTGTAACCGACACTGTTAACTTTTACCTGTTCTGAATTGTTTATGTTCTTGTTTTGAGGGCTAGCCCTTTATAATAGCCTCCAGCTAGTTGGGCAGTCCTGGTTGTATTACATATGTCTTACTGAGCCTAATAAATCAAATCAAAATCAGGTAACAGAAGGCTTTTTAATGCTCTGTCTGAATCAGACATGGTTTCCAAACTTTTTGGTGCTTGAAATTTTATGCAGTTTGTGAGTAAGTACAGCTTTAATTATTTGCAGCAGCTGCTATATATATTGGATGCAGCTGTTTTGGCAGCTTTCCATATCATTAGCTCACAGCACCTGGGCAAGAAAAGCAACACATATTTCCACAACCCTGCATCCGTGAACTGTAATTCTCAGTCATTCTCACAAGTAAAAATCTTGTATTCAAACTTCTTTAAAAGAAATCCAGACCATTAGGAAACAAAGCTTAGACCTTCTCCCTGCTGCCTAACCTGCACCCAATACAAATTTGAAGCAGCTAATTTAGCAGCAGCATGAAGGTTAAAAGTATAAATAAAATTAATCAACTTACCATTATGAGGCTGGGAGGAGTAACTTCTGCCACTGTAGGCCCAAATCCTCAAGCTTTCTTTACCGTTGATTCCTCTTCTTCCCTCTGTGGTTCTCTCGTTCACTCTATCACCAGCTTACCTGTAACACAAGTTTGATACATAATTTAGAACACAGTGAGCCTCATGGCAACAAATGTGCTACAAGCATTTGGAGACCTTTGACACCAATTATATATAAAGCATAATTTTGTGACCTAATAACCAAAAAATCCCCCAGGGAATAATACATTCAACATGAATCATTAGTACATGTACTACGAGCTGAATCGGTCCAACTCAAATCTGTCTATCCACACTAATTCCAGTTAACGTTGAACATGTCTTTTCAGGAAAAAGTCTCTACCAAAACACAAAAGTTTTTCTTCCTCGTGAAAATAATGATGATTAATTATTGAATACAGCTCCAATCGAAGTAAATAATATTATACATTCGTGTCTACAAGACAAAATATTACCTTGATACGAATGCCAACTACATACTGTACAACAATTCTGACAGGTTTTACACGACATCTGCCAATATTCTGCTCTTAATAGAGTAACTAACTAATATATTGGTATGTCATGGACTTTGATATTGTCTTATGATTATGAATGAGCTCATATGTTTAATCAGCAATGACGTTTGTTGACGTTTGTGGCTAGAACAAATATTTTTGCCACTGTCAACGACCAATAGGCTTCCAGTTCACTTACAAGTATGGACTTGTAAACAAAGACAGTAACAATCGTTACGGAAATATTGTAATGTAAGCAATGTAAATCCAATTCTCAAGCTCCTATGACTTATCAAACTGTATCTACCTTAATATATAACCTTCTATCTGGTAAGTCTTTTGGCACACATTAATTTACAGCATTAGGTAGCAGAGAAACTTAAGGTTAAACTGAATGGTAGCAAACTGCAACTACACTCAGTGTTCGAAATACCTGTCTGCAGTCTGCAATCTGCAGATAGATTTTCAAGATTGCAGAAGAAAAATTTATACAATCTGCAATTTTGCAGCAGGAAAAATTGGCACTTGGGATTTGGCGCTCTTGGCCCCAAGGACAGACAACACTTAAGCTCCTGTTCTGAAACAACAGGAGCTTCTTCACTAATTTGCATCAACCTTGTCTTGACTTGTCTATCTTTTGTTTCTTATTGGACTTCCAAAAATTTGTCTTCACTAATTTGCATATTAATCAATAGTTCATGCTTATAAACCTGCAAGATTGTAGTATGGAGGCTTGTGTACTTGCAGAAAGTATTTCCAAATTGCAGAACAAAATTTTGACTCTTCTGCAATATTGCAGAGCGCTGAAAAAAAGTATTTCGATCACTGCTAAACCAGCAAACATCAATCAAACTAACTACTGCTTTACCCTTGAAAATGCAAGAAGCGTGACCCAAAAATATAGACTGAAGCTTCCTCTTGTCAATTAATATGGTGAAAAATTCATAAGGAAGCTATGTCCAGTAAAATACATTGTTGGCTTTGTGTAACCCTTGACTCTAAAATTATGATTTGTTTTTTTTTTCGCCCGCGCTGCAGAGGATGTTATCCATAAAATTTACTTGCTGTGGCCTTAGTATTGTATTCATACCACAGCTCAGAACCTCATGACACCTTCTGTGCCTTAATAGTTCCTTGGCAGGCATATACATGTAGCTTAAGCTTGATAAATTTTCCAAGTCTCCGGCCAAGGAAATGAAAAGATTCCAACTCCACCTTTGCTCCTTAAGTGATTCCAGGTATCATTCATCCACTTCGTCTTAAGCCACGACTTCGAGCTTTACATCTTGGCACAAGACCTGAATAAGTAACTGACTTTAAGTTTAACCTTCATTTGACACTACATTTGTATGGGTTATCCATTTTGCAGGGCTTGAAATACGCCACCTGCATAACTACAATATATGCCATATATTGTAGTTATGCAGGTGGCGTATTTCGAGCCCTGCATGATGCAGGATAGTGCAAGAAACAATTGGAGCTGAGCAGGTATTTCTGATGTCTAACTGCACTCGTCCATATTAAATCTGGGTACACATATGATACACATAGGTTACGTATGATTGTGGATTTTTATCAGCTGCATAAACTGCTACCACCTATTTCTTTTATAAAATAAATAATTCTTAAATTATATTGTATAATTATAATTAATGGTTTATGAACAGTTTTTAGTATATTCGGTCACTTCCTAAATTTTGATTTGTGTACATGTAGTTAGCAGTGAGAATTTAAAGGTTAAGTAGAGCCAAGCCTTGGTACAAGACCTGAATCAGTTACTGGTTTTAAGTAGAACCATGCATGCGGAGCAATACACGCTAGGCCGTGTAGAATATTAAGGTACATGTCTGGCATTGCAACTAGGGAGATGAGATTGCTTTCACACGTTCACAGATTAACTTTCCATCCTGTCCAGAGTACACTTGGAATATTCTCTTCAGGTGCTAGGTCCATTATCACTTTGAAGCACTTACTTAAGAGCGAACAGCAAGGGTGTAAGATTTATTTCTTAATTCTTTATCTTTGTCCATAATCTTGCACAGTTATATATAATTCCCACAATAAGATTTTAAGAAATCTCTGCTAAAAATTTATTTCAGTTGGTGTAATATACATTTTCTATTCACATCAATATTGTTGTGGCCTCATTGATATATCGGATGTGGACCATCAGAAACAAAATTACTTATTGACGTATTTTCAATCTTCTTAGAATTGCTGAGGTAACGGTAGATCTTGAAATATATTTTTTGTACTGTAGTATACGTAGTTTCATTTTCATGGTTTTTACAATGACCTTCTTTCTTCAATAATTTAACTGTATCATAGAATATTTTTCAATTGTGAAAACCTCGAGCTCCTCTCCCCTTTTACAATGAAATTAAGTCCCTACAAAAATATACAAATTTACAGTAACATGTGCTGATATTGGTGAAGGTTGGACGGACACAATCATAGAAAAGAATCAATCATAATCATTCATACATCTAGTAATCTTTCAAAGGTTTAATATGCTGGGCATAGAACTAGCCTTACAGTTAACAAGGAGAATATACATGTCATGAATTCAATGACAAGTTTTGCAAAACAAAATTTTTAAAGGAATGCAATAATGACTTATACATGATTATGTAGAATATCAATGTTACTGATTCATATCATACTAGATGTGATAAATGCTACAATCTAAATTATAAGACTAAAGCTATTACAAAACAGGTTAAAGCAGATAAAATACAGTTTAAAATCTGCAAATAGGTCACAGCAAATAATCAGTCAATAAAGTTCCCCACCAAACCAGACCAGATTGTTTCAAGTATGGATTTTATATTGATTCCTCAAATACATCTTTCAACCCACACTTTCATGCCACACGATTAGCACACATATGCAACTGCAAGGGTATAATTTAAGACAATTGCCATAAAAAGGGCATTACCATAACAGATTATCTCCAACCTAAATCCTACCTTAGTCAAGACAATCTGTAGTAGTACATTTATCCATAACATTTAGGTTATCCAGATTTGCCCTGTACATCACGGTACATGTGTTAATATTTCACATGACCTTTGTAAATGAATGAAGTCCAAAGGTACGTATATACCTGAACCTTACTGCAAACTGACAGCTGGAATATTCCAAAAGAAATGGAAAAATCCTACCGCCCCATGCGAGTTGCTCGTGCAGGCTAGGTCACGCCTACCTGACAGTGGGGTGATACGTGACCTGCATGCTAATGAGGGCACTGCTTGCATACGTGGCTGAACTTGTGGGATATGGTGTGAAGGGGGGCGTGCCACGGGAAGGTAGAAGGCTCAAGGCATGGTAAACAAACCTAAACGTACACACCCCTTTTTTCCTCAGCACCACCAATTCAGTCTTTTACCCTGGCCATGCACATTGATTATGTATCTTCTTCATATTGTTATAGGTTTCAGGTAATAGTATGAATAGTCTGGATTCTTTTTTGAGCACTGTGTGTGTTTTACCTAGTTTTCAGGACGCACTGAATTTCACAATCACCAAATACAATTCAAGAAACCATCACAACAAAGCCCTTATAAAGTATACATAATGTTGACCTTGTGCTTGTGAGTAGGGGTGACCTTGCCTTCATTAATGATTTTAATTTCATGCTCAAGGGAAAGGAAGGATAGTAGGAGGGGCTGTCAGAAATCTGTAAGAGATTGCATCACTATCAGGGATATGGATTGGTTAGAACATACTTGCATACGAGGGAGTTAGAAAATACCAACCAATACATTTTGGTTTTCTGGACCAGGAATATTTTTTTCCAACATTTTCATCAGCTTCCTACTTTTGAATTTGACCCCAATTTTACTGTATTTCTCCCCAGAATAAATCTGGTGAATATACACAGAAAGTACAGTACTTGTTAAATGTACATGATTCCTATATGGCACCCATGGTTAATTTATTTATATATACATGTATATATATATAATATAACATCATGTTAAGGTATAATACAATAGATTCAAGCTTAGAAGAGTGGTAGTATTGTAATTAGGTTTTACTGAATTTCTACCTTATGTTACATGATTGTGCACCCATATGTTTTCCTTTGCACCTAAATTTTCAGGTTAGCTAAATCAGTGCACCTATTCCTGAAAATAAATTTCCAGTGCTGCATTGTAACAAAAAAGAGCAGCACATACACAGAAGCCAGAATGCCCTTTTATTAATATCCCTATCCTTGGTGACACGTGTTACTGACAACAAATACTGTCCGCATAACCATAAATCAATACTAATATGTGCAAGAGAGAATACCGACAGAGACGTGCTGGTTTACAGCGTCAAGGTTAAAAACTGGAGGGACCAGATCAGATATGTCACCGACAGTTCACATTCAAGTCTTAAAATGGAATAAGTCAATAGTGCACTGACTCTGAATGGAGTGCACTGACTGTGTGTGGTGGTAACCGATATATAATATAGGAACATGAAGTTTAAATTAAATGCAGGCTTATAAGCATACAACAACGTGCTTACGAGAATGTTTTCAAAGTAAAATTGATCCTTTTCAGTAACATTCAACTTCCAAAAATTATCTAACATGCACGAAGTACCATGTATATTTGTGTACTGGAATTCCTATCCTCTCAAAAATCTACCTATGACTTATTCATTGTACACAGCCCGCCAGCCAACATCAACTTCCACGGCAAGAGTATATGAAATGACATGCCCTTATTTATTGCTACCCATCCTGACCAATTTACAAATTTGTTGATTTAAGTCAGATGAGACAAGAACAAAGAGAAGATTGACTGATGTCTTGGGCATCAAATTTCAAGAAATCAATTTGTAAGCTCCTGTCTTGAAACCTAAAGCTGTCACAAAAGGACATATTACATCACATTAGATCCAGGACCAATAACTATTAGCAACAATATACATGTACCTGCATTGAAATGTATACATTCAACCTCCTTTTTACACCCTATATAAAAGTATTATTATACTTCTAAGCTGCTACAGGTCTGATAAAATTTATGATGGTCATAAACATTACAGCAGGCCCTGGGTCTCTTAAAACTGATCCATATCAATGACTGTTCCATCAAACACTAGCTTATTAGGCAAACAAGAAATAGGCATAGGAGGCAAATAAACAAAACC
Organism: Branchiostoma belcheri; assembly: GCF_001625305.1. Classification (NCBI taxonomy): domain Eukaryota; kingdom Metazoa; phylum Chordata; class Leptocardii; order Amphioxiformes; family Branchiostomatidae; genus Branchiostoma; species Branchiostoma belcheri. The sequence continues at coordinate 8,278,256 of NW_017802379.1, read as the reverse complement.
AAACTGGTCTAGACCAGTTCATACTTTCTTCCTACGTACAATTTTGAGGCTAAAAAATCAAACTGATCAACCTTGCATGACGTGCAAATGTATGCATTTTATAAGCATAAATGTATGTGTTCACCTTGAATTAAATGCGAGTAGCTAGGTAATGCCTCTGTACATGCATTGAATCTTCAAAATATGCATGATCAGAATGATGTTTAATGTAATTGTATTTCACAAGGTTTGCATGTGCTGAAAACAGATCTTAGGCCACACCAATTTAATCTGTTGGTTCTCAGATTTTTTCAGAAAAAATATGAAGCGACAGGGCGAAAAAAAATAAAAATAAAAACAGGTCTAGGAATCCTGTTATAGGCTTAAATGCTACAAAATGAGCCATGAAGTCAACACAAAAGGCTGGGTTAAAATTTAAACATTGAATTTTGAACTTTTAATCAAACCACTGCAATGATAGATGGGAAAACTGTAACAACTAGGAAGAAAAGGACTTTCCTCAACTGTTGGGGGGCAAAACATGAGCATTTTTCAGTTCATTCAGGACCAGAATCAATTTTTTTTTTTTTTGCAAATCAGAAAAAAACGAAGAGGCGAATCCGAGAACCAACAAATTAAATTGGTGTGGCCTTAGTACTGTATATAGGTGATATCAGACCAACAGTATGTAGTCTAGCATGCACAGAGAAATATACCATGTAGCTAGTATAGAAAATGATTTAGGAACAAAGTTTGAATTACACATTCTTACTTCATGACTTTGTATCACTCTGTACCTGACAAACAAGAATTCTGCGGTAAGACAGAGAGCTCCCAGGGCACAGTTCAAGTCTCTCAGACTCTCTGGCAGTGGCATCGACCTAGTTTCAGACCTTGGTATCATATTTCTATAGAATGCCGGGAATGTAAGGCTGCACTGATACATGTGCATGTATTTAGGTCTTAGGTACATTTTCCTTGAAGAGAAGCATGCTACAAAATGAACTTCACTGTCCTTGAAGTGTTTCAAATCATTTGTGACCTTTTGCTATATGCAAATGTAACCTTCAGTACCGCCTTGTGTAAAGCTCAAAGGCTAAGAGGCGAGCCTATAGCCTACAACACATACATCCAGCATTGTGTTGCTTTCGTAGTGGTTATATTTCGCAGTATGAGGGGAGAAAAGGTTTTCCCTGTTTGAAGTTCACTGAAGTACAGTAAAAACAAAAAAGCACATGTGTCAGATCTAGAGGACACAGTGAAGACAGTGAAAATAGAACCACAGCAATCATTTTACAATTTACGTTTGACTAAAGAGTAAAGTTCATTCTAGCTGACAAAAAAAACAACATAAGCTTTGCTCCCAAGACCTGCTATGGTGATTAACTGTTCTAATACTCGAAACCAATTGAGGCAAGTTAGTTCTACTCAGGTTTCAGACAGAGGACCAGTCATTGACTACCAGCCCACAAGCATCTGTCACCTGCAAGTTGTCCTGTCCACAAAAATTAAAAGAGACAAACAAACATAATCATTACTTTTTTTTCACAGTGAACCTTCAGATTTTCTGGAATTTTCTTTTCTTTTCTTGAACACCATATCTAAAGAAAAAGTTGTCCATCTTCTCAAACATTAATAATTTTTAAAGTCTACTGAATGATTTGAAGAGAGATTGTGAAAAGGTACTGTTTTGCCATTTTTACTTTTACTATAAGTTTTAGTAATTTTAGTATTACCATACATAAGCAGATGAAAATGTTTCTTCTTAAATATCTTTGGTATCTAGTATCTAACCAATGCATTGTCCTGTACAGTGATTGGCAGTTTTAATAATAACCGACATTCCAAAAAGCTAGGAGACAAGAGAAAACCATCAGAACATGGGAAAACCTGTCATCTTTTAATTAACAAAAACATCCCTCATCCCACATGGGGAAATTCCAGAAGTCCCTTGGATGGATATCTTAGGAGTCAGGCATGACAGCCACTTCCTGTTCACCTTGGAATATAACTTGTATCTGTACAGATTCAGGGTTCTAGCTAGGATTAAATTTTAGTGTAGTGGCACTGGCCAAATGTCGAGAGAGCGAAGTGACCGTGAGGGGTGATGGGGCGGTGTAGACCTTTTAAAAATTTGAGCTATAAAAGAGGCCATTTGAGGGATACCCAAAGGGAAAAAATGTAATTTCTACTTGATTGGTAATTTTTCACATTTGATCTGGCATTCTTGAACAAAGAAATACAGTCACAATGCCCCTATGCTATATTGAAAATTAGCGTAGAGGGGGGAATTTAGCGTAGGGGGTCAAAATTATAGCGTTGGGGGCCCCTACGCTACTTCCCCTCGCTACAACCCTGAGATTGTAGGGCTCAAAATACTTCTCTGCATACATGTACATGCACTGGTTCTGGTAACATTGAAAACAAGAGGTTGATGACTACATAGTACATTCCTTGACGTCATGTCACAGTCTGGGTTATCAAAAATGTGCTGCTGTACATAGTTTGACTTTTATTTTGTTGGTATGTGAACCAAAGGATGTGTCAGACACATAAGTCATAGTACAGAAACACACGTTAGACGAGTACAGATATTTTCCAACTGGATGGATCATGCTAAAAACCACTGACATTGTCATGATTTCTTTTTAACGTCACAGGTCCTTGAATGCAGCAAATAAAAATCCACATACACCTAAATGTACAACTCCACATCTAAATGCACTAGCCTGCGTATTTTGAGCCTGAAAATGGCTGGCAAACTGCCCAAACTTGATCTTCTGCATGTGTGGTAATGGAAAACACCTGTTTACATAGAGCTCACATGATCACATCACTGGGAAAGTTCATGTGTAAGGGAAACTCCAAAAAGCTTGAATGATGTCATCGCTTTCAGTTTCATTGAGAAATGGCAATGAATCATTCATTGCCATTTCTTTTAGCACTTATGATGCAAAATTATACATGTACAGGCCTTGTCTTCCAATGGTCCAAAGAAACGTGTAAGTTAAAACGAGCACAACAGCAACTCTACATCACATGAAATTCAGTAGTTTGGAGCATTATCTGTATTTTGTATGTGCACTTTGTGATCTCAAAACAATATTAACTATCATAAAATACAACTACAAATTAGTACATTTCCATAAACTTTTCCCTGTATTGGAGTAATTTTGTCTGATTTGATGTAGTCATGAGCAAGATATCTTTGACAAAACAAAACACAGTCTTATCAACTTACTCAAGGAATCTTTGTCTTCTGGAAAGTTCTGAGAAATAAATTGCAGGTTCCAAATGTAAATTTTGGCAAAAGTAGGTAAATTTATCCTCGAAAAAATTTAAGGCGCAAGAAATCAATTTTATGTTTCATAAAATCGAAGAAGACAGAACTTGGTCACGAGATCAAATGCCTTTTTATAAGATATGGTGACATTTCTGACACAAACACCTTGTGACTTCGTAGGTATCACCGATCTCCACATGGAAGTAATTTATTCGATAAACTCGTCTTTTTCCCGGACGGTAGCTTGTCCCTTGAGTATTACTGATGCATAGAAAACTAAACGACGGAACAAGAACTGGGTGATTTTTCACATCTAGAAGTTTTGATTCCTTCAAGACGGCGCTCTGTTATGATGATGCAACATTTGTTTTGGTAGCAAAAATGTTAGAATCGTTTGTAAACATTAACTACTTCTTGCTCCACTGGGGTTTAATACACACGCTGTAATTTGCATGTTTCAGTATGTTACGAGGAGTAGAGCTAGACCTTCGCTAAACCTGATAAAACGTGATGCAATGATTTCTAGATCTGTCAAGGGGCGGGGAAAAACAGATCCGCTGGAATCGAAGTATCATTTTTGCTCTAGGTCAAATTATTTTGACAACTTGCTCGACACGGAAAAATTAAATCTCTCACCTTTTTTTCCTCAGAAAAAGCCTCAGATTGATGTACCTTCACGAAAAGGGATCGATAAAAGACTGGCCATCGTCTCAGGTCTCCAAAGGCTGCCCAAGCGCCAAATTTGTGGCAATTTTCGGCACTTCCCCGTCGAGAGAGTACAGAAAATGGCGGTCGTCTGGCAGGGGAGGGGACGGCAACAACTGATGATGTCATGAGTTCTGTCAGGTGATTTCCCGGCATGCAACAGTAATTACTCTTGGCGGGAAATTCGAACAGGTGTTTTAAAGTCCAAGCAGGACTTCGATACCATAGTGCCCATGTAACTTGAAGGCATCCAATGCGATTTCAGGGCAACAAAACTGGAAATATTCTGAATAAGGCAATCTTTGCGATATTGACACAAACTGCTCCACATTTGAGTCAGTATTTCATACTTCAGGCTTTTAAAACTGCAGAAACAAGACCCAAGATGAGTCCTTTATTTTCTGGGTGGTTACCCTAAAAATCAGCCCAGGGCCCTTCAGTAACCATTTTCCGTCAGAATTTTGAGAATTTTTTGCTCCATGAGGGTCATTATGTACATTGGAATAGCGTGTAGATAAATGGCTGGAATATTGGCTTTGAAAAATCGGGTTTCCCTGCCCTAAAAACAGCACTGGATGCCTTTAGGGTCATCTGATAAGATATCCGTGAACATGCAACATGGCTGATTTCCCTACATCAGCAAGACTGCACTTTCCGTATCTAAGGCCACACCAATTTCATTTGTTGGTTCTCGGATTCTTTCAGAAAGAAATGAAGCGACAGGGCGAAAAAAATAGGCATAACATCGATGTTAGGCATCCTGTGATAGCCCAAAATGCTATGATAGGAGCCATGAGGTCAACATAACAGGCTGGTTTGTAATTCAAGCAATGAATTTCAAACTTTTAATCAAACCACTGCATTGATAGATGGAAATACTGTAAGTTAGTATGACAACTCAGAGGACTTCCTTCAACTGTTGGGGCCATGGTAACCATGGTAACTAGTGTAGGGTTAACACGTTACATCATGTTGCAATTTTATAGCAGGAGGGATTTAGACTGCTGTCACTATACAGATGAATGTGTTTGAGCAAGAATTTAACTTATAAAAATATTATGCATTTGCTTTGCAAATGTTACGTTTCTAGTTTTCTTTTGCTTTTATTTAAGACGCGTGCACACACACACACACACACACACACACATGCATGCACACACATGCACACCCACCTCTTTTGCCTGTTACAACTTTTCATTCATGCAGTCATTCAGAAGACTACATATTTGTAATTCAAGGAGCAGCTTATCCTTTACTGCTCACCTTGTTGTGTGTGTGTGAGTTCAGCACCAAGGACAGGTCTGCGTGTTTGTGTGTGTGTGTGTGTCTGCGTGTTTGTGTGTGTGTGCGTGTGTGTGTGTGTGTGTGTGTGTCTAAGATATTTGTTTGAATTCAACTCGCATGTAAGTATTCACTTCTTTTGCTTTTCCAACAGTTAAAGCACTTCAAAGAATAAAGAATATGAAGAAACAACAACCATGATTTCCAACTATCTTCTACTTTTTAATACAATGAACTTGTGAAAGAAAACAGCCTCTGATTCCAATCTCTGAATAGGATCTAAAGTCAGGATGGAAATTTGTTGACGACCTCTCAATGATTGAGAGCCGACTAACACGCGAACCCTCACTCCTACAACATGATCTCAACGACCTGGAACAGTGGACTGCGAACAGTTACATGAAGTTACATCCAAAGAAATGCAAGGCCATGCATGTGTACTTTACAAAAACCCCCCTCCTCTCCCAGTCTTATACATTGACGGCCATGCACTTCAAGAAGTCTCTGTAGCCAAGCTGTTAGGGGTCATGGTGCAATCTGACCTCAAATGGAACACGCACGTCAACCACATCACCAGTCAAAGCAGCAGACGTCTCTTCCTCCTACGACACCTGAAAAGGTTCAGACTACCAGTGTCTGACCTGGTGACTGTGTACGTCAGCTACGTACGTCCCCTGTGTGAATACGCCTGCCCTGTCTGGGGCCCCGGACTGACTTCCACCCAGATAGCCCAGATAGAGAACATCCAGCGCCGGGCATGTCGTATCATACTTGGCA